>NC_088799.1:74076847-74434394 GCF_011386835.1 Chrysemys picta bellii
AGAGACTGTAAAAGGAGAAAGGTCAAGAGATATTTGTTTTCGCTGTGTGCACATACTAACATATGCAGTATATTTTTATATAGGGTCTTTTTTTAAGAAAGAAGTAGACTTTAGTACTTTTAAAGATTCTTGAAATGACTCATTGGCTGAAATGTTAGGTCACAGAATTTTGTCACATTATGATAGAATGTTCATATACAAAAGGGTAAATATTGTGACTATATTGTTTTGAGAGACAGATCCTTAATAACTTCTCTAATTGAATTTGATCATTTGTTGGGTTTTTTTCACTTCATAGGGACAGAATGTCAAAATGTATAGTTTTTTTTTAAATTTGATGGTCAGTAGTTTCACAAAAGTCAGTGGACACTTCTCTGATTCAATACATTTCTTGTTGGCAGTGTTTTCATTCACATACTTTCTCAGCAAATTTATACTTAGACTTAATTTTTAGGAAATTTTGACTTTTTTTCATAACAGTTCAAATATCTAGTATTATCTCAACAAAATATGTTCTGACCTTATATTTTAGATTTTTCATACCTCTTACAAATGATTGACCAAGTTAACCTGCATACACCTAATTTTATCTGATCTGATTGCATTTGAGAACTTCAGTGACTTGTTTATATACACTGTTCCCTATTTGATTTTTTTTTGTGATTAATTTGTATACTAAACACTGCTAAGATGCTACTTGAAATGAAGTTTCAAGCTAAGAAATTTCAGAATGCATCTTCTTTTGTACAGACATATTTAAGGAATCACAGATGTCCTATATGCCAGATTTCACAATTTGAACAAATAACTGCTAAAAATACACAAACTGTCAACTGTGTCTTACTGACAGAAACTGTCTCTAGGTAAATTAGTCTTGCATTTTCGTTAGTGTAAATTTTCCTGGTAGAGTGATAGCAAACCCACAAAATACAACAAATAAATTGCCATGTTAAAATATATACTTGATTGGATCTAATTTTATGTGGTATTGTAAATAATGTTGGTATCTGCTTAGAAAAAATCAGCAAAAATAAAATAAGCATATTACATGTCACCCTCAGTCAAATGACACGTATAAATATCTTAGCCCTCAATATTAACATTTTAAAATAACTCATACCCTGAGCTTCCTGCGTTAAGATCTCATAGCTGTAAGTAATATTTCATTACCTGAGCTTGCAGAGAGTATTTAGTCTCTCACTGTAGCAAATTAGCTGTGAAGGTAATATGATTTGAAATGAACCTTTTCAAAGCCATGCCAAGTAGGTTCCTTTCCACATGGTTCAAGGTTAATTATATTTATCAAGAGGGCAGTAAAAAGGGGCAGTGAAGATGCTAACAGACTGGTGGCAACAACATAATGGGTGCGTCTCCAACGTTTTACATTTCTCAAAGTTGCAGTTATTGATAAAATCAGAATGAGGACTGTGTTTTGTGATGGATCGTTTTTCATTGTTTTTATGCATGACAAATTAGGGCAACAAATTGACATGCTTTTTGGAGCTGCTATATGCAGTAACAAAGGAAACAGTGACAGATCTTATTCATTAGGAGCTAGATCTCAAAAATGAAAAATGCGAAGCATAAAATATATAAAAAATGCATGGCAAGGCTCAGGTTCATTTTGAACACTTTTTTGTTTATAAATATTCTTTATCAGTCACATCTGTATTTTACAGTGCAAGTTCAAGGAATGTAGAAGGCAACTCTAGTTAAAAACAAAGACATTATTTAGGAATATTTGGATTGGAGTATAGCTTTCACAGGACAGACATCTAAAACTCCTACCTCTCAGTGGATTCATCTGTATTTTCGTCTGTGATCATCTGCAACTCCTGTATATTTTTACTTGAATCTTCTTTGACACAATTTTCCTCTGTGCTTGCTTTGGGGATATCCTCATTTGCTCGCAGCTGTTCTATGAGGTTTTGTTGATGCCAGGTTTGAATAGATCGGTGGTGCACAGGGGTTGGACCTGGCACTGGTGCCAGTATATTGTGGTGAACAGGACTGTTGTTTTTCTTTAGCCCATTTCTGTCCCGAGAGTGGCTCTTCAACCTATTCTGAACCGGTGTCCCTCTATGCTCATATCCTTCCTGAAGGCAGCCTCCAGTGCCTGTGGAACCTTGAGAGGGGTGACTGAACCACCTCCAGCGTAGCCTTAGGATCTGTTTCACATCAAACTCTTTCTTTCCAGAAACTGACATTTTTGCAGGAAAAAAGAACAAAAGCCTATTCTTTTAGAAAGGAAATGGATTCTTTGTTATCTCTTGTGTTTCAGCACCTCTTCTTAAGAAAAGACAACAAAGGAACAAATACCAGTAGCCCTCTTTTTTTCTGACTAATATACTGCTAGCACTTCAAGCCGATGCTAAGCTGCTGTTAACTGTATAGGTGGGAATCCATACTGACAGGATGATGAGGTCAGACCTTAAACAAGTAAATCAGCTTAGCACAGGAAAGCAGCTACCATAACACTACCCAGCTGCTAAGCTTACATACAGCACTACAGCACAGAGCTCTCAGATATAACCTAGCCTCACATGATCCTAAGGGATCTTAGGCAGCAACTTAAGATGCAGAGAAGCACATACAAATAAAGTGATAAGATCTTGTTTCCCATGAGGATTTGCATGAAGCCTGCTAATAAACAATACTGCATTTCGCTACAAAATTATGAATGGTGAACTACTTATGTGGATTTTGCTAATGATTCACTGTGAAAGTATCCTGCAGCTCACATTTTCCTTAACAGGTTTACTACATTTATTGCAGTAGACCTCACTTTACTATGTGAAATATCTATAAATAACCTTAAGTGTCAAAGTGCTTACCTAAAAGAAAGTGAAGTTTCTTATTTAAAAAACATTGTGCCATAGTGTATGAAATATTTTTTAAACTAGGGTTAGCATTTCTGGTGTATCGGTCTGACTAAGTGTGGGTACGAGAAAAGGAAGAGCTTATAAATATTGGAGGAGAAACCCTCCCTAAATGACCATATCTGTGAAAAACACAGTGCTTCCTGGCTAAATTCCTGTGTAAACACGCTCTTGCCCTTGTACAGACTCTGTAAAAGGGTGGGATTTTTTTAAACCATTCTTTTGATAGTGTACATCAAAACATGTTTTGAACCAAATTAATTCTATTTTAGAGATTCTTTATTAGACAAGCATTAAATGTTCAGAACTGTGTGAAATGTATTATAAATATTAGATAGTAACGCACACAACTTTGTGACACACAAAAACTAATAGTATTAAAAAAAGACACTCAGTTTGTCTTTCTTGGCAATATATCATGTGTAGTTGTCTGTGTACCATTCTTTAAGTACTGTTTAAATAACTGCTAGTGATAGTCAAACCTCAAAAGACTGCGGTTCAGCTTGGATAAGCCCTGAGAGGTGTGGGTACTGATCCAAACTTAATGCAGCACTTCCCCCATCCCCAATTTTTTTGCTCTCTCCTCCAACTTACCTATATTGTTCTCCATTTTCCTAACATTTCTCTTTTCTTGATCTCCAAAATTTCACTGTCCAACAACACTCAGATTCTGAAACCCACTTTCCCTTTCCTGTCCTGGCCCTTGGAGTCAGGGATAGTTTAAATCCAAGGAGTATGGGATGAGGACAAGGCAAAATGAATAAGGGATAGGACTGAAGAACCATCAGACTTTATTTATGTTGGGTCATGAGGTTTCATTCCTACTCCCAGCATCCATGCCAAATCTAGATAGCATCGGGGGTTGGAGCAGTGTGAAATTAATCAGGAGAGCAAGGGAAGAAAGAGTTTGAGGGAAGGGGGAGAAGTGAAATAATGGAGGAGCACAAGAGTGATTTACATATATGAGGGAGGGGAAAGTAGTTATTTGCAGGTGTGGTGCTTCAGGGAATCTATCTGTACAACCTGTGAATTCTGGTTGGTATTGCAAAGTTTTTATGAAATTGCTTTATCGTGGAACACCTCTCTATCTGTTTGTCCACCACTGCTGGCAAGGGTGTGTTACATCCTTTCCAGATAGGGGTCAATAGTATGTTGTTAGGACTCAAAGACCACCTATTCAGATGGAAACACCTGAATTACAATGGGCTGGCTAGACCTGGGGACTTCCCCCAACTTGTCCACAAGGAGTGCAGAAGTGCAAAATTCCCAAACCAGACTGAGACAGAGGACAAAGTCGGAGTTTTAAAAGGACTCTCAGAGTGGGAACTGAGAGCCACACACGAAGTTTTGGGCAGGAGAGGAGAAGGGGGTGGACTGGCCAGGTCAGAGGAGATAAGCTGAGGAAAGAAAGTTCCTTGTTGTTCAAGTGATTGCATATTTCCATTAGCTAGGTGTGTGTGCCTCGGGTACTCTGGTGCTGAAGTGATTTCCTTAGCAGTACCTCTAGGGCTGATGACATCTCTGCCTTGTTGCTTCCCCACCCCCCAGCCCCGGTCCAAACTGAAGGTATAAAAAGGCAGGGCCATCCTGCCTACCCTTCAGTTCCTGCTTACCACCCATGGTCAGTGGTCGTCATATACTGTCAATTGTTCCTCTGTGAATGTGCAGTTAGTGTTTTGCCTAGTTAATGGTACTCATAAGGGGGTCCTCAAATCCTCTTTTCTTTCTTTTCCTTCTTTTTCTTTACCTATTTCCTTCCACTGTTTATAAATTAGGCAACTCCAGACTCTGCCTGGTATGCAGGGAGCCTGTGCCTACATCCCCTGGCTTCAAACCTTGCTCCAGAGAGGCTCGTGAGCAATGGTCTCATTCCCTGAAGTTCTTGAGTGAGGATCATGTCAGGGACAGGTGTCTCATTTGCCAAGGCTTCAAGACAAGAAACAAGAAGGTGAGAGAAGAACCACTCAGGTACATTGTTATAGAGGCCTCCCTTCACCATGCATTGTCTTGTTACCACCTCGACCGATTACAGGGAGTTCCTCTCTGCCCAGAAATGTTCCCCTGGCCTTACCAGAAGAAAGAGATAGGAGGAGATCTCCTTCACCAAGGCACTCTTCAAAGAGACATCATTGCTCAAAGCCCTCTCAGCCTCTGAAGCCAAAGAAAGGGACAGCTTCCATGTTGTCAAAATCTTTGGTGTGGGAATCCTCAGCTGCAAAGGCTAGCTATTTTGGTATCAAAGGTAGAGCACACCCTTTAGCTTGGCGCTGTCCAGTACTGCTCCCTACTGGCTCCATCAAGGCAGAACCATTGACTGTCTGGTTCCTCAGTTGGTACCATCAAGGCTGGCTGTTTCCTTGTAGCCAGCACTGGAGCTGTTGCCCTTGATCACAATGGGCCAATCAGCCCAGAGGCCTACACACCTGCAAAAGATCTCTTGAGCCCCTCAGTACCACCATTGCTGATTAATCAGACCAATAGTGGCTTCTCAGAGCTGTTGCACATGATGCATATGTTGCCTTCCGTGTCAGCATCCATTATGACACCAGTTGCTTTTTTTTTTTTTTAAATAATGGAGATATCCTATCTCCTAGAACTGGAAGGGACCTTGAAAGGTCATCAAGTCCAGCTCCCTGCCTTCACTAGCAGGACCAAGTACTTATTTTGCCCTAGATCCTTAAGTGGCCCCCTCAAGGATTGAACTCACAACCCTGAGTTTAGCAGGCCAATGCTCAAACCACTGACCTATCCCTCCCCCCGCTTCAGGTCTAGTACCACATTCATCTATCATGATGTCAGCTCCAATACCAACAGTAACTGCTCTGCCTCAGCATACAGTACTGATAGCCAGGAAGTCCATTATGTTGCCACTGGTATTGCACTCCAGTCATAGATCTTGGTCCCGATCTGTGATGATGCCACCCAGTATCACACCTCCCTGGCCTGCAGAGTACTCATACTCCTCCTCAGAGTCTGAAATGGGTTTCTCAGTCTCCAACTACAGGGAATCTAGGGCATCCTCTAGAGCAGTGTTTCCCAAACTTGGGACACCACTTGTTTAGGGAAAGCGCCTGGCAGGCCGGACCAGTTTGTTTACCTGCTGCATCTGCAGGTTCAGCCGATCGCGGCTCCCACTGGCCGCGGTTCGCTGCTCCAGGCCAATGGGAGCCGCTGGAAGCAGCGCGGGCCGAGGGACATACTGGCTGCCACTTCCAGCAAGTCCCATTGGCCTGGAGCAGCAAATCGCAGCCACTGGGAGCTGCGATCGGCCAGACCTGCGGACGCGGCAGGTAAACAAACCAGCCCGGCCCGCCAGGGGCATTCCCTAAACAAGCGGCGTCCCAAGTTTGGGAAACACTGGTCTAGAGATGGTGACTGCTCTTGTAGGAGCCATCATGACAAGAGCAGATAGAGAGATTGGAGGGTCTGGTCTAGACATAGTTGGCCTCAAGTACTATACCAGCTCCATCACTGGCCCTCCGCTGCACTGCAGAAACCAACCCCCAAGAAGGGAAGTCTCTCCACCTGGTACCAATAGATAGTTGGAAGTTGGTACCAGGCAACTGCTACACTACAGAAATATATCCCTTGGGGGCGAAGTGTCCCTGTGTGATAGTGATAGGTTCCTTGACCCTTCTGTGCAGCACCCAGGACTGGGACTGCCTATTGTTGGTTTCAGACAGCCTTCTATGTCTGCAGTTTTCAACCAGCCCCAGGAAGGTTCTAACCTGCCTTCTATGTATACATTGTCCTCATTGGGAGCAGGTTGTCACATTTCCTAATCTCATGGCAGTCCATCACCACTACCAAGTGAGTGCTAAGCACAGTGGAATCAGGATATATCCTGTGTTCCCTTCCTTACTCCCCATCTTCCCACTCCCTTTTCAGGGACCCATCTCACAAGTCAGTTCTGAGGGCAGACATGTTCTTTAGGAGCCATAGAATGAGGGCCTCCTCAGTATCTGGACAAGGGGTTCTACTCCCAATACTTCCTAATACACAAAGCAAAAGGAGTCTTAGGCCCATGCTGGACCTTCAGAACCTAAACAAATATATCAAGAAATTATAGTTCTCCATGATCTTTGCTACAACTATTATCCCTTCATTAGATCCTGGAGACAGGTGTGCTGCCCTTGACTTGAAGGATGTATATTTCCAAATCACTATTCACCCTGGCCACAGAAAACATTTAAGGTTCATAGTAGGAGGAGATCACTTACAGTTTACAGTTCCATGCGTTAGCCTATCATCTGTACTGAGGGGTGTAAACAAATGTATGGCAGTGCTAGCAGCATACCTCTGCTGATGTCCAAGTATACCCCTACTAGGACAACTGGCTGCTGTGGGACTGCTCTTGTCAGTGAGTGGAGGAAGTATCCGTCAAATACTCCTCCTGTTTCGATGTCTAGGCCTGGAAGTGAGAAAGGAGAAATCAATGCTAGTACCCCTTCAGAGAACAGAATTTATCAAAGCAGTCCTTGATTTAAGTGTAGTCAGGATGAGACACACTCACACCTAGTATAATTGGCATATGCATCACATCTTAAATAACAACAATTATGAAAGATGAGTAACCATTCTTTTCAGAATACAAGTCATGCACTGCAACAGAAAGGCCCTGACCCCAGCCTAAAGAATGCTCTGAAGTGGTATGGATATGCCGGTAGGGTTTCTTATTGTTGTGTATATCTGTTTCTAATGCAATTAAATAAAGAGTAATGGTTTTAGAATCCTGTGCAAAGTCTGTCTTTCTATTATGCTCTTGTCATGCCCTTTGAAGAGGTAAACTGGGGGCCCAGATCATCCACATGACTGGAGTTCTCAGAAAGTGTGTTTAAACTATGGAGGGAACCTGATGGAACCTGAGGGGTTGCCACTGGTTCCCAGCAGTGGGCAGTAGGCCATGTGATCGCAGCTCTGAGTACGGGGGTACTAAATAAATTATCTGTACCCAAAGAGTGTGCTTAGAGTCCCCAAAATACAGGGGCAGTGCATGGACTCTGTTCAGACTCCAGGATCCCTGGGTGTTTAGTCAAGGTCACATTAAAAGTACTGGCAATCCTTGGTTAAGTGGAGCACTCGTCCATCCCATTCTGGATTGTCTAATCTGAGGTAGGGTCTGTGCCATATATTTTGTTTATCCACATAGTAACTATAGACTTTTCTTTTCTCTTGTCAGCCATAGTGTATACTTACAGCAAAGTAGTGCTGTTAGGCATAATCTGGTAGTGCTGTTAGGCATGATCTTCCAAACTATTTTTCTTTGCATGGTATTAGAAGATGTTCAATCTTGGGAAGACATGCTATGCAGTGGTATCAGTTTTGTTATGTAAGGGGAGGGGGGTCTCCGTTAGCCACTGGAGAGTTTACTCTCTTAAGTTAGTTTCTGATTAGATTCACAGTACTCCATGGCAACCTAGCATTCTGAGACTCTTGAAAGAAGGAAGTGCATGCTGTTTGTGACCACCTTTGTTCCAGGACTGGTGTATGGGTGTAAATTTAGTGTACACTTAGAATATACTTAATCACTCCTGGTTTGGGAAATAACATTAGTAATAATATGAAAGTTACTGGGGATGTTAATTTTATTTTATTTTTATGTATTTATTTTTCATTGTTACTGTTTTTAAGAGGTTTTATTTAATGTTTACTAACCCTTGTACCAGAAAAAAACTATCCTAAACTCTGGATTTCAACCTTAATATCTATATTGTGATATTTTCCTATTACTTTCAAAGAAGCAACAGAGAACACATGAATATATGCCTTGCAACAATCTAACTACCAGTTTAGTAGAGATATTCTCTACATATTAGGAGGATAATAAACTAATTTATGGTGGAATGTTGTTAAGATGGACAAGGACCATGGTATCTCACTGCATCCTCTTAATCAGGTCATTGAGTTACAGCAGCAGCTCTGTCATTTCTGCTTAGCAGCAACTATGCTATATTTAACCCATATTTCTTCAATCTTTTCACAAAGCTTCAGCATTTCTGTTAGTATTTCCTTTACGCCTGATCATAAGCCATCCCCAATAGTAATTTAGTATATTTGAAGTGATCATGGCAGATTAAAAAGTACATTACTTGAATGTTGCTTAAGCATGCACTGTATGCATTCCAGTTTGTGAATTACAAACTACAGATTATTTTCTGCTAACTCAAGCACATTTCCAGACAGAGATAAAGAGTGTCATGCTGGTATTAAAAAGTTAATAATGGACACTCTCTGAACAGTCTTTTTTACTTGGAATGCTATCTTGAGGCGTGGAGCACACCTCAGATAGAGCATAAATGGATTATTCATCACACAGATAATGTATAATATATTTTATTTGTGTTTATAGCTTCATATCACCATTCAAAATCTCAAGTGAAATCTCGAAGTATTTTACTAGTATGGTAAAAGTGGACTGATGTTCCAGGCCTTTTAGCATGGAACATCACCTCCATTTTACACCAGTATGCCACACACTTGCTTCTAATTAATTAGACCTAAATCTTGATATTTGTGTTTTAAGATGAAGGGAATAGGAATTCTCACCTTAGAAGATGGGTTATAAAAATTTAGGCTGGGATTTTCAAAGGACCCTAAGGAAGTTGGGCACTGAGGGCAAGATCCAAAAAGGAATTTAGGCACCTAGCTGCCTCTATACATCCACTGTTTAGGCACTACTGACTATCTCAAAATCACCACTCACCTGCTACCTAATCTTGTAAGCACCTAGGTTTCTGCCAATAGCTATGTGCAAATCACTGCCCTGCACTTTAAGCAGGGAGGAGTTTGTCTGGCTGGCTGGGAGAAGAAGGCAATGCTTTCTGGCTTGGGGGAAGAGGAGAGAAGTAAAACTGCTAGAAGAGCAAGCAATGTGGTGGATGACTCACCACCTAGGAATGAGGGGTTTAAAAAGGTCAGCCTGGGCCTGGCCCCTCCCCTCATCACTCAGAACAGGCTGGGCAGCACCCACCCTCCCTCCCTAATTAGGTCACAGATATGTCAGGTGTTTAACTATATCTGCTGTGGATATTACGCTAGCCACCCCACTAAGCGGGGCTGGGAAGGAATTTTTCCCTTACCACCATATTGGCCAAGTGCAGGGGGGGGGGAGGGGAGAAGGGGGGAATACGCCTTCCTCACAGCAGGTTCAGCTGGGCTCCGTTCATGCATAGCATGACGGGTGGTAGGTCATATGTCACAACTCTTTATTTAAGTGTATAGCGGATGTTCAGTGCAGGTACTCTATAAATTAAGGCACAAAAGAACAGGAAAATGGCTTGGAAAAGGAATTAAGGAGAAGTGCCAGGGGCAGTTGGAGACTCCTATGATTGGTACAGCAGGGAGCCAACCCCCGCATCATTATAGTCCAGCTTAACCCCTCGTATTCTCAGAAGTAATATTCACAGTTGTACAAAATACAAATGTGGCATTCTGGAATTCTAACTTCTCAGTTTTGTATGCATATAATAATAAAAATCAAATAGATAATCACATTTTAGAAACTTCTGTCTATCCAGAATTCTCTAAATATGCCATTTTTCCACTCTTCCAACACCACTATGTTTAGCAGTTGTTTACCATACGATTAAAACAAGAGATTTTTTTCCAGTTCCATCATGATAATTAGTGCTGGTTGGAAAAAAATTAGAAACAGTTTTTCATCAGAAAATGCAGTTTTGTCAAAATATAAATGCTTTGGGAAAGCTTATTCATTTTTGCTTGAAATTTAATTTCACAGAAAAAAAGGCAGGGAGGAGTTCCAACAGTGTAGCTAAGTAGCATTTTGGTATTTTTTAATCAAACATTTTGATTTTTTAGCTTTTGAAATGACTTGTTTTTAATTTAATTTTATATTATATTGTGACAGACCCAGACTGGTGGGGTACAGGAGTCTGGTAGAGGGCAAATATACTGGTCACAGATGAGTTTTCTGTTCCCTGAGTGACTAGAGCAGGGGCTGCACTGGAGTAATCAGGAACCGGCTAGAACCAGTTAAGGCAGACAGGCTAATTAGGACACATGGAGCCAATTAAGAAGAAGCTGCTAGAATCAATTAAGGCAGGCTAATCAGGGCACCTGGGCTTTAAAAAGGAGCTCACTCCAGTTTGTGGTGCGAGTGTGAGGAGCTGGGAGCAAGAGGCGCAAGGAGCTGAGAGTGAGAGGGTGTGCTGCTGGAGGACTGAGGAGCCCTAGCGTTATCAGACAACAGGAGGAAGGTCCTGTGAGGGGACGGTCTCTGGGCTGTTCCGAACCCACATGGTGAATCTCTGAGGCAAGAAAATCCGCCAATAAGCGCAGGACCCACCAAGATAGAGGAGGAACTTTGTCACACTGGTGTCAGAGGGGGATCTTGGGGTGCGCGGCGGAAGAAGGAGGCTGATTTAAAAAAAAAAAAAAAGGGAGAGGGTTTATTTTTTTTCACCACAATGGATGATGTAGTGCGGGCATTGATACAAGCTACCGCGGCCCAGCAGGAGGCTACCCGTGTCCAGGCAGCCACCCAACAGGAGGCAGTGCGGCTGCAGCAAGAGACTAATTGCCTGCTGTTGGACCAGGCTGCTCAAGACCGAGCTATGTTGCGGGAACTGGTAAACCAGGTAAAGTCCCTTACAGAGCTGAATCGCAGCCATGATGAGACACGGCCATGATGAGACGTGTCTCATACGGGCCAGCCATTGGCTGCAGAAAATGACACGGGAGGATGATGTAGAGGCATACCTTCTGGCCTTTGAGAGGACAGCCCTACGGGAGGCCTGGCCTCGAGATCAGTGGTCTGGCATCCTTGCCCCATTCCTGTGTGGGGAGGCCCAGAAGGCCTACCATGATCTGCCTGAAGAGGCTGCTGCAGACTACCCCCAGCTGAAAGCAGAGATCCTGGCCAGATCTGGGGTAATGACAGCAGTGCGGGCCCAGCAGTATCACGGTTGGAGGTAGCAGGAAGACAAAACCCCGCAGTCCCAATTGTATGACCTCATCCATCTCGCATGAAAGTGGTTGCAAACAGAGTCCCGGAGTCCGGAAGAGATACTAGCGGTTCTGGTCATCGGCCGATACATGAGGGGACTACCACCTTCATGCCTGGGTAAGCCAGAACGAACCCACCACCTATGACGAGGTTGTCGCCCTGGTAGAGAGGCGAAGGACAGCGAGGGAGCTGACCCGACCAGTTAAGGAAGAGGCACCCCGGGTTAAACTAGCAGCACCAAGCCCTAAAGTTCGGGTGACTGGGCCACCAGGAGGGCCCAGGTGGAAAAAGAGAGAGGCTGAAGGCCCATCAGAGGCCACAAAGAGTCGGAGCACTGAAGGAGAAGAGGATCATGATGTTAGACTGCCCAAACCAAGAGACTGGGGAACGCCTAGGGCTCCATACAGATGTTATGCCTGTGGGGAGTGGGGACACATAGCTGCACAGTGTCCCAATGCTGAGGAGCCTATGCAGTGTAACCTGGGAACTGGGCAGATCCATCCTCCCTAATCCACCTTGTGGGGGTCTCACTAACCCCACATGTGTATACCAGACTAGTGAAACTAAATGGGGTAGGGACCACGGCACTGGTTGATTCGGGGAGTGCTATCACGCTTATCTCAGGGAAGCTCGTGAAGCGTAGTCAGCTGCTACAGGCTAAATGTACAGGGATAACATGTGTCCATGGGACAGTTAGTTACTACCCCACCTTCCCAGTAAAAATCGAGATCCAAGGGAACACTACTGAGGTAGCAGCAGGTGTAGTCCCTAAACTCCCATACCCGGTGCTCATAGGGAGGGACTTCCCAGGGTTTGGAAACTTACTCCCAGTAGGGGGATTGGAGAAAGATGGGGACCCTAAAATTGGTGAGGCATCCACAGCAGACTGTCAACCCCCAATCTTCTCTGAAATATCCCCAGATTTGTTCTCCACTCCCAGACAGGGTAGAAAGACAAAAAGGGAAAGAAGGGCAGCTAAGGCCTTGGGAACCTGAATACTGACCCAAAGCCAGAGAGTCGCTCTTGTCAGTAGGCGGACCCGCGCAGCTGAAAAGGAGGCCATGCAGGAGGGAGAAGCACCTGAGTCTGACCCCCACCCTAATGCTTCTGAACCAGTAGAAACAACAGAGACTGGGCCCCTAGATCTTGGGCAGATTAGCCCTGGGAGAGGAAATTTTGGACGGGACCAGGCAGAAGACCCAAGGTATGACAACATTAGGAAGGAGGTGACTGAAATAGATGGGGTCCCCATGGAAGGGAAAACCCAGGGACCAGGACCCTACTTCATAATGAAGAAGGATCTCTTATACCGGGTTGCACCAGTACAGGGGCAGAAGGTACCTCAGAAACACCAGAATGCTGTATTAAGTCTTGCTCATAGTCATCTTTTTGGGGGGCATTTGGGGGTAGAGAAGACCCTGGCACAAGTCCTACAACGGGTCTTCTGGCCCGGAGTACATGAAGAAGTGCGGCGGTACTGTGCCTCCTGCCCGGAGTGTCAGCTGCACAGTCCCCGTCCCCACTTGAGGGCACCTTTAGTACCCCTTCCCATCATAGATGTCCCCTTCGAGCAAATAGCCATGGACCTAGTGGGACCCCTGGAGAAGACGGCTCGGGGCCACCAATATATGCTTGTTGTTTTGGACTATGCTACTCGCTACCCAGAAGCCGTCCCCCTGCAGAACACGACCTCTAAAACTATAGCCAAAGAGCTGGTGGGAATCTTTGCCCGAATGGGGCTACCGGAGGAGATATTAACCGACCAAGGAACCACATTTATGTTGAAGCTAATGAAGGACCTCTGTACGCTTCTCCATATACATACCCTGCGAACTTTGGTCTACCATCCGCAGACTGATGGGTTGGTAGAAAGGTTTAACTGAACCCTCAAGGCTATGATAAAGAAGTTGGTAAGTCGGGACGGGAGGGATTGGGACACCCTACTACCCTACCTTATGTTCGCTATCCGGGAGGTACCTCAAGCCTCAACTGGGTTTTCCCCCTTTGAGTTATTATACGGGCAGAAACTCCTTCCAAGGGAACAAAAATATGCAGTGGTGGAGAGAGAATGCCTTGCTGTAAAATGGGCCATGGAAACATTGCGCTACTACCTGGTTGGGCGCAGATTTGTCCTCGTGACCGACCATGTCCCTCTTCAATGGATGCTGCGAAACAAGGAGAAGAACACAAGGGTGACCAGATGGTTCTTATCCCTCCAACCTTTCCAGTTCCGTGTGCAACACAGAGCAGGGAGCCGTCATGACAACGCCGATGGCTTGTCACGTGTGCACTGTCTGGCGTCCCAAGCTGCCCAGCCCCTTGGCGTTGAGCAGGGGGAGGGATATGTGACAGACCCAGACCAGTGGGGTACACGAGTCTGGTAGAGGGCAAATATACTGGTCACAGATGAGTTTTCTGTTCCCTGAGTGACTAGAGCAGGGGCTGCACTGGAGTAATCAGGAACCGGCTAGAACCAGTTAAGGCAGACAGGCTAATTAGGACACCTGGAGCCAATTAAGAAGAAGCTGCTAGAATCAATTAAGGCAGGCTAATCAGGGCAGCTGGGTTTTAAAAAGGAGCTCACTCCAGTTTGTGGTGCAAGTGTGAGGAGCTGGGAGCAAGAGGCGCAAGGAGCTGAGAGTGAGAGGGTGTGCTGCTGGAGGACTTAGGAGCACTAGCATTATCAGACAACAGGAGGAAAGTCCTGTGGGGGAAACTCTCTGGGCTGTTCCCCAACCCACATGGTGAATCTCTGAGGCAAGAAAATCCGCCAATAAGTGCAGGACCCACCAAGATAGAGGAGGAACTTTGTCACAATATCATAATATCATATAAATGTTAAGTAAATATTGAAAAAAAATGATTCAGTTTTGTGGAAACAAAACATTTCAGTTGATCTGATTTTGCGAACAGGGACTGCTAACAGGGAGTTTCGCAAGGGAGTTCTCCAGGTGAAGGAGGAGCAATACAGCACCCTTTTGGGGTAAGTGACTGTCTGTAGTGTGTGTTTGTTTGTGTTTGGGGGTTACTTGCTGTGTGCTGAGCTTGTGTTTGTCAGTCTGTTTGTTTGGCTGGTTGTTTGAAGGACCGTGTGCTGTGGCTGGCAGTTGGAAACTGTGAGCTTTAAAGGAAGGTTTGAAAGCTAGAAGCCTCTGGTAAGTGGCTGAGCTTTAATCAGTGAGTGGGGCATTCATACAGGCCAGGGATTTATAAAGCAGCGCACAAGCGACCAGAGAGCTTTTGCGAACAGGGGCTACTAACAGGGAGTTTCACAAGGGGAGCGGGAAGGGGGCAAGGGTCCCTTGCTGGTTCTATCTGTTTTCCCTTTATTCCCCTTAAAACCTATAAACCAACTACATTCAAAACTTCTTGCTTAAACAACCCTTTCAGCAGACAGGGGGCTGCAGATGGGAGTTTAAGAGGGAGTTTGACAGAGGGGGGCTTACTATGGTTAGGAAGACCCGCAACACCTGTGACAGCACTGCTTCTGTCTCCCCCACCTGCACCTGTAGCCAGACAGAGCACCTGAGCATGGATTCTTCTACCCAGACCCTGGTGTGGTTTTGCAGAGACTGTAACTTGCAATTTCCACTTACTGATATCCAGGCTGTGGGGACCATCCAATGTGAAAGGTGCCTGCTGGTGGAATCTCTCAGGCAGCAGGTGGGAGAGCTACAGGAGGAGGTGGCTAGGTTAAGGAGCATCTGAATCCACGAGCAATTCCTGGACAGTGTCTATGTGGAGACAGCTGAGGTAGCTGTCCCAGTACACAGGACTGCTGATACAGATGGCTCAGGGTGGACACTGACAGCTGGTTACCTCTGGCAGCAGGCAGTGCTCCACCCCTGCGCCGAACCCTCCCGCCGTGGTAATAGGTAACCATTATGCTCTTCTTGATACAGGAGAGAGGGAATCACCCCCTACAGTAAAGGAGGAGAGGCCTCGTACCCCTAAGGCTGGGAGGTCTGCTGCCACCACTGCGAATAGGAAACGTAGGGTAGTGGTGGTCGGAGACTCTCTGCTGAGGGGAACGGAGGCGCCCATCTGTTGCCATGACATTTCATCTCGGGAGGTATGCTGCCTGCCGGGGGCCCGTATCCGAAATGTTACGGAGGCATTGTCAAGGATTATCCACCCCTCTGACGACTACCCCATGCTACTCATCCATGTGGGCACAAATGATACTGCGCGATGTGACACTGAGCGGATCAATAGTGACTACAGGGCTCTGGGAGTACGGGTGAAGGAGTTTGGAGCGCAGGTGGTATTCTCTTCGATTCTTCCTGTCAAAGGTATGGGCACGGATAGAGACAGATGCATCATGGAGGTGAATGCCTGGCTGTGAAGATGGTGTCGCCAGGAGGGCTTTGGCTTCCTCGACCACGGGATGCTATTCGAGGAAGGACTGCTAGGCAGAGATGGCGTTCACCTTTCAAGGAGGGGAAAGACCCTATTTGGACACAGACTGGCTAACCTACTGAGGAGGGCTTTAAACTAGGTTCGACGGGGACAGGTGAGCAAAGCCACAGGTAAGTGGGGAACATGGAGACCTGGGAGATGGGTCAGAAAAGAGAGGGAGTGTGGGCTATATTGGCAGAGAGAAAGGAGGGTCAGGACAAAACTGGGAGGCAAGATCAACCCAGTATCTTAGATGCCTATATACAAATGCGAGAAGTATGGGTAATAAGCAGGAAGAACTGGAAGTGCTAATAAATAAATACAACTATGACATTGTTGGCATCACTGAAACTTGGTGGGATAATACACATGATTGGAATGTTGGTGTGGATGGGTACAGCTTGCTCAGGAAGGATAGACAGGGGAAAAAGGGAGGAGCTGTTGCCTTATATATTAAAAATGTACACACTTGGACTGAGGTGGAGATAGACATAGGAGACGGAAGTGTTGAGAGTCTCTGTGTTAGGCTAAAAGGGGTAAAAAAACAAGGGTGATGTCATGGTAGGAGTCTACTACAGGCCACCTAACCAGGTGGAAGAGGTGGATGAGGCTTTTTTTAAACAACTAACAAAATCATCCAAAGCCCAAGATTTGGTGGTGATGGGTGACTTCAACTATCCAAATATATGTTGGGAAAATAACACAGCGGGGCATAGACTATCCAACAAATTCTTGGACTGCATTGCAGACAACTTTTAATTTCAGAAGGTTGAAAAAGCTACTAGGGGGGAAGCTGTTCTAGACTTGATTTTAACAAATAGGGAGGAACTCGTTGAGAATTTGAAAGTAGAAGGCAGCTTGGGTGAAAGTGATCATGAAATCATAGAGTTTGCAATTCTAAGGAAGGGTAGAAGGGAGAACAGCAAAACAGAGGCAATGGATTTCAGGAAGGCAGATTTTGGTAAGCTCAGAGAGCTGATAGGTAAGGTCCCATGGGAATCAAGACTGAGGGGAAAAACAACTGAGGAGAGTTGGCAGTTTTTCAAAAGGACACTATTAAGGGCCCAAAAGCAAGCTATTCCGCTGGTTAGGAAAGATACAAAATGTGGCAAAAGACCACCTTGGCTTAACCACGAGATCTTGCATGATCTAAAAAATAAAAAGGAGTCATATAAAAAATGGAAACTAGGACAGATTACAAAGGATGAATATAGGCAAACAACACAGGAATGCAGGGGCAAGATTAGAAAGGCAAAGGCAAAAAATGAGCTCAAACTAGCTACAGGAATAAAGGGAAACAAGAAGACTTTTTATCAATACATTAGAAGCAAGAGGAAGACCAAGAACAGGGTAGGCCCACTGTTCAGTGAGGAGGGAGATACGGGAACAGGAAACTTGGAAATGGCAGAGATGTTTCAGTCTTCACCGAGAAGTCTGAAGGAATGACTAACATAGTGAATGCTAATGGGATGGGGAGTAGGTTTAGAAGATAAAATAAAAAAAGAACAAGATAAAAATCACTTAGAAAAGTTAGATGCCTGCAAGCCACTAGGGCCTGATGAAATGCATCCTAAAATGCTAATAGAGGAACTAATAGAGGAGGTAACTGAGCCTCTAGTTATTATCTTTGGAAAATCATGGGAGACAGGAGAGATTCCAGAAGGCTGGAAAAGGGCAAATATAGTGCCCATCTATAAAAAGGGAAATAAAAACAACCCAGGCAACTACAGACCAGTTAGTTTAACTTCTGTGCCAGGGAAGATAATGGAGCAAGTAATTAAGGAAATCATCTGCAAACACTTGGAAGGTGGTAAGGTGATAGGGAATATCCAGCATGGATTTGTAAAGAACAAATCATGTCAAACCAATCTGATAGCTTTCTTTGATAGGATAACGAGTCTTGTGGATAAGGGAGAAGCTGTGGATGTGGTATACCTAGACTTTAGTAAGGCATTTGATATGGTCTCGCGTGATATTCTTATCGATAAACTAGGCAAATACAATTTAGATGGGGCTACTATAAGGTGGGTGCATAACTGGTTGGATAACCATACTCAGAGTAGTTATTAATGGTTCCCAATCCTGCTGGAAAGGCATAATCCTGGGGTTCCGCAGGGGTCTGTTTTGGGACCTGCTCTGTTCAATATCTTCATTAACGACTTAGATATTGGCATAGAAAGTACGCTTATTAAGTTTGCAGATGATACCAAACTGGGAGGGATTGCATCTGCTTTGGAGGACAGGGTCATAATTCCAAAATGATCTGGACAAATTGGAGAAATGGTCTGAGTTAAACAGGATGAAGTTTAACAAAGACAAATGCAAAGTGCTCCACTTAGGAAGAAAAAATCAGTTTCACACATACAGAATGGGAAAAGACTGTCTAGGAAGGAGTACGGCAGAAAGGGATCTAGGGATCATAGTGGACCACAAGCTAAATATGAGTCAACAGTGTGATGCTGTTGTAAAAACGCAAACATGATTCTGGGATGTATTAACAGGTGTGTTGTGAGCAAGACACGAGAAGTCATTCTTCCGCTCTACTCTGCTCTGGTTAGGCCTCAACTGGAGTATTGTGTCCAGTTCTGGGCACCGCATTTCAAGAAAGATGTGGAGAAATTGGAGAGGGTCCAGAGAAGAGCAACAAGAATGATTAAAGGTCTAGAGAACATGACCTATGAAGGAAGGCAGAAAGAATTGGGTCTGTTTAGTTTGTAAAAGAAAAGACAGAGGGGACATGATAGCAGTTTTCAGGTATCTAAAAGGGTGTCATAAGGAGGAGGGAGGAAACTTGTTCACTTTAGCCTCTAAGGATAGAACAAGAAGCAATGGGCTTAAACTGCAGCAAGGGAGGTCTAGGTTGGACATTAGGAAAAAATTCCTAACTGTCAGGGTGGTTAAACACAGGAATAAATTGCCTAGGGACGTTGTGGAATCTCCATCTCTGGAGATATTTAAGAGTAGGTTAGATAAATGTCTATCAGGGATGGTCTAGACAGTATTTGGTCCTGCCATGCGGGCAGGGGACTGGACTCGATGACCTCTCGAGGTCCCTTCCAGTCCTAGAATCTATGAATAAAAAACAATCAGAATTTCCTTTCATGGAGAATTTGGAAATTTTCAGATTTTGTTCTGACGGAATTAGAACAAAAGCAAATTTTGAGATCTCGAAATCCTCCATAAAATAGAATTTCTGTGCTTGCCTAGCTCTAGTCATAACTTTGTATCAAAGGCATAAAGTGGTAGAAAGATGAGAAATTATATATGGTATATCTACACTGCAATTAAATGTGTGGCTGACCAGCCCAACTGACTTGGGCTCAAGGGATTCAGACTACGGGGCTATTTAATTGTGTATAGATGTTCAGGATTGGGCTGGAGCCTGAGTTCTGGGACCCTCCCCCTCATAGAAGGAATGTCTACACAACCCCTTAGCCTGAGCCCAAACCTGCTGGCATGAGCCAGCCATATATTTTTAATTGCAGTGTAGACATACCCATAGTGAGCATGAACCTCAAATTCACTGATAGTTTGGGTTGAAACAAATACTGAAAAATTCAGTTGTTAATCCATATCTGCTTTTAACTCCCACCAGGCAAGTCATATAAATACCTTTAGTCCCAAAATCCCCTACTTCCCCCAACTTGTTGGAATATCTTCTTGTAGAGAGACCCTCTTCCAATGTCATCTCCTAATGAGGTGACTGTGGCTGTTTCTCTTTTTCCAAAACCCATTTCTTAAGGTAACTGGCTGATAGGCCAATCTACTCCTATTTTCTAACTTCTGGGGCCAACCAACTGATCTATGTCTCACGAAAGTTTTTAGAGGGCACTCAAGCCTATTCCTCAAATCTACACTCTGGGGAAAACTGGCTATTTATTACAGCCAGTATACAATGATACAAGCCTTTCAGCACATCTGGTTCCAGCCAGAAACAGGAATTGGAAGATTGGGGGGGAAATGTATCCGAATTTTTCAGAACCTTATAGTTTAATTGGACTTCTATAAATGAAAAGGGACAGAGATAGTCTTTTTTGTTTCTCCAAATCAGTCTGTACAACCCCAGCTTTACGTGTACTGTAATAATAAGAGTTATGTTAAGATTTTTAGCAGAACTATGAAGGAATTGTAACACCATATCAGTTTTCTACCACTTCTCCAGGAAACTGCAAATATAAATGCTTTCATGTTAATAAATTGTAAGCTCTTTAGGCTGTGGACTGTCTTTTTGTTCTGTTTGTACAGTGCTGTCAAAGGGTGACTTGCCATTAAAGGGAAGATAGCCAGCCCCACCTGTAGCACACTTAATTCACCTTCTAGCCTCTTGACATCACTGCATAACTGATTCCTTTCTTACAGGGCCTGCTGCCAGGCCACTCCAACACAGCCAATTCCTTCTAACATTTATTGGTTACTGCAGCCAGGCTCTATATTGATTCCCTTTATCTCAGTACTTGTGCCTATAGTTTTAAAACACACTCATTAGATATTGCAGTGCTTTGGTCACTCTTTCTTTCAGACAGTTCCCTCTGTTGTTTGGTGTCCTTTGCCCAAGCCTGCAACAGCTCTACTTTCCCTATGAGCTCTTACACTTACTTGCTTTAAACTACCAGGTTAATAACTCAAGAGAACTTGAGCCAAGTTCTAGAACAAAAGAATATGGATAATATTTTCAGTTGCTTCGAAAGGCTTTCTTATTCAAAATTTGACCCATCTGTAAGATCAAATGCAAAAAACCCAAGCCATTAATTAATATTTTAAAAATAAAATGTTGATAGTTTTTAAAGAAAAAACTATTGTAGAAAAGTAAGAGCAAAGCAGATGTGGTAAAGAGCCACATAGTTATTTATTATCCCCCAAATTCCTGTTTATTCATCAATATTAGGGTTGTATCTTTAAGTGATACAGTTGCAGCTTTCAAGAAATCCCATTACTGCCTGTCTGCACTTTCAAGTTGATATTTGACTTGGGGGGGATACCTTGTTACCTGAATCTGTTGACAAGTAATTGGAAATTGGAGTTAGCAAGGCTGTGTGAATGAATGGTAGTAAATAAACTGACTGAACTGAAACAGTTTTAGAAATTTGAAAAGGTCTGATAATTTTTTTAAACTTGTTTATAGTTTTACATGTCTTTACTTCCTGATTCATCTAGGACAGGAAGCAGGAATATAAAATACTCTTTTTTCTTGCATTATGGCTATTTTTCACAGTATTTCTAACAGTCTAAAAACAAAAAGCACTGGAAAACTCAGAGGAGGACATTTTCATGAGATTTCCACCCCAGTTACTAGATGAAAGAGTTTTTGAATAAGCCTTTCAGATACTTATGTTAACTGAATCACTCCTCTAAACTTTTGCAAATTAACTGTCACTAGATAACATGTTGACAACTTTTAATAACATTGTTTTGAAGACTAAAAGGTACATTACTTAAAAAATATAATTGTCTCCTGTTTCCAGAAACTGCAATTTTGCAGGATTAAAAGGAAGGATCAGGCAGAGACAACTCATAAGGAAAGTACATGTTCCCTTTAACTGCAGGAGCAAACTAATAAGGGGACTACATATTTTGCAACCAGGCACAAATAATGATAAATTAGATAAGTTTTTAAAAACTGAATCCATTAATTAAATTTGATTTTAAATAGGGGTAATTATTTCTTCTTCCTTCCCTATGCAGCTTTCCAGTAAACTAGCTGGAACTGTGCAGTTTGTTCTAGTACCAGTGATAGAGCCACCAAAAATGTTATAATGTTTAAGAAACAGATACTGTAATTTATTTTCCAAGGGTAAAATCTGTTAATGTTTTCTGCCTTTGTGTACACTGACAGTCTTCTAACCTAAGCAGTCTGCAGCAGATAAATCACTACTATAGCAATTTAAATATGATGGATATGAAAGTGAAGATGAAAAAAATGGCTTTGTCAAAAGTAGTGAAGAAATACTTGTTTGAATATTTTCTATAAAATGTAATCACTTAGTTGCTCTCATTTGTAAGATTTGCATCTGAAGAAGTGAGGTTTTTACCCACGAAAGTTTATGCCCAAATATATCTGTTAGTCTTTAAGACTCCTTGTTGTATTTGTAAGATTTGTTACCCTCTTGATCTATTTGGCTTTAGTTGATCTATTTTAGTTTTGTACACGTTGTACGTTTCAGCATTTGAAAATTTGGATTCAGAAACCACAAGATGGTCATAGCATTTGACTCCAGCAGTTTAAACAACTTAACTGCAGGGAGAATCACAGACATAATAGATCAAGGAGTGCACCCAAGTCTACTGTTTGTAAATTATGCATGCGAATCAGGATGACAGTGCAATGAATAAAGCCAAACAAGAAGTACTAAAAAAAATAGTCTCCAAAATAAATATATTTATTCATATAGCAAAAAACTATGCTTTGTGCTTTACAGGCAGGTATGAAGATATGTACGCTGCTCTTAAAAAGCTTCCAATACAAGCCTCATGTCTTAATCCTGACGTTAAGCTTGAGCAGAGCTCTGCAATCTGGATGACTTCTATTCCCATGGAGCACTAACTGATTCTCAAAGGGTTAGTTCTTCCCCTTCCCCTACCCTCCACCAATCCCCAGTGGAGCCACAAAGCTACTTACAGCTGCCCAGTCTGGGGGGGAAATCTTATGTAATCATAGACTGTATCATAATATATATGCACAAGGGGTCTGAGACCTTATTTTTGGAATTTTCTAACTCTATTTTCTAACTCTTTCATAAATGTAATGTTTGTTTAACATAGTTGTCTTTTCTTTTAAAATAGGAAATTAAATTTAAAAACAACTGATAAAACAGAAATTCCATCATATGGCTCCATGAAGATTTTGTGCTTGGGTCATCAGCAAAGTTTGGACCTTTAAATCCATAGTATAGACCTTTACTGTTCGAACTGAGTAACTGCTAACAACAGTAAACTGTTATTCCCTATGTGAACCAACCAGTAGAGGGGGGGATGAGACACACACACACTTTGCTCTTGGGTTTCCTAGCTATCTGCTGACAGCAGAAGAATGTAGAGATTCAGGGTTCCTGGCTTCAATTCCAGGTTCTGCGGGGTTGGGTTCTCTAGTGGTTATAGACCCTTCCACCTCTGCCTCCAATCTGTCTCTGTTTCCTTTTGCTTCTATCCACCCCACGATAACTCCCGTCTTGTCTCTGTCTTAATTTTCCCCCTTCCCAAACACTTGGCTCCTGTTCCCATTCCTCTTATCTTGTATACACCCCCATTCCAGTTCCTGCCCCTCTCCCCTTCTGTTCCTGTCCACCCCCACATCCCCAGGCTTCTCCCCACCCTCTGTCTTCTTGCTACTATCCCCCATATCCTCGCATCATCTCTTTGCATTCTACTCAGGCCACCTTCTGCTCCTTTAGCTGCCTGACCTCCAATAGCAGGAATATTGAAAGCATTGGAGAGACAGTATCTCTGCTCTCTGTTCACATATGCAGTGCCATAGCAGCCTCTGTCAGCATAATGAAACAATTACAGGGAAAGTTCTTCTCAGCTCCTGCAGCCCTGGGTGGGAGCATGCCTAATACAGACAATCCAGAGAACTTAGCTGCAAATTCCAACAAATCTTTACTGAACACGTGCAAACTGCAGTTTTTTTTCTGAGGCTTGTAACTTGGCCAAAAATTGTTGACTTTTCATGATGAAGGCAACAGGCATTTCTCTGACACCATGGTGATACCCCTTGCCAAATTTCAAGTCCCTGCTTCAAAATATGGAGGTACATGTTTTTCTCTTCTCTTTACTCTTGGAAATGAATGTATTTATTTATTCCAAGATGGACAGTGTAGTAGTGTTCAAGTATATGATAATTATTTTAGCTTTCTAATCCAAGCTCTGTGTATGACTTCCTGTTTATCACTGAACAAGTTACTTTAACTTTTCTGTGCTTTCTGTAAAAATTAATTTGTGTACTTATAACTATCTCCTTCACTGGATTGCTATGTTGATCAATTTATCTTTTTTTTTTTTACACATTGCTTTAAAAATGTGTGAATCTTCATATAAGTGAAAAATATTATGACTATTTAGTAACAGTGCTTGAGTTTAGTGGTAGGTAATTAGGGCCATGAGAAAAAGAATTAAGTGGGACAGGAATTGTATTTGCATGTTCTAAGATGTGGTATGTTTAGCTATAAGTGCACCAGAGATGCTGTTCTACTCTTTGTCCTTATTAAAATCTAAGTATCTTTTTTTTTTTTACTACCATTTTAGCTAGGAACCTAGGGCCAGATTTTCAAAAGTCATTGGACATTTAACACACAACAGCTCACATTAGAATTATGTCCTTTTCTGAGGGAAAAAAAACCTAATATAATAAGCCCTATAGAAATGACTATAAATAAAATAAATTGGTAACATTCTGTGAGTGCAAAAGGCCCTGGAACTAAAATATGATTATAGGTTTGCAATAACTTGTGAAAAGATATTTTCTTCTTCCTGCCCCACAGCTATATGGCATATCTCATTCATTCTAACTTTGGCAAAGCTCTGAAATATGTATGTATACTACAGCATTATAAATAATGGAGTAGTGAATCCATTTTGAATGACTAAGTACTCGCCTGAGCCTTCTCCCCCCTCCACAAAATGATTTTTAGGTTTGGGAGTAGTTTGGTTAAGTTTCACCACCACGTCCTCCTCCTGCTATTTTTAATGGTTGGATCAAGCAGATATGTTACTGCTAATATTGCTTTGTGGCTTTCTTTGTTGTGATATCTCAGGCTATGTGTACACTACAGAGCCTATGCTGGCATAGCCATAGTGTGGGCACAGCATAGACCAGCAGAAGGAGTTTTCCAGCTGATGTTCTTCCACCTCCCCAGAAGCACTCTCCTTTCAGCATAGCTGCATCTACATTGGTTCTGTTGGCATAGCTATGTTGGTCAGAGATTTTTTTTTTTTTAATAATACCCCGAACTGACATAGTTATGCCAGTATACGTTTTAAGTGTAGACTAATTCTGATGAGGGCATCCACCCCACCCAGGACTGGAAGGGGTTAAGGTGGCCAGGTAGGCCCATGGGCTACAACTGGAGAGAGAGCCAGAGATCAGGGAATTAATTGCAAGCAGGTTCAACTGGGCAGGAACAGGCTGGGCCTATAAAGCCAGGAAGCTAGCAATACATAGGGGTTGCTGCTGGGATAGGGCAGCTACTCCCTGGGAAGAGGGTTTGGATCTGGTATACCCAGAGAAAGGAGGGGAACCAAAAGTTGTAGGAAGCAGTCCAGGCAAGGAGCAGTGAGGGCTTGGAGAGGAAAACCCAGAACTGCTAGGTGCAGGATCTGTAGATTGGAACCTGCAGTATTGGGCAGGCCTGGGTTCCTCCACCAGTCACTGAAGAACTGGCACTTGAGGCAGCAAATGGAAAGACTGCCTGGGTCACTATGGGAGTGGCAGAGAATTGAAGGACTGTACCCCAGAAGGGGGAACACTGAGGGCTGGTCTTCACTACCAGGGAGATCAAGTCTGCTGCAATCGATGCAGTGGGTGTCGATTTAGTGGGTCTAGTGAAGACCCACTAAATTGATGACGGAGCACTATCTGGTCGACTCTGGTACTCCAGCTCCCCAAGAAGAGTAAGGGAAGTTGACCAGAGAGCGTCTCCCTTTGAGACAACGCAGTGAAGACACCGGGATAAGTCGACCTAAACGGTGTTGATTCCAGCTATGTTTTTCATGTAGCTGGAGTAGCGTAACTTAGGTTAACTTACCCTGGTAGTGAAGACAAGCCCTCAGTGACCTAGCTGGAGGGCTGAGTCATGAAGAGGATGCTGCAATTCCTGGGATGAGTGAGGAGCTGCAGAGTGAGAGACTGAGTGATAGTGTACAACCATGAAAAGGGGCATTGACCTTGCATAGCTAATCCCCAGAGTGACCAGGAGAAGGTGCCAAACAAGCAGTGAGTGTAGCACCCTCTGACACTAAGCCTCAGACTGCACTTAAGCAGCATTAAATTTTGTGCTAACTGTATTTTCATGGTACTCTGGGGCATTAATAAAGAGGAAATCCTGGCGAGACCAAATTTCACATTTGGGGTCAGCATTGCTAAGCACCACTACCTGCTGCTTGGGAGGCACGCATGTGGGTGTGGTTATGGATATCTTCAGAACACCGCATCCCAAAGAGTCCCGACAGATTCTGGAAAAGACACTTCAGCCTGATCTAAAAAGTATCCATTAACCATATTGTTGAGAAAGCAAATGTGGAGATGTTGTCCCTGAAGATTCTTTATCTATTTAGGAGATTATGTTGGGATTGGTTATGGTGGAAGATAGGAAAAATAGGGAGGCTTCAAATGGGTTGGATAAGCAAATTGAATCTTTGAGAGAAATCTATTATTCAGATTATAAGAGCAGAAAAGAGTTTTACAAAGATTATAACTGTAATTGGTTAGTATTGCTCTTGAATTAGGAGATGTACAAAATTGTTCTTAATATAAACTTCCTCACAACAAAAAGGAAGTGAGTGACTCTTCCTGTTCCCAAGCCATGTTTTAAGCATTTTTCCAAAAGAAATGTTTGTACAGTTTCTGGAAATAGGTAATTAGCATTTTTTAAATAAAGAAATCTTTCCTGTCCATTTGTAACAAAAATATTTTCAAGAAGCTTGTTTGTTAATTCATTTTGGAACATGAATTTTCTCCGTCAGTTATTGATTGATATTTTCAAGAACAACAATGAGCACCTCTATATAGGGGTAGGGGTTGCTATTAGCAGTTGAAATACTTATGAAAAGATTCAAATTGCAACCCCACATTAATTTAAAACATATGACAGGACCAGAAGGTCTAAATCATGACGTACAGTTTATTTTGCCAAATTAATCAAAAAGTCTGCTGTTTTCCATGCATGTGTAAGCACAGTGACACATTTCTCCTGATATTTAGGGATGTAAGATGAAAATCTGGCAGTCAGTCTGGAAAAATAAGAAAGATTTCCAGAAAGTATCAGAGGGGTAGCCGTGTTAGTCTGAATCTGTAAAAAGCAACAGAGGGTCCTGTGGCACCTTTGAGACTAGTCTCAAAGGTGCCACAGGACCCTCTGTTGCTATTTCCAGAAAGCTGCAGGTTAATCAATTTAAAACTGCTGTCACATATTTACATGTTTTATATTGCCTTTCACAGCATTGCTGATTATCAAAATATTTTAGAATAAACAGGAGCTTTCCCCTTTCTAAGGAACCTGTACTTCTTTTCACATGTCTTATTCGTCAAGTGATGCCAAAGCCCAGCGTCTATATTATCATTATTGACCCCGTGGTGCTGAATTTTGATATCAGAAACAATGGTCATGGTCTCAGTGAGTCAGTTTGGCAGACGGAAGAGACTGAGAATGGAGGGGATAGTTTGATTTAGAAACAAATATCTTGTTAAAAAAATATTGGGAAGAAAACATAAGGAAAAAAGATAACCACATGTAGTGGAGGGGAAGTAAATATGTCTTCTTAGGTTTCATGACTTTGCCTAAATGACAGTGGTTAAAGGTATAGTTAAATGGTAGAAAGTTGTAGTTAAGTAATGATTGCTTATGATACCAATTGTAGTTCTGATTCGGTATCCTATTTTAAACTTCATTTTTCAGCTTTACATTTTTCTGCCTACATTCGTTTAAACCCTTATAATAGGCTAATATCAGGAAAGTGTACTTGTTTCAGGTGTACAAATGTCACAGCTACAAAAATAAGGTTATCTAGATTTATTCTGAGTAGTGCCAGACGTCACTTGATTAAACCTGTTCACTTTCATCTATGTAATGTGATTTTCTTGATAAATCAAAGTGCTCCACTCCAGAAAAATATACACAAAGCCTTTTGTTATGAATGATGTTTCATTACTTATTGATATAGAAGATCAAGCATTCATAAAGTGGAAGGGAAAGAAAAACTTTACTAAGTTGCCACCAGAGGATTTGCTTTTAAAAAAATGTTAGATATGCCTTTAAACAGTTACTGCAATTAAATTCACACATGGGAAGGAGACATGCCATTACTCACCTAAATTATACAGCAGATGTAACCATGTTAAGTCTCCCCAACCTTTACCACCAAAACTACCACACACAAATTACTTGTACAGCTGCATATTGTAATAATGTTTCAAAAGTGAGAATATAATGATTCCTGAGAAAATAACTTTACTGGCATGAAATATATGCTGGTTCCAATTACATAGATGGAGCTGCAATATCCTAATATGTCCAGTGCTGATGCAGCAGCATGGAAGTTGCTTAGCAACACAATAGTTGCATGCATGGAACTACTGCATTAAGTCCCTTGTAGCACCCATATTTCTGGTCCACATAACAATGTTAACTCAGTTCCTTAAACTGATAAGTACTTTAAGTCCACAAAACAGTGTTCATCATTTGGATTTCACACTCATGGGCCTATTGCCACTTCAGAAAGGTTGGTTAAATTCCAGTAGCTCTTAATAATGACACAAATTTTGGTCTCCAGAGCCAAGATTTTCCAAAGTGACTTATGAGTTTGGGTATCTAATCTGAGACACCTTGGAGACTGGTTTGCTATTGAGAGAAGAAGTTCAACACTTTCTAATAATCATTAAGTTGTTCTGAGATGGGTACCTAAAATACCGGTCATGCTTGAAAATACTTTCTTCCCTCCCCCCCTTAAAATTTCACACTTTTGCTACAATATTGCAAACTCCACCAATGGTAGTGATAGTGGAAGTGTTAGTGTAGACCGGCAGCCAGGTTCGGGTGTTTTCCAGAATCCACTGACTTAATACACAGGTATGCCAGGGGGCTGCAATACATCCCATCTAGGGAGGTTGTTCCTATCTGCTGGAATAATGACCACTATGTGTGTAGGGGGGAGTGTACATGGGATTTATGTAGGTGATCTCCCTTTCCTCATACTGGCCTAATCTAAACAAAATGAGAGACCCCCTTGCACACATTCCTTTAGCCTCATACACACATGAGATTTAAGCTAAGAAGACTTGCACAGACCAGCTGCACGTAGGTGAATCCTGCCCAATATGCAAGTATCCTACTCCTTGTTGTTAAGAAGATTTGCACTATCCTAATAAATAAGTGATCCATTAAACTTGATGCTTTGCTATTGTGTATAAGGGAGAGGACAGATGGGTGCATTTTGGCTTAGTTATTTTTAACAAGCTACTGTCTTCTTAAAAGGATTTCACTACACACAAGACTTAAATTTCTTATCTCTTTGTTGTTCCTTTTTTTTCCACTGCTAGTTGAAATTTTCAGCCTGAACTTACTGACCCATTCCTGAGAGATTTAATGCCATGATTAGGAGTTGCTGTACGGGCTCAATGGGTAGTGATCAATGGCTCGATGTCTAGTTGGCAGCCAGTATCAAGCGAAGTCCCCAGGGGTCGGTCCTGGGGCTGGTTTTTTTCAACATCTTCATTAATCATCTGGATTATGGAATGGATTGCACCATCAGCAAGTTTGCAGATGAGACTAAACTGGGGGGAGAGATAGATACGCTGGAAGGTAGGGATAGGATCCAGAGTGACCTAGACAAATTGGAGGATTGGGCCAAAAGAAATCTGATGCGGTTCAAAAAGGACAAGTGCAGAGTCCTGAATTTAGGATGGAAGAATCCCATGCACTGCTACAGGCTGGGAACCGACTGGCTAAGTGGCACTTCTGCAGAAAAGGATCTGGGGATTACAGTGGACAAGAAGAAGCTGGATATGAGTCAACAGTGTGCCCTTGTTGCCAAGAAGGCTAATGGCATATTGGGCTGCATTACTAGGAGCATTGCCAGCAGTTGGAGGGAAGTGATTATTCCCCTCTATTCGGCACTGGTGAGGCCACATCTGGAGTATTGTCCAGTTTTGCTCCCCTCCCCCACCCTCCCACTACAGAAAGGATGTGGGCAAATTGGAGAGAGTCCAGTGGAGAGCAATGGAAATTATTAGGTGGCTGGAGCACATGACTTATGAGGAGAGGCTGAGGGAACTGAGCTTATTTAGTCTGCAGAAAAGAAGAGTGAGGGGGGATTTGATAGCAGCCTTCAACTACCTGAAGAGGGGTTCCAAAGAGGATGGAGCTAGGCTGTTCTCAGTGGTGGCAGATGACAAAACAAGGAGCAATGGTCTCAAGTTACAGTGGGGGAGGTCTAGGTTGGATATTAGGCAAAACTATTTCACTAGGAGGGTGGTGATGCACTGGAACAGGTTACCTAGGGAGGTGGTGGAATCTCCATCCTTGGAGGTTTTTAAGGCCCAGCTTGACAAAGCCCTGTCTGGGATTATTTAGTTGGGGATTGGTCCTGCTTTGAGCAGGGGGTTGGACTAGATGACCTCCTGAGGTCTCTTCCAACCCTAATCTTCTATGATTCTATACTCAGCATGTCTTAGAATCAGACTTTTTATTTTATGACTTCACAAAAATCTTCCCTTTACTTAGATGTAGTTCTTAATAATTAAATATAAGCTCTACCCTATACTTTGTAGAGACATTAGTCTGAATTTAATTACTGTTACAGTTACCCAATGTTTTTTCTCTACAATATTTTAATTGTATATTGTCATATTACCATTAAATTATTTTTTTCCTGGCTATGAAATTGCTGGGGTTTATGTGGAAAGCAAATAATTTCTACAAGATATTTATGATCACCAAAGAGAAAAGCAGGCTGCAATGTGCAATATGTTTCAAGCTGGAACCAATGTTGTTAGCATGCTGCTTTATAAGAATAATCATTTTATTTTGGAAGCACCCTCTACAATATGTCAGAGTGCTGTACAGCATATTGAAATGTGTTTAAATACAGTGAAAACTTTATTAAAATCATGTTCAAATAAAAGCCAGTAGGTTCCAATGCAAAATATGGAGTCAATAATAAAATAATAAAACCAGATTTCTAACAGGAAAGTGTTAAGTTGAGGAGAAGAAATTTGTGATGGAAGAAGTTCTACATCCTACTGCCTACTACAAAAAAGGCATGTTCACAGGCCAACTTAGAATGTGATTGTGGGATACAGGATATGTGTCTGCTCAGCTACTGAGCAATAGGGGGCTTGAATATATATATATGGCTTACAATATGTAAGGTTTTAAAATTAACTGGATCAAACTAGTCAATTTGCCACTTTATAGACAGTCAACGTAAAGAACATAAATTAGGGCCAATGACTAAATATGTTGCTGTATTCTGAACAATCTGCAGGTAGAAGAGATGCCTTGCTAACAGTGAATCTCAGTAATCAAACCTTGTAATCAGTAGTATGTAAGTATTGCAGGTCATCATGTGATAAATTTGGGTGCAGCTCGCTAAACCATGACACAAAAAAATATTTTGTACTATGCGGCTTTTTAGGCAAAGGGAAAATTCTATTGTGACATTAAGATCTTTACCTCAACTCCTTGTAAACAAGTCCATTCAATAAGATAGAACATGAAGAAAATGAGAATATCTTCACAATGGCAACTTCCACTGCGCTGCAAGATCTGTTTTCCCATGGTGAGGATATGGAAGCTAAGATACATTTAGTTAGTGCTATTATCTAAATAACCCTCAGGAGAAAATTGCAATATTTATAGGACAAGACATATGGCATCTTGATAATACTCCATCATGTGTTTACAAACTACCTTGCCAAGAGGCCTCAGATGTTTTGCACATAGTGGAAGATGGACAGATCCTTGAGATGCTACATACCAAACCCCCAGGTTGTGGTACAGAGATATCAATCAGTAATGGACTCTTACAATGTCTTCTAGTTATAACATGAACCACTGGACAGCAGTTCAGTCATGTTCCTTTGTCATCAAAACAGCTCCCATGTTCTTTCATATCAAGCATAATAGCTAACCAAAATGGCCTATTGACCTTCATTTAAAATCAGCAGAGCATTCTCAACTGCTAAGCAAAGCCAGAATCCTACGGGTGACTGACTGCACCTGTAGTTGAATAGCCACCACATTATTTATCACCTTCCCTAAAAAGGGCAAGACATTGAACAACTGGAGGATAATTCCAGAAACAGCAACAATTTCTTTTGTGAGTGAAGCAAGAACACCTTCATCAAGAGATGTCTTCTCAAAAACAAAACTTCTGTCCATTTGAGGATGGTTGGCATTCTCTTTTCTTGGCATAATACATTATTAATGTATGTTATAATGTGGCTATGATACTGTTACTTACTATAAGCAATCAAGGGGCAGAGTCTCAAGGAAGTTAGAGGACCATAAAAATCATCATCAGAAATCCAAGTTTAATTCAACTAGAGCACCACAGTGTATCAGAGTCAATGGCACTTTCAGTCAGAAGGTCCAGAAAGACCATTCTAGAACTAATCTGAGTTTATGGTTCAATAACATAACTATATCACACTCACATGAACTTTGTGCTGAACAAAATGGTATCAGTGGTCCTGTCTCTACATAGGCCAAAAAGGGGGGCGTTGGTTTTCAATCAAATTTCCTTAACTCAATTGAACCTGTCCCCTCACTTAACACCCACGCAAACATGGTTTAACACCTTAACGAACACAAACTGTCTTAATGTTGTAGCTTAGGTGGGAGCCTAAGGTATCTTAAATCTCTCGAGGCGGAGAAAAAACCCATATATACACACCATCTTTTTTACCAATAGGCAGACAGGGCTACTGAGTACCAGACTTGACTCATCTTTGTCAAAATGAGCCTGGTGGCATTGTTCAAGCAAGTGCCAATGTAATTTGCCAGATCTGAATATTGAAAGAGACAAGGAACCATACTTTTATTTTCACTAGAACTACTTTATATTTTATAGCATATGTTTCCTGCAAGATGTAGAAAGTGCTTGGAAAACTAACATTGTCTTTCTTTTTATGAATGTAGGAAGTCTCTCTTTATCCCTGTTAACCTTGACAAGAATGGAAATGTGAAATCACCCAGTAATTAATGTGAATAAAGGTGAGTTTCCCTTCTCAGATGAATTCATTGTCGATGAAGCAGTTTTTGCTTTGGCAAGTATGTTCCTAATGTGTCCTAAGAATTTCAAGTAATCCAGAACAAAATCACTGCTGTCTCTTTTCAGTGGTCTGTAATTACCTTTTCATAAAGCTCTCTTCTATGTATTGTTTTAAATAATTTAAGCTACCTCTTTCTTTTACAAAAAACGGTGTGCAAATCACTAGCATATAAACACAAGAATGCATCAAAGAATTAGTTTGTCATATAGTGTAATAAGTTTGAATGCTAATTAGCCTGCTGTGGTCTGAATGTATTTTTCTGACAATGTTGGTAATATAAAAAGTCTTTGCTCTAGTTATGAAAATAAATATAGTGACCAGATAACTTCAACAAGAGATGAATATCTGAGAAGTAATTGTTGCAAGTGGATTTTTTTTAAAGTGTGTCTGTGTCCAATTTTTGTTGAGTGGTGACATTTTCCTTTTTGGTGGTTGTGTTTTCAATCTACAAAAGCAGTTTTCAGGAAAGCAGATTGGAGCATTTGCAAACATACCCACACTGGTTGCTTGTTAAACGTGTCAGCAGTTGAATTGCATGGCCCCTGCTTTGAGATTGTTAGAGAAGCTGGGATATTACTTTTTATTTCATTGCTATTCTGAATCAAAGGGGAAAACAATTCCCCCGAGGCTGAGATTTTGAGAACTTGGCATTGTTAGCCATAGGGAAATTCAAATCAACACACTGTTTACAGTTTTATTTTTAACCTAACATACACTGTATCAAAATACAGTTGATACCATGTATTTTATCCTTACTGTCATTGGAACTGGTAAGTAATAAGATGGTCTGTTTAACTTTTAATTACACTAACACATCACATGCAGTTAGTATATGATATATTATGCTTTGTTAGTAATGACAGTATAGATTCCATAACTGACTTTGATTCACGAGAATGATAATAGATTGAGACATGCATTCTTATTTCCAAACTCCCCAGTATTGAGAGATGTAATTGTTTTTCAACAGTTTCACTCAGTGTTCATTTGACTTGCTTTTTAACATGTCTGCTAATTTAATTTAAAATATGACACTCCCTAAAGAATAGGATGAGCCTGCTAAAAAGACGATTGTGTATTTTCCATTCTAAGAAAGGCCAGAGCTCATTAATGTCTATCACAACAAAAATGTATTTTTAGAAAGATAGAAAAAATCATTCTTCATGCATGAGTTCTACATATTTCTAAGCATCTTCATTACACCTGCAGTGCAATTTAACCTAGCAGCTGGTACATTGAGTTGGCATTTCAGAAAATTATACAACAAAATTAAAAGCCATAATCCCTTACACTGCCCTAGGTAAATGTATGTCCTTTTATATCTTTCAGAAGTTGTTTACTTTTTTCTTTGATCCTTGGCTATGTGCTTTAATGTTCAGCAATTTTCTATCCATCAATAGCATTGATAATTTAAAGGTAACAAGGTGTGCTTCTTTTGCTGGTGTATAATGATTCAATGATTTGGAAGAAAAATATAAAATCATTGCTGATAAAGTATGCAGATGGCAATTTGATGGAGTGGCAAATAATGAGAGGTCATTTCTATAGGGCAATCTGGATTTCATGATAAAATGGAGTCATTTGAACAACATACCTTTTAATACAACCAAATGCAAGCTCATATATCTAGGAACAAAGAATGTAGTCAGACTTCAAGGATGACGATTGTATTTTGCAAAGTGTAATAGGTGATTCTGTGAGGATTTAGGGTTCATTGTGGATAAGCAACCAAACATGAGCTTCTGGTGTAACAAAAAGGGTTAATGTAATTCTTGGGTGGATAAGCAAGGGAATATTGATTAGGAGTAAGGGGGTGGCATTACTCTGTTCGGAGTATAGGCAATGCTCTGTATAGAGCATTAGTGAGACCATTTCCGGAACACTGTGTCCCATTCTGGTGCGAACACTTCAAAAGGATGTTGACCAATTGAAAAGGATTAAGTCCTGCAAGAATTTATTTGAGGTCTAGAATAAAAATCTTACAGTGAAAGATTTAGGAAGCTCAATCTGTTCATTTTATCCAGGGGAAGATTAAAAAGTGACTTGATCATGGTCCATAAGTACCTTTGTAGGTAGAAGTTTTCTGATTAGAGGGAGCTCTTCCGTCTAGCAGGAGGAAGCACAATATGATCCAATAGCTGGAAGCTGAACCAACACCTGGAATACTACAGGCTAGACATGTGTAAATGTTTAACCATGGGAGTAATTAACCATTGGAACAATTTGCCTGGGAAAATGCTGGATTCTCAGTCTCTTAAAATCCTTAAAACAAGATTGAAGACTTAGGAAAAAAATGTCTCCTTATTCTGTTAGAGAAGTTATGGTCCTGATGCAGGAATCACTGGATAAAATTCTTTGCCCTGTGTTTATACAGGAGATGAGAAAAGATTATTATAATGGTCCCTTCTGGCCTTAAAATCTATGGATATTTTGGCTCTTGGAGGACAATGAAACATGTATCATGTACAAAGTTCCCCAAGAAAACATTCTGCTTTTATATGTTTTCTTTTCACCAGGACTGAGAGTCTCAGAAAGTTCCAGTCAAGCCTTGATTTCAGCCTGCAAGAAAGCATCGTCCCAGTATAAATTGAATTGATAAATGAAATGCTTACTTTTCCCCTTTTGCAATTCTTTTATAAAATTACAGTTCTAACATTGCTGTTGTCCATAAATAAATTGATATAGTCAATAAAAAATTAAACTGACACTCAGGATCTTAGAGGAGAGCTAAGCATCTTGCAGGATCAAGCTCCAGTAACTATCCAGTTTAATGCTACGACACCAAGGGTACGGCTATACTTACTTCATGGTCCGGATGTAAGCAATTGTTCTTCTGGGATCAATTTATCGCGTCTTGTCTAGACGCGATAAATCGATCCCGGATCGATCCCGGAAGTGCTTGCCATCGACGCCGGTACTCCAGCTCAGTGAGAGGAGTACGCGGCATCGACGGGGGAGCCTGCCTGCCGCGTCTGGATCCGGTAAGTTCGAACTTAAGTACTTCGAATTCAGCTATGTTATTAACGTAGCTGAATTTGCGTACCTTAGTCCAAAGTGGGGGGTTAGTGTGGACCAGGCCATAGATGCAATAATCTAGAATTGGCATGAATCCACTACCTATCACATGCTCCAAGTCATAAGACACTTTTCTAGTATAACCTATGAGTAGAGACTAAGGTCACGTCTACACTTCTTGCTAAATCAGCACTGCTGTGTTCAATGCAGTGGTATCAATTTAGTGGGTCTGGTGAAAACAAGCTAAGTTGATGGGAGAGTGCTCTCCCATTGAAGTCTGTACTCCACCTTCCTGAGAGGCGGAAGGTAAGTCGGCAGGACAGCGACATACCACAACACAGCGTGTATAGACACCGCTGTAAGTTGACTTAAGCTACATCGACTTTCATAACTGAAGTAGTGTAACTTAGATCGACTTACAGCATTACTGTAGGCCAGCTACATGCAATTCATGCTAATTGTCTAAAGCAGAGGTTCTCAAACTGTGGTCCGTGGACCACCAGTAGTCCACGAGCTCCATTCAGGTGGTCTGCAGATAGATCCCTGTAAAGGGCGCGCCTGGGCAGCTGCACATGAGAGAATGAAGGACCACACACCTAATTAGTGGAGCCGTGCAGGTGTGGCTCTACTAATTATGTGCCTGGACCCTGGAGAAGACACACATGTAAGGTGAAGTGGTGACCTTGGGGGGAATAGGGCTAGGTGGGAGGGGGCAGTGGGTTGAGAAGAGGGGATGGGGGGAATTTGGGACGTGCAGGACTGCAGGAGCCAGAGAAAGAGGCAACTTTCCCAAGATCCAGGGCTGCGGCTGGTGGGGATAGATAGCTCTGTGGCTGCTGTGGCGGAGGAGAGACCCCCCCCCCTCCTTCCCAGCCTCAGCTCTGTGGCTGCTGTGGTGGAGGAGAGACCCCCCCCTCCTTCCCAGCCCCAGCTTCGGGGCTGCCACGGCAGGGGAGAAAGGACACATTCATTGCATTAGAAAGGTAATACTATTGATAGTAAAATATGAGTTCTGTGCTTTTATTTGTAGAACAAAAAATGTTAATTATTATTAAGGGTTTTTTTATATAGCGCTTTTATCCAAAGCGCTTTTCGATAGTTAGCTAACGGTACAAACAACATTCGGAAAGATCATTAAGTGGTCCACCGAGACCCTCAGCAATTTTCAAGTTGTCTGCAAAAAAAAAAAAAAAAAAAGCTTGAGAACCACTGCTCTAAAGAATGTTGTGATATGGAGCTTTTTACCTCCAGGTCAGCTGTTAAAATCCAGCCCAGTTTGATAGAGAGTGAGAGTCATTCCTATGCATGGTAGTTCAGTGGACTAAATTAAATGAGTTAATTTCATTACAATTCCTACTGGAAATACTGCTATATAATTTAGCACTCTACTTTGCTTTAGCAGATTAAAAATAAAGTGCCTCATCCTGTAGGACAGTGGTTTTCAACCTTTTTTCATTTGGGGACCCTAAACATTTTCAAATGGTGGCATGGACCCCTTTGGAAATTTTAGACATAGTCTGCAGATGCCATGTGGTCTGCGGACCACAGGTTGAAAACCACTGTTCTATGGTAATGACGACTTTTTGAGAACCCCTTAGAAATAGTCTGCGGACCCACAGGGGGGGTGCGGACCATAGGTTGAAAACTACTGGTGTAGGGAGCTGAGTGACCTCATCTCTCAGTGACAGCACTGCAGGTTGAGGCTTCTCAATAGTTTGCAGGGAGCACTCGGTTCCTTTCAGTTTGGGGTCCAAATACAGTAACCAAGTAGTAAAAGCAACAATGTATTAGCACTGGCTCTATGAAAAGTGGCTCTAATTTTCCTTTGGCTGTGGATAATGAATAACTTCTTAATGCACTTGTATTGAATGAGGAATTTAGAAGATAATTACCACATTGCGTGCCAGGCAGGAATTGCTTTCAGATGTAGTAGGTTAAAATTATTCCTTATTTGTAAGCAAGATAACCCCAATTAGATTGGTTAAGGATGTCTGGAGATGGCATTTCACTTGCACAACCCTCAAATTCAGTTTTGTACTTCTATGTTAGAGTAATAATTTGTAAGTGACAGGGCAAGCGTATGTTCTTATACCAGGGCTTCAGTGTGTTTGGACTGTAGCAGTTGAAAGCAGTGCCTTGGAAAAGAGGCAATGAGAAGAACAGTATGGCTGGAGATTTTGGACACAGCTTTTATATTGTTGGAGTGAGAATATTTTGTATTGGTATTGGGACATATTAGGCCCCCCATCCGGGATGCCACCTGATGTGCTGGGGTCCCATTGGTTCCGCCCGTTCCATCAGCCTGGGTTTCTTCACCCTGTGTTAGTTGTGCCAGCCCCTCAAACCGTTTCTAGCATGCACATACGTAAGGTCCCACCAAGCTGCAGACAGAGACTGAAATCAGCACTGTGTGAGAAGAATCAGCTTGGGGATTTACTCAGCACTCATTTGCATACTCCCTTTGGGGATTAAACCCAAAATAATATTGTCTTGCGTTATATAGAAAAATCCGCACAGCGCAAGCTAATAAAAATTACCCTCTCCCTCAATGTGGAGAGAGCTATACACAGTTTCTTGCCTCCCCTCCCCCAGATATGAATTGCACAAGCTGGGTTATGTTATGAACAAGAAATAAGTTTATTAACTACAAAAGGTAAATTTTAAGTGATTATAAGGGATAGCAAACAGAACAAAGCAGATAAAACAAACTAGGCTTTATACACTCAACAAACAGGTTACAGAATGTAATTTCTCACTCTCAATGTTGTTTTAGGCAAGTTGCAGAGTTTCCCTAGCTTAGAGTTCCAGCTATTTCTCTTTACAGACTGGACCCTTGTCTTAGTCTGGACTCAACCCTGCCTTTCCCCGTAGTTGTTTTTAGCAGTCTTCCTTCTTGGGCAGGCAATGGAGGGAGAGATAAGATTAACTCCCTCCCCAGCCTTAGAAAGGATTTACCTAAGGCGGGAATCCTTTGTTTGATCCACATCCCTATGCAGTGGAAAAATACCAGCAAGTTAAGATATTGTCCAGTACCAGGTGACACGGTCATCTGACCCTGCTGTGTTAATGTAGCATTCCAGTAAACTTCTCAGGAAGGAGTGATATTAGCATTTTCAAAATTCTATTGTTCTCCTTAATGGCTCATCCAGGCTCTTTGCCTACTGTCTGGTGGGTGCTTCCCAGGTGAAAACACAGTTGTAATTGTTACATAGTTAATATTCCTAATTCTGGATACAGAAATAATACAGACATACAAACTGGATAAACACATTCAGCAAATCACAACCTTTCCAATAATATCTCACATGACCCATCTTGCATAAAACATATCTTATTTCTATGAATAATATGGAGTGTAACGTCACAGTTTCCCTGTCGGGGAGGGATAGCTCAGTGGTTTGAGCATTGGCCTGCTAAACCCAGGGTTGTGAGTTCAATTCTTGAGAGGGCCACCTTGGGATCTGGGGCAAAATCAGTACTTGCTCCTGCTAGTGAAGACAGGGGGCTGGACTCAATGACCTTTCAAGGTCCCTTCCAGTTCTAGGAGATAGGATATCTCCATTATTTTTTTAATTTAGGTGTGTTTTAAGTTTTCTTCTTTTTTCGTTTACTATTGCTGCTCAAAGCAACAGGAACAATGTGCATAATGGCAATAAAAACAGAATAGGAAAGAATGCCTCACCAGTTTCTCTATCAACATGAATTAACCACTCCCTGATTTAAACCTGCTTTGACACCTCAGAAGCAGAACAATACATTTTAAAGGTGACCTGAATGGAGGTTTCCCTTCCAAGACATGAGTTCAGATATATTTCCCACTGAAAGTATCAGTGAAAGCACAAATACCTAAACAATGCAGAAAGCTTATGCACTACCTTAGTGTTAGTAATGTCACCAACAAAAGCGGTACATGGACCGTCAAATATTGCTCAGCTACATCAGTGTAAACACTTACTTCATTGACATTACTCCAGATTACGCCAGTGTAGTAGAGCAGAATTTAGTCCAGAGCCTTGAACTCAAGGCTTACCGACTAAAGAAAAATTGCTCATCATTTACTGTTTGGACAAAGCGAAGGACAATTTCTACTTCTGTTTTTTCAGTGTCCTGTGCCTTTCTGGTGAGGAAATTTAAAAAAAAGTCATCACTTTTTAAATAAAATTGAATTATAACTTTTGATCAGATACATTAATCTTATGTTGCGCAAAAGATGGTGCTGTCCATTTTTCCATAATGCCACCATGATCTTTGGAAATACTTATTTTTAAGTTGCAGAAATTCCCAATTTAAAAATAAAATTTGAGAGAAGAATATGACTAGAAATAATAGCTGCATTTTTATGCAGCTTCCATTTCTATGTATGAATAACAACTGCACGTTAACAGTGTGGCTGGTAAGAAATGTTCAGTTCATGCAATACAAAACAGTGTTCATATCCAATGTCTTTTAAAAAGATAGAATCTGCCACAATTCAGCATGCCTGACAGTTTGTTTTCTAAACATGCTTTTTGCACTTCAGCTAGAATATTTCTCTTATCTAACTTTAGAGGGAAGTGAATGAATCAGAGATAAGGATAAGCTTAGCAAAACAAAAACAAAAAGAAAAAAAGTAAAAATTGGAGGCATAATAGCTGCCTCAGCATCCTGTAGTTTAGAGGTAACTGAATTGTGAAATTAAAATTTGTTCAAACAGCTTTCTTCTGCTCTTATACACGGAGTTATTTCTGTATTAAATATTTGCACTTTTAGCTTCTTTCATCTAACAATCTCAAAGCACGCTAACATATTATGTCTTGTAACATCACTTTGAGGAAGTTAGGTTTTTCTATACTCTCTTTACAGACGGTTAAAATACCTCGCTTAAGGTCAAGTGGCAGTGCTAACGTTGGGAAGTGAAGTTAGACCTGACTCCAAGTTCCTGCCTCTGACCACTAGGCAACTGACTTTCCTGTTCTTTGGCAGGGTGGCAGCAGCAGCTATAATCAGTATCTCCTGTCTGACAGGATGAAACAGAAGGTGTCATTTAATAACTGTTTTTTTGGGGGGGATGTATGCCATTTGCATAAATTTGAGTGTACTTCAGTTAGATGTTTTCCGTCCCCCAAAAGATCTACAGTTATCATCATGGATTGACAAGAATGTGACAGTATCTTGGTCTGCAATAGAATGAGGAAAAACAATGTTTAAAAGCACTAAATATTAAAACAAAGTACACAAGCAATGAAAAATCCAAGCTGAGTCTTCTCTTTCTCAGCCAAATAACATCTTGTTCTACAAGTGGAGAGTACCAAAATCACCATGAATCCTTGCAAGTGAGAAGGTGTGGAAGGGAATGCTGATTTCATGCTGTGCTTCCCTCTTTCTTCTGTCCCCAGAGAAATAGCTTTATGAATGTTCTGTGGGGATCTTGTTTTCCATTGCTTAGTGAAAAATCTTATTAGATAGAACATCAATATAACACTGATCACCTCTAAAAATTCTGAAGACACTTTCTATTAAAATCTAAACTAAATTATAAAATTTATTAACTAATTATAATCCTGTTTCAAAACCTACAGATTAGTTTAAAATTTCTGCAGAAATGATCCTGTTTTCTACAAAATACTATAGGATTTTTCTAAATCCTAAAATCTATAGGATTGTTTTCATAAGTAAACTATGCTAATTTAAACAAGCTGATGATCTGGCTCACAATTTTGTCTGTCTATTCAAATTTTGAATATATAGGATATATGTGTTATCGGATTATGTAATTAAAGAATTCAGTGGATGTGGTCAAGCTAATGGCTTCTTCTATGGAGTGATGCCACATTTAGCATCCAGCTAATAAAATACACTTGTTCACTACATACACTTCTACCCCGATATAACGCGACCTGATATAACACGAATTCAGATATAACATGGTAAAGCAGTGCTCCGGAGGGGCGGGGCTGCGCACTCAGGCGGATCAAAGCAAGTTTGATATAATGCAGTTTCACCTATAACACGGTAAGATTTTTTGGCTCTTGAGGACAGCGTTATATTGAGGTAGAGGTGTATCTAAATAAGCCACAAATATGTATGTGGAACAGCCCACCCTCCCTCACGATGTTTGGAAAAAGTGCTAAAATATCATAGAAAATACAAGGCTAGAACCTATGAATCTTCATTGCAGAACTACTGCATAGTCCAATAAGACACCTTGTCTCCAAGCTCATTTGCTGAATCTTTCTGAGTCTAAATTACTGCATCTGAAAAGTATGGCTAATATGGTTTTATACTTAATATAAACTATGTATCTCAAAGCACTTTACAAATGTGAATAAGTTTTATTAAACACATTTTAAAGTCAATCTAATTTAAACCTATTTCACAGACTTTAAGGCCAGAAGGACCATGATCATCTAGTGTGACCACCTGCATAACACAGGCCATAGAATTTTTGTCCCGTGATATAGCCCAGCATCTTGTTGCTGAGTCAGGACTTAAGTTTTAGAAAGGCATCTAATCTTGATAGGAAAAACTCCAGATAACTGAAATTTTATGACATCCCTTGATAATCTGTTGCAATGGTTAATTACCATCTTTATACTTGTCTCTAGTTTAAACTTTGCTGACTTAAACTTTCAACCATTAGATTCTAGATTAATTAACCCACAAGTAGCATCGCTCTTTCCACTGTAGACTTGCAATCTAAGATCAAATCACACCTTTGCCATCTCTTTGTTAAACTAAATAGATTGAGTTCCTTTAGTTCACTCGTTGTAAAATCATGTTTTTAGCTCATGAATGATTCTTGTAACGCTTCTCTGAGCCTTTCCCAGTTTTTCAATATCTTTGTAAAATTGTGGACACCAGAACTGGACACGGTTCTGTAGAAGAGGTACTAATGGATAAAAGATGGCTCTACCACATAAAATATGAGGTTGCACTCTAGTTTTCCACAAACTTCCTTTGGAACCATTATAAAGTCTCTTCATTTTCTATAACTCATTTGCCCTGTCTGTAAACTTGTCCAGTGCTCATTCCTCTGTGTCCAAGAGATCACATAGGTGATAATTTGAGGTGCAGTAATTTTACTAGATACTAGAGTTTCCTTTTACTTTTGCACTAGGTTAGGATCAGTGTTAATGATGAAAGTGTTCTTCATTGCCATGTTCTTTTATGGGGAAAAGTTATGCTCCTTAACTCACTAAAATATTTTATTTTAACCAGTGTAGCACTTAAATAAATGCGTAAAACTCAACAAAACAACTTTTCTGACATTTGAAAAAACTTTGACTACTCTCGTTTTTAATTTTTTACATACCTTGCATTTTCCTCATTTGGGGGGTACTGCCAGAAAAGCAATACCTCCTACTAGACCAGACAAGTACTGGAAGTACTAGAAATATCCCAGTTAGAGCTGCATAAACAGTTTGCATAGAACCTATCCAAAATGAGGGTATTCATGAGCATCATTCCACGTTCAGGATTACTCACAAATATAGTGTGATACTATTCAGATGGCCCTAATAGCATTTGCCAGTGCTTCAACCCATTCCCTTTTCCCCCAAACACATGTTCTGATTTCATGTGTATCAGGGAGGGGATGGTGGCTGCTCCCTCTGTTTTACTTGAGAGGGGATGCTGGGATGACCCTCTGAACAGGGTTTTCAAAATGAATCAATGCCACTCCGAAACTGAAAGATGAATTATCTTGGCCATGGGAGGCTCCTTCCCCTACTGTAATGCATGATAACTTAAACTCTTCTACTCCCACTGCACCTGCTCTAGTGAGTTATGGAGCAGATGCTCTGTGATCCCTCCCTAAGTCTCACCATGAGTTTATTAGAGCAGCTTTGGGAGTAGAAATATTTTCCCAGTGTGGTGCCCTTCGAGTGCACTAAATTAATGGAGAAAAGTGAATAAATACAGTAGATTGTTGAACTTTCTGAATAAATGTTGCTCTTTTAAAGAATGAACAATATGTGATATATTACATTGTCTTGAGATATAAGAATTTTATTTCCTGTTACTTTGCTCATTAAGTGATATGACTTTCTCAAATGCATTAAGGGAAGTTTTATTAAAGAAAATGAAACTAACATAAACAAGCTGCTGCAGCATCAAAATGATGACAAATTATACAAAAGTCTGGTAATTTCATCAGATAAAATTACAGTAAAATTAGAGTCAGAGAAAGATGGGTATTTTTTGTTATTATATGCCACTAACTTACGCTTCAGATAGTTTCATGTGTGCATTTTCTTTATAGTGATTTTTCTTCTTGGCAGTATTCAATTTAATGTCATTTCTCTACTTTCAAGACATTTGCTAAGACATGAAACTAGAATTGGTCAAAATTTTTCTGACAAAACTGTTTTTCAGTGTGAATTTTTTTTGACTAAGCGATTTTTTTCAAAAAAGTATCTGTTTGCCACAGAAAATTTTGACTTGCAGTCAAAAAAATTAAAGTTTTCATTTATTGGCTGAAAATCAGAAAACTTTTGTGTGGGGAAGTGACGGGAAAAGCACTTTCTGACCAGTTCTATATAAAATAGTTGTAGCGAGTAGAGCCAGTCAGGAATTTTTAATTGGAATTATTTTCAGATGGAAAATGCAGTTTCCATCTGAAAATTTTGATTTTGCTGAAACTTCAGTTTTCTGACAGGAAAACCAAAATTTTGTTTTAGATGAGTTTGACCCAGATTGGAATATTTCAGGTTGTTGAACTGTCCCAAAACTTTTCATTTTGAGACAGTTCAACATTAAACTGCATTTCCATATTCTGGTGCAGTACCTCCTGGGTGTTGTAGTTTGGGCCCCCATTTTCTCCTCTGGTCTGGGCTTTTTGATTGGATTTAATCTTCCATGACACAATACAGTCTTCCCTCTGACAGAGCAGTGTGGGTGCATTATGGGAGTCCCATGACTACAGGTACATCATGGAAGACCTACTTTGGCCAGGGATCTTGGTCAATATGAAAGAATGGGTTCATCAGGCAACTTGATCTACAACTCCCAGGTGGCTATGTGCCACAATATGATAATGTAGTTTAATCATGAAATGACTTGACAGAAAACATTTCAAGTTAGCTCAACAAACTGAAATGAAACATTTTGAATATCTCTAAATGTTTTGTTTTTGGCTGGAAATGCCAAAGCAACATGTTTTGAGTTTAAATGTTTTGATTCCACAGAAAATTTTAGTATTTCAACTTTTTTTGTTCTGGTTCATTTTTGCTCAGCCCCGGAAGCAACATTGCTGGGGTCCACTCCTACAAAGTGCTCTACGCTTTTAACACCCATTTTGTTCTTTGTGAGTTTATGGCACTCAGTGCCTCACAGGTCAAGCTCAACCTTCTGTAAAATTGTTACATTTATACATTACCTTCCAGTCCTCCAGAATAGAAGTTATTTTTAATGAGAGATCACATAGTTTTTGTTCATTAGTACACATGACTTCTGATATTTTATTGTGTTTTCTGAGTAGCATCCATACCCCACGGATTCTACTTTCTTTACTTTTAACTTCAGGGCCTGTTTCAGTAGCATCATAATTTTAGTCATTTTATTGAGCTCTCTTTGCTACCTTACTTCCCCTTTGGATGTTGATCCTGTTGAAATGAGTAGGCCTCTTGTCAGAGATGGTCAACATATCTAGCATGATCAGACACTAAATGTGAGTGGGTAAAAACAAATGTCTGAGAGGTATGGTGATATTTCCATTATATTTTCACTCTGATACATTTCTGCCTATGTTTTATATGTACAGTAAGTATATCTAATTTCAGTGGTATTTCATGAGGAATATCTTTGATTAATGACCACAACAGTGAAAAGTCTCTCTTAAATCAAACTCAGGCTCATGTGAAGAGAAGTGAGGAATTCACATTAGTAGCAAGTGAGCGGTAATTTCTAGTTAAAAACTTACAGTGGGATCCATCTAGACAAATGGTTGAAGAAAAAGAGGTTACTTACCTTACAGTAACTGGAGTTCTTCAAGATGCCTTTATCCACATGGATTCAATGATCTGCCCTTCTTCCCCACTGATGCAAAGTCCTATACCTGGATATCTGTATTAGCAAAGGAATTGTTGGCATGTAGAGCTGTTCCACCCTTTATGCCCTTGAAGGAGGGCATGCAAGGGTGTTCAGGGTGCATACTCAGCCTCACCAGATACTGCTGACTAAATGATTCCAGGTTTATGTGAATGGGGTGCATACACCCAATGGGGTCTGTGTGGAGAAAATCATCTTGAAGAGCTCCAGTTACTGTAAGGTAAATAGCCTTTCTATTGTATGGGTCTTAGTAAAATTGTAAGAAATGAATTCTTCTGCACAGCACCACATGCACTGTTGTCATCCAACAACTAATTAAACAATATGTTTATAATAAGTTTTTGACTGAAATATGAACTGTCCAACCTTTTGTCAGCAAATAATTTGAGCAGAGGGATTCAAACATCCATGGATGGTTGGAATTTCGATGTGCAACATATCTGGAATTTTTCATTTATTCACTAGTGATAAAAAGTGTGCAAGGGAGCGGGCATACCTCTAAACACAGTTAGCATGTAGGCTTGGCACTCATCAGTATAGATTTTCATTAAATGACATCTAAGGGCCTTGACAGAATAAGGACTTATGCCTAGGGTCAATCTTCCATTCTCTGGTAGTTCTCATGTTCATCTTTGAGAGTATCTTTCTTCACTGTCACTTAAAACACAATGAACAACTTTTCTAATCTTCAAAGAGTATGCCCCTGAGGTGGTTGCATTTCAGTGATGGGTGAAATGAAATGATCCCTAGATTTGTACAGTTTTTCAATCAATAATGCACTTCTGAGATGTTTGAAAGGTGCCAATCAATAATTTATTAATAATGAAATTAATGTGGAAAAGCATGTAGCTCAAAGCTCCAGGGATAGAGGTATCTGAGGTTTTGAGATGGGTCATATTATTACCTAGTCATGCATAACGTACATGCCTAAGATTGAGTGTTTTGTATGGTTTGATGCCAGGACCTGAGCAAGCCATTGGTGAATTTCATAAACTGTAATGTTTCTTCTTAATCGCCTGATTCAATGTCACCTATGCATATTGAGTAGTACAGGGGGACACAGATATGCACATCAGGGCAGGCAGGGACAGAAAAAGCCAGGGACTTATGCCATCTGATTTAACTACTAGAAGTAACCTAGGAATCTCTGTTAGACTCTACACCCATTCAGGCATGCAGCTTTAAACCAGGAAACCAGGAGTAAAGGAAAGGAGTATGAGGCTGTGATTGGTGTGGGGGGGGGGGGAGGGGCGTTTATAGTGTGACAGTAGATTAACCACAGCTTTTACTATTAAGATCCAATCAGTGTTTCCACCAGTTTACCTAAAGTATTATGGATTCTTATTCCTATACACTATCCTACAGGGAAAGTAATATCTTTCAAAAAACAGTTGCAAACATCAAGCATTATAGTCAACATATGTGTGTGAAAGAATGTTTTAAACCAGCACAATACCCAAACTATATAAAAGCACACTATGAACAAGCCTTTGTAATAGTACATGTAAAAGCACAGCCTAAACCAGCTTTTGTATTGCCAAAACTCCATGTAAAATCACATTATTAACCAGCCCTTATTCAGTCAAACTACATATAAATTTAGTGATGGGGGAAAACTCCAAAAATTTCAGACTTTAGAGGCTTACCTAAACTGAATCTGTGGGAGATCCATCACTTCAAACCGTCTGTCTCCATGGAGTCCTCTTTCAGCTCTACATTACTAGCACTGTCCTCTTCTGTGTGAGGACTAGTGTCCTTACACTATTGTTGGTGGATGGGCAGCTCTCCCATCCATTGTCTTCAGGGGCTGCTAAGCAGCACCATTGCCCTCTGTCCACCCAAAATCTTGGGCAGTCACTGAAGAAAGGGAATAATAGCTGCCTTCCCTTGCCCACACCGCAATAGGAGGCAGTGCATTCTCAAGAATTCAGCTATCCGTTATCTTCCAGTCATTGACACATCACCAACAGAGATGTCTACTGTCTACACTACTCTGAAAAGAAGTATTTCTACAGCTGAACAGCTTGAAATTAAGCATGAAGTCTTGGTCATCGACCAAGCAATATGTGCTTAAACACCACGAATCTGATGGAAAAACAAAGATGTGATTCTTCACAGTGACAAGAAACACTTTGCAAGACTTATTGTATTAGGTCAAAGTAGGAAAATTGATCTCAGGGAAATCTTGTTGTATTCTTTGGGAGCAGATTCCTGCCCTTTTGCTAGTACTGACAATACTCTGGCAAAAACCAACAAATCAGCTTTGCTTGATCTGCTTCAATCCAAAGGTGAAGACTGCTGTATTGACCATGTTCCAGCGAATGGTGCAATATTTTTTGTTGGAATGTCTGTCATCCAAGCACTACATGATGTTCCTTCAACATTTGGTGAGCTTGCAGACACCATTTTACTGTACATGATCAAGCTAGCAGGAAAGTACAAGTGTACTCATTTGGATTTTGTCATAGATCAGTCACAGATCAGTATCAAGATTTTGTCATAGATCAGTATTCTAATATGAGCATCAAAAATGTGGAACTGGTTTTTCCCAAACTATACATAGGCACAGAAAGGACTAGAAAACCACCAGTTAGTAGAAGTTTTTTTTTCCTGATGGCAACAAAAATAAAGCACTTCAGATATTCTTATACACAGTGTGAAGAGATGCATATTTCCATACTGTAGGCTTGTCACTGCCTGGCTGTGCAGAAGGGTTCAGTGACAGCCACAGCTGTTCATGAAGTAAATGGTGACCATGAAGAATGTGACACATGTCTATTTCTTCACATGAAACATGCTGCCAAGGACTACCAGAATGTGATCATTAGGAGCCCAGATACAGATGTTGCAGTCATAGGCATCAGTCTTAAGTCACAACTGCTAGTTAATTTGCATTTCATCACTTGTGCTGGGAATCGAAGTCGCATTATTGATTTGGAGAAAGTCCCTTCAACTCTAGATCCAAAGGTCTTTTGCCTCCCCATATAGGACTCCACACATTCACATGTGCCTTCTATGGGGATGGAAAGAGGCATTTGCCTAGGCCTCTGACAGTGAAGATGTTTGATGCTCTCACAGACTTTGGGAAAGATTTCACACTTCAAGACTCAACATTCCTTGTGCTTGAGAAATTTGTGTTCATCTGTATGGCCAAGCTTCACCGCAGGATGTCAAGGATGCCCGATACAAGATGTTCTACCTAGCATCATTTTCACTGCCTGAACGGAGCCTGCCGCTAACATGTGATGCTCTATACCAACGCAGTAAGCAGGCAAATTACCAGGCTGCTATTATGAGGTGCTCTCTCTTATCAATTGGATGCATGCTCCTTCCCATGTTGGCCATGGATAGCATTTAGAAAACAAGGAACTTGCCATCAGCTGGATGACAGGAAGTCTAGTACCAGACAGTATGTTGCAAGCAGTGCATTATGAAATGTGTTCCTCTCTTGCTACTCAGCTTTCTTGCACAGACTTGTGTAAGTATCAGAAGTGCAAGAATAGTGATGCCATGTCAGATTGGGAAATAAAAAGTTATTTTATTTGGGGAATAAGTACCACAGTGCCAATAGCAGTGCACATAATTGGTAACAAACAGTGGATTTGAACAAGGAAATAAAATTTTGATTTATATCAATAATTATGTCAATTCATAACAATCCAAATAAGCTGTTACTTTATAAATATTTGAGAAATAAATGTCATATACAAGGGGATTCCAGCTAAAAGGTTTGTGTTTTACTTTTTTAGTGCTGTTGCTGAGGAAACTCTGCTGGTTGTCAAGGAAAATAATATTTACATAGAAAAATGTATCAGATTTATTACATTTTTCATGTCACGTAGTTAGACTGTTGTACAAACATTTTTCTTGAGGGTAAATGGTAACATAATCCAGTCTTACAGTGAAAGACTAGTATTGCCAATAAAAAAAAATTATGGGGATGAGGTGATACCTTGACCTATACTTACTACCAAAAGATAAACACTTAGGAAGGAACAGTCAGTTGTACACCTATAAACTGGAAATGACTGACTAGGAAGGAGTACTGCAGGAAGGGACCTGGAGTTCATAGTGGATTACATGCTAAATATGAGTCAAGAATGTAACACTGTTGCAAAAAAAGCAAACATTATTCTGGGATGTATTAGCAGGGGTGTTGTAAGCCAGACACAAGAAATAATCCTTCTGCTTTACTCCATGCTTATTAGACCTCAACTGGAATATTGTGTCCAGTTCTAGGCATCATATTTCAGGAAAGATGTGGAAAAATTGAAGAAAGTCCGGAGAAGAGCAACAAAACTGATTAAAGGTCTAGAAAACATGACCTCGGTGGGAAGATTGAAAAAATTGGTTTTGTTTAGTCTGGAGAAAAGACTCAGGGGAAATAACAGTTTCCAAGTACAGTAAATGCTGTGTTATCCAGCCCTGTACCAACCTGAAAAGTCTATTAACTGGCATTTTTAATCTTCATAGAAAGTCCAGTTTATAGTCCAGTTGGCACAGGGCCGGTAGGATCCATACCTGGCTCCGTGTGGCTGCCCGGAAGCAGCGACATGTCCCTGCTGCTTCTAGGCAGAGGAACGGCCATGAGGGGTTTGGAGTGTGGAGGGAGTGTGGGGCGCAGGTTCTGGGAGGGAGTTTGGCAGAAGCGTGGCAGGTGGCTCTGCATACTGCCTCCACCTGCAGGCACCCCTCCTCCCCGCAGCTCCACTTGGCTATGATTCCTGGCCAATGGGAGCTGCGGAGCCAGCGCTCGGGGTGGCACGGGGGCAGCATGCAGAGCCTTCTGCCGCACCTCCACCTAGAAGCCGCATGGACAGGCTGCTGCTTGCGTGGAGCCACCTGAGGTGAGCGCACCCCTGGATCCAGCACCCCAAAACCCCTCCCATGTCCCAACCCCCTGACCGGAGCCCCTCCTGCACCCAAACTCCCCCCCGATCCAGCACCCCGAGCCCCCGCCCACACCCCAAACCACTGCCCCGAGTCCCCTCCCACACCCCAACTCCCTCGCAGAGCCTGAGCCCCCTCCCTGCCCCAACCCCCAACCCCGAGCCCCCTCCCACAGTCAAACTCCCTCCTTCTTAGTTAACTGGCATTTTTCACTTACCGGCAGCCCACATTGCCCCAACATGCCGGATAAAAAAGCTTTTACTGTACATAAAAGGTTGTTACAAGGAGGAGGGAGGAAAATTGTTCTCCTTAACCTTTTAAGAGAGAACAAGAAGCAATGGGCTTAAATTGCAGCAAGGGCAGTTTAGGTTGGATATTAGGAAAAACTTCCGAACTGTCAGAGTAGGTAAGCACTGGATTCCACAACAGGGAGGTTATGGAATCTCCATCATTAGAGATTTTTAAGAGCAAGTTAGAACAACACCTGTCAGGCATGGTCTAGATAATACTTAGTCCTGCCTTGAGTGCAGGGGACTGGACTAGATGATCTCCCGAGGTCCCTTCCAGTCCTACGATTCTATGATTCTAATTTGTTGCATATTATCTGTTAGATTTATGATTGTAGAAAATATTGATGTATTAAAACACCCCAAGAGGGCAAGAATTTTTAGTTCTTTAGCATATTTTATTGTCCATAAATACTTTAAAAAATTAAAGAATTTTCACCAAAATTGACTATTTGCAATATTTTTCTTGTGGATGACTTTTGAGTTCCTCATTCTACTCACTTGCTTTTAATATGCCTCCATATGCATTTCAATCATTTTCAGCCAACTTGCCCTTTAGGGGGAAAATAATAATGATGTTGTGGGGAAAAATCCTTTATCGGTATTGTGTCAAAATTGGTAACTTTGTATGTGCTGTGACGGAACTGCAGGGTTCTTGCAGATAACTTTTATGATAAGGTGTCTCAAGTTAGTGGCTGTATAAATCTGAAGAGAGTAAGTAGAGTCCCTGTTGCCGGAATGAAACTCATTTTCTGAATACAATAGGTCTCACTGTACAGCCTACTGGAGATGGAACACTTAGGACACTGAATGGGGTGAGCCAGTGCTCTGAGGTGGCACTAAGCATTCTCTCTTTCTCAAGTGCTTATCTGGCTGATTTTTGCTCACAGGTTCCAGGTCAAACTGATCACAATATGTAAGGTCAGGAAGGAATTTTCCTCTCGGTCAGATTTTTTGGGGTTTCATGTTCCTCTTCAGTTTGTGGTTGTGGATCACTTGTCAATATTATCTGGGTATACCTTACCTAATCATTATCCTGCCATGGGAGGGGCCTCAGGCACTAGTGCACCTCAACCCCTCCTATTCTCTCCCTGTTGCACATAATAGTCTAGTCTGCCATGGGCCATAATGCTTTGATCTAATTTTGGTGGTTGAGTTCAGTGTGCGAGGGCTGGGTATTTTGGTGGCTGTGATAGACAGGAAGTCAGATTAGATGATCTAGTGGTCCCTTCTGGCCTTACTGTCTATGGCTAGGACAGCCTTTAAATTGTGATTTGAGGGCTTCAGTAACTCAGCCGGCAGTTATGAGTCTATTTCAGGATTGGTTGGGTGAGGTTCTGTGACCTGCAATTTGAAGGAGGTGAGACTAGATCAGGGATGGGCAAACTTTTTGGCCTGAGGGCCACATCTCAGTATGGAAATTGTTTGGCGGGCCGGCTGCTGCACGGGATTGGGGTGTACAGGGGGATGAGGGCTCTGGCTGAGGGTGCAGACTCTGAGGTTGGGCTGGGGATGAGGGGCTTGGGGTGCAGGAGTGTGCTCCAGGCTGAAATCAAAGGGTTGGAGGATGATCAGGGCTGGGGCAGGAGACTGGGGTGCAGGGAGAGGCTCAGGGGTGCAGGATCTGGGCAGTGTTTACCTGAAGCGGCTCCTGGAAACAGCATCCTGTCCCCCCTCCAGCTCCCATGTGAAGGCAGGGCCACACTGCTCTGTGCGCTGCACCATCCGCAGGCACCACCCCAACAGCTCCCATTGGCCATGGTTCCCAGCCAATGGGAGCTGCAGAGCCAGCACTTGGGGCAGGGGCAGCATGTGGAGCCCCCTGGCTGCCCCACTTCCAGGAGCCAGCCGGAGCTGCTTTACATGCAGAGTGGAGCAAGGCAAGCCCCCGACCCCAATCCCTGGCTGGAGCACCGGAGCGGGGAAAGCTCCCAACCTCACCTCCCCGGTGAGAGCTCAAGGGCCGGATTAAAAGGTCCAACAGGCCGGATGCAGCCCACAGGCTGTAGTTGACCATCCCTGGACTAGATGAACATGATGGTTCCTTCTGGCCTGACAGTCTGAAGTGTATGAGTCAGAGATGTCAGGGAAGATCAGGACTGTAAGGGAGAGGGAACACTAGTGATAGAAGAGCAGTGCAGTTTATGGTTGAAGTTTACAATTAGATACCCACATTTTGAGATGCTTTAGGTACACAGAAATTTTAGCTATTCAGGTTTTCACATTTTTAGATGCATGTCCAAAATCTTTGGAGTTTTATCTATCCTTGCTCTCTGCAGCAACAATAAAGACATCTGCCTGGTACTGTACTTTGAAGTGCTTGTATTGTCTGATTATATTAGATATAGATTTAATTTCTCTACTCCACAGGCTTCTAATGAAACTTTGTCATAGCTTTTCACACATGTCCTTGATTTGTGTCCTCCTGTTTGTCTGGTATGCCAGGGCAGGCTCCTCTGCACTTCTCTGCTATTGATTCACATGTAATGTATAGAGCAAGCCATGTTTTAAACTTACAATATTGTCACCAGGTCACTCTGGCTCTGCAATGTTTGTAACCTCAACAAAAGACCAATTAATGGCATTAGGCTGCTGATAATTTCTTTGAAGCAATTGTGTTCAATATCACTGACAAAAGTCATTAAGTCAGTTCTGTGATCAGCCAACAACATTGTGTCAGCACTGGGTTATCAATGAGAATGAAACCAATGATAGAAACATATAGCCAGAATTAGTGTTTCTTCTTTCTCTTAAATGACCTGAAAAGGCTGGATAAATTAGAAGACCTGGATTATTATGTTCCTTGTATCTGACTAATTCCATTCACCTCTTGCATGGGTAGAGAAGGGTAGGAGAGTTTCTCTCCAAATTGGGGATGAGGGTCAGCCTGTGTGGAGGTGGACTAAAAAAGGACTTTGGACAGTGCTGTCTCAACCCTAAATATCTAGTCAAGTTTTCATTAGTGAAGAATTTTGGATGACAAAATAAATCTACAGTTAGAACTTGTTGAAAAGCTCTATGCCAACAATGCTCCCAATCCTGGTGTTAAACTGAGAAGGTGGCTTGAGGCAAGTGGGCATGGCTACATCACAATTATGCTCTGACTATTATCAGCTGCCAAACAGCCTTGGAGCTACTCTAGTTTACACTGGGTGGGGCAAACCCAGAATATAAAGAGGTGCAAAGATGGCCTTGAAACCACCTTTTCCCATCCCCCATCATTTTTGTGCCAAGCTGAAATCGATCAGGTTCAAGGTATTTGGATTTTAGTGACGTTTTTGGTATTGTTTCACAAAATATTATTCTCAGAATTAAAATGAACTTGGAGATGAATGTTGTCACTTAAACTGAGAACTGATGAACCCCCTGATAAAATGTAAGATACTAAGTAGGGGGAGGAAGTGTCTCAAAGGGTCTCTTCTTGTTTAATACCTTCATTAATTACCTTTTAAAAGGTAATAAACAGCCCAGAAATTAAATTTACAGTTGATACCAAATTGCAAACATCCTATGGATTGGGAAATAATACAAACAGTTCTAGAAAGTTTAGAAGCATGGACAGATACAAGCATCTGAAGAAGAAAAATAATCCCCCAAACTCCCAGATTCACAGCAAAAGGGAGAAATCTGGAATGCTGAAAGATATCTAGGGATCTAGCCAGCAAATTAAACATGAGCATGTAGCTTGAAAGAAGAGTTTTAAAAAAAAAACAAGTTTTGGGCTGCGTACCCTAGAGACATCAAATCAGAGTAGAGAGGCAATACTGGGTGAAATCTTGGTCCCACTGAAGTCAATAGCAAAACTGTCACTGACTTTGATGAGGCCAAGATTTCACCCCCTGTGTATAACTGCATGTGGAATATTGCATTAATTTCTGGTTATTACATTACCAGAAAGATCTAGACACATCATTAGGGAATTCAGAGAGGAATAACAAAATTATTAGGGTTGTAAGGACTGATTTACAAGGAAATATTCAAAGAAGATGGATATCTATTGCTGGGACAAGGGATGCTTATGGGGGATAAGAGACCTAAGTTAAGTGTAAACACCAAAAAGGCATGGGAATGTAGGATAGTAAAGGTACAACTAGAATGAAGTTTTATAAAGACTGAGTTCAGTGGATCCAGTCAGATGTGCATATATTTTAGCCATGATACTGCAAACACTTATTCATGTTTTTAATTTTACTTGTGTATGTAACACTGGTCTACAATTTTTGAGAAGTTGTCTGCTTCAGAGATAAAATGTGCTATTTATTATGTATTTTGATGTGCTGAATTCAAATATGACAATTAAAACAACTGATTGGCTACTGTTTCTAAGATATTTAAGTTTTTACATTTTATGTCTATGTATATTGTGTAGATAGTAGAGTTTTAATCATAAATTGTAAACCTAGGTCTTTTCATGTGTTTATGGTTGCTTTACATGATAATATTTCACCTGTCCTGTTTATGTAACACTTTAAAAATCAGCAAAAGGGTTATATAAATAAAATTTATTATGAAACAAAAGGCAAAAAACTATTATGTACACAGTTTAGTCCTATTCAGTGTCTACTCGGCGCTTCTTGGCTTGTCTCTTGTATTCATTAAATGGAGCATCTCTTGTCACTGTCCAGCAATAGTCTGCAAGCATTGATGGCTCCATTTGCCCTGATAGCGTTTCTCCATTGTTGCAATGTCCTGGTGAAATCGCTCGCCATGCTCGTCACTCACTGCTCCGTAGTTCGGTGGAAAAAAATCTAGATGAGAGTGGAAAAAAATGTATCTTTAGTGACATGTTGCAACCAAGGTTTTGTATGCCTTGAGGAGGTTTTCCACCAACAACCTGTAGTTGTCTGCCTTGTTGTTTCCGAGAAAATTTATTGCCACTAACTGGAATGCTTTCCATGCCGTCTTTTCCTTGCCACACAGTGCATGGTCAAATGCATCATCTCAAAGAAGTTCACGAATCTGAGGACCAACAAAGACACCTTCCTTTATCTTAGCTTCACTTAACCTTGGAAATTTTCCACGGAGGTACTTGAAAGCTGCTTGTGTTTTGTCAATGGCCTTGACAAAGTTCTTCATCAGACCCAGCTTGATGTGTAAGGGTGGTAACAAAATCTTCCTTGATTCAACAAGTGGTGGATGCTGAACACTTTTCCTCCCAGGTTCCAATGACTGTCGGAGTGGCCAATCTTTCTTGATGTAGTGGGAATCTCTTGCACGACTATCCCATTCACAGAGAAAACAGCAGTACTTTGTGTATCCAGTCTGCAGACCAAGCAAGAGAGCAACAACCTTCAAATGGCCACAAAGCTGCCACTGATGTTGGTCATAGTTTATGCACCTCAAAAGTTGTTTCATGTTGTCATAGGTTTCCTTCATATGGACTGCATGACCAACTGGAATTGATGGCAAAACATTGCCATTATGCAGTAAAACAGCTTTAAGACTCATCTTCCATGAATCAATGAACAGTCTCCACTCATCTGGATCGTGAACGATGTTGAGGTCTGCCATCACACCATCGATGTTGTTGCAGGATACAAGATCACCTTCCATGAAGAAGAATGGGACAAGATCCTTTTGATGGTCACGGAACATGGAAACCCTAACATCACCTGCCAAGAGATTCCACTGCTGTAGTCTGGAGTCCAACAGCTCTGCCTTACTCTTGGGTAGTTCCAAATCCCTGACAAGGTAATTCAGTTCACCTTGTATTAGGAGGTGTGGTTCAGAGGAGGAGGATGGGAGAAAATGTGGGTCCTGTGACATTGATGGTTCAGGACCAGAAGTTTCATCCTCTTCCTCGTCTGACTCAAGTGAGAATGATTCTGGTGCATCAGGAACCGGCAATCCTTCTCCGTGGGGTACTGGGCATATAGCTGATGGAATGTTTGGATAATGCCCAGTCCACTTTTTCTTCTTTGACACACCTTTCCCAACTGGAGGCACCATGCAGAAGTAACAATTGCTGGTATGATCTGTTGGCTCTCTCCAAATCATTGGCACTGCAAAAGGCATACATTTCCTTTTCCTGTTCAACCACTGGTGAAGATTTGCTGCACAAGTGTTGCAACATATGTGTGGGGACCACCTCTTGCCCCGATCTCCAATTTTGCAGCCAAAATAAAGGTGATAGGCTTTCTTAGCCATAGTGGTTATACTGCGCTTTTGTGATGCAAAAGTCACTTCACCACAAACATAGCAGAAGTTATCTGCACTGTTCACACAAGTTCGAGGCATCTCTGCTCACTTTGGCTAAACAGAAATGTGTCCCTTTGCAAAATCAAACACTGACAAATAAGAGAGCATGACACTGTATGATTTCTAGAGCTGATATAGGGCAATTTGTTCAGCAGAGTGATGTAAGCTTCGTTATGATTGCATCATCCATGACGTCTAGGAATAACATGATGCAATTCCTATCATGTATGATGCAATACCAGCTTCAGATTGCATCATTCATTGTTTTGCCTAAAAAGCAAGTACTGTCCAAACCCAGTCATAGATTTATTCATAGATCCAGTCAAAGATGTATTTTAGTCATTTCTGGTTTAAATTGAGATCCCTTCCCTTTATAACTCACTTATCCTCCGCCATTCCCAAGTCAAGGGTCGTATATACTGACCCAATAGCATATCTTGAAAACTAGAGCCAATCAACAATTTTAAGCCTCATTTTCTTTCTCAGTGACCCAGAATTAGTAAAGTTTGACTACATTTATTTCAGAAGCATTTTGGCTGTAGAGCAGTTTAATCAGTCCCATTAAATTCTATGAAAAGAGTGTGCAGGAGCAGGGGCCTATTGATGACTGGATGATCTAAGGTACCAGTCCTGAAACATGTAGCATATAGTTGGATCACTGCATTGATTTCAGTGAGACTCCTCAGTGGTGCAGCATTCCACCTGCGGGCTACTGATTACAGAATCAGCTCCTTACAATTGCTGTAATCTTCATCCTGCCTTCTGCCACACTGTTTATTAAACATACTCCCAAGTAATGGCTAAAATTAGACCCTGATCAGAAATGAGGCTGTGCCTGAATACATATGGACTTCAACCAGTAGGTGTAATTGGAGGCCATCGTGTTTCACCACTAGATGGCTCTGTGTGTAACATACCTTATTTGAGCATATAACAAATATGCCTGGCTATGCATTAAAGGATCTCATGGAAGACACATTTCTAGTATCACTCTCTGTGATTGAAGCTTTGTAGTCCATCTATATCTGGAACAGCGGCCTGACCTGCTAGTAGCTACTGTGAGCAAGGTGTACATGACAATAGGAGCAGATGCAGAAACAGTCATAGGAGAGACTGCTGCACTGGAGGCAAGAGGTTAAAATGGGCCCAGCCAGGGCTATCCCTCCCACTAACATGCCTCGGATCTAGAAATGTGCAGGGGGGACCTGCCATACTCTGGGGGCACTAGGACCCAGGTGGAGTTTCCCTCCTGCCCTGTGGTCTTGGGGAAAAGTTGCAAGCTGGAACCTAACCAGCCATAGGGTGCAGCCTGATGGCTGCAGATACAGCCAAAACAGGGACCTTCAGATGTTCAAAGAACTTCTAACATTTTTGACTGGACTTAATCTGCTCTGTGCCAATTGGCTGTGTGTTCCAACTTTCTCCCTCCCCATCCGTCTGTCTCATTGCCTCAGCTTTCCTGCACACCTGCCCTAGGGTTGCCACCTTTCTATTTGCAGAAAACCGAACACCCTTGCCCCACCCCCTTCCCTGCCCCCACTCACTCCATCCCCCCTCCCTCCATCACTTGCTCTCCCCCGTCTCTCTCACTCACTCATTTTCACCTGGCTGGGGCAGGAGGTTAGGTTACAAGAGGGGGTGAGGGCTCCGGCTGGGGATGCGGGCTCTGGGATGGGGTATATGAGGGGTTTGGTGTGCAGGAGGGATCTCTGGGGTCGGTGTTGGGGCCGAGGGATTTGGAGTTTAGGAGAGGGTTCCAGGCTGGGGCTTACCTCAGGTGGATCTTGGGAAGCGGCAACATTTCCTTCCAGATCCTAGGCGGAGGCAGTGCCAGGAGCCAGTTCCCAGCCAATGAGAGCTGTGGAGACAACGCTCAGGGTTGGGGCAGCATGTGAAGCCCCCATGACCGCCCCTACGCCTAGGATCCAGAGGGACGTGCTGGCTGCTTCCTGGGAGCTGCGCTGGCACCCTGCCTGCTCGCTGCAGGCGGCCAACCAGACTTTTAATGGCCCAGTGAGCGGTGCTGACCAGAGCCGCCAGTGTCCCTTTTTGACCAGGCAAACCTAACGTGCCCCTTTTACCTTCTTCCCTGCCATGCACCCCTCTTTGTCCCCTTATCTTTCCATTTAGTTTATCCGCTTCTAACAACCCCTGCCCCCCAAAAAATCAGAGCACTAACATGATGTTTGCCACCATCACACTGTTCACTCTGCTTAGATGTTGTATCCTTTCCCCACCTTGTGTCTGTCTTGTCTGGTTAGACTGTAAGCTATTCAGGGCAGGAACTGTCTGCTACTGTGTTTCTACAGTACATAGCACAATGGGGGCCCACTCTTGGCTGATCTTTAGGCACTACCCTAATAAACATGATTCATAATAATGATGGAAGGATCTAGTCCTTAAGCCCTGACCCTGCAGTTCATTGTGGACAGGTGTATAGCTGTGCCTGCGTGGAGTCCCAGTGACTTCAGGGGTGCTTTGTATGGATACAACCTTTAGAATGGTAGGTTCAGGGCCTTACAAAGCAAGGTCTTCTGTGTTTGAACTTATAGTTGTTTTTAAAACCCTTAGCGCACTATTGGGCATCTGAGTAATATGCATATGTATATTGAGAATTCAGTAATTCTAGGAATATGATTACATCCAGTAGTCCAGTGTTATTGCTGACACTGACATACAGGTACTGTAGGAATAAATGATGTGTATAAGTGCCCATCAGTGATAGGGTGGGTATACCTTGCCAAGGAATTGGCAGAGAGAGAGTTAACGTTTTCTTTCGTTTTGAGTAAGGAAAATGCCACAGCTGCCTGCCATAACTGCAGTGATTGTCAGTGTACCAGAGCTGGACCAGCTGTGATAGATTAAGTCATTTCCCTAGTACACTAGCCCTAGTGCTTGGGGGAGCTGAGGCTGCCTGGCATTGAGAAGTAGAATCTCCTTGAAGTAAGTAAGCTACATTAGCTGCAGATGGTTTATTTCAGGGGGTGGCTATAAGCACAGGAAGCTGCCCTTTCTTGATTAAATTCATTTGGAAACCAGGCTGAATTAAGCCTTTAGTTCTCAGTTTAAATCACTGACTAGAAAATGTTTGACCGTGCACTAAAATGCCTGGCCAAATCAGTCAACTGGACTTTCGGACTTGTTGGTATTTGTCCCCTAACTAACTATGCCTTTCTTGATTTATTGCACCCCATGCTCTTTGGATACCTTGAACTTCTGTAAGCAGGTGAGTATTCTCAACATCTCAGAGTAAGACACTTAGTTGACTTTAAAGAAGAGGTTCTTAAAATCTGTTTTCTTTGTGGTGGTGGGATTCATGGTGAGAAAAAGTGTATTATTACAATATTTCCTCCCCTCTTATAAATGCAATAAGCAAATAACCTTTGAAGATTAAAAAAACAAGTGTTTGCTTTGACCACCTTTAGCTGCTGTAGGTCATATGATATATCTTCAATAATTCATTTTAATTAAATGTTCTGTCCCAGGATTTCATTGTGTGTTTATGAAAAAGGTATGGGGAAGCCAGTGCCAAATAAATACTGCTGGACTTCACTTATCTTATAAGCCCTTTCTCACAGATTCCTCTGGGTATTTTTCCCCTCTGTAAAATTGCATTCTGTATGCTAGAGCAGAGCTCATTGTTTTTTCTGTCTGACTCAATTTCATCAGCTTGGATTGCAGACCTTTTACCCACATAATAAATAGCTGCATGTGTCAGAAAAGGTTTTCCCATATTAATACAGTGTATACTTTATATGGAAATTACCATAAAAAGAAAGTTTTGTTTAAGAATGCAAAAAGTCCTACAAAGTTATAAATGTCATGTTTGTGATTCAAATGATTCACAGGTCAAGAACCTTTTGAATCAATCTCTGTTGTGGAACTTGGTAGCCACTAGGCAGATATAATAAAAGGGTGAATTACACTTATGCTACTTATACCAATGTAACAGTTATTTTCCTTACATCAGCCTCACAAAATTGTACTTGATTGGTTTTTTTTTTTTTGGATTGGTAAATGAAATATCTTAATTTTTCTCAATCTTTTGATGGAAGGGTGAGCAAATCTATTTTTTTTTTTTTTTTGCTAAGCTACTGAGAATAGTTTTCATAACTTTTTTTGCAAGTCTTCTGTACAGTGGCATAAAAATAAATTAGTAGTAGTATTTTAAAGAAGGACACAACTTCTTCCTTGCTTTTTAAATCCCAGTCTGTGCTAAGCAGCATCAGACTAAGGGTACGTCTATACTTACCTCCGGGTCCAGCGGTAAGCAATCGATCTTCTGGGATCGATCCCGGAAGTGCTCGCTGTCGACGCCGGTACTCCTGCTCCACGAGAGGAGTACGTGGAGTTGATGGGGGAGCCTGCCTGCCGCGTGTGGACCCACGGTAAGTTCGAACTAAGATACTTCGACTTCAGCTACGTTATTCACGTAGCTGAAGTTGCGAATCTTAGTTCGAAGTTGGGGGTTAGTGTGGACCAGCCCTAGGGCATGACAATGGAAACTTTATAACAAAAATTATCTGGTGATAGTTATCTTTATCAGATTGCATATGTCTTGCATTTTAATTCTTTGACGTACTTAAATAGTGTTAAATTCATCACAATCTACAATCAATAGTTAATCTTCTATAATAAAAATTGATGGTTTGGTAACTACCTTAGTGTTTATTTGGCAACACTTTGCACTGCAATTCTATTGATGTAAGTTTGATTGCTATATATATTTTATATCTGTGCAAATGGAGATAAGATAGCTCAGGGGTTGACAATGAGAAATTGAGCCTTTGGCTTACTGGTCAAATGTCTAAATTAATCCTATCTTGGAATTAGCTAACAGTTGTTGTTGTGACAAACTGCCATCAGTTAATGACCTATATATCTTGGGCTTTAGATTTCTCTGGGGCTCACTCCTTACCTTTGCTAATAAAAGCCAATGTCCACAAGAAATCCTGAATCTTAAACTGGAGCTTTAATTGTAAGGAATCAAAATATCATGAACATGATAGATTAATAATCACGTTTCAGAGGGTTAGTTCAAGTTGAACTTACTCTCCATCAGCCTCTCAGAGCTGTGACACCATTAAAACTACCACTGTACCATTTTGACTTTACCGATCCAGTAGCCTAGGATTTATTAGCATGCTTACTATTCTTGCCATTCTCACATCTTCCGTAAAATTAAACTCCTTGCCGCTGTTGGGTTGATTTGTAAGCCTTAAGCATAAAAGGCCTTATATTTATTTTTGTATTTGGTATTCCACAGTGGTTCATTACAACAGACTTTCAAACTTGGGTCTGTGTTCCTTGCTCATTACTGGCAGGAACTCCTGGAAAGCATTGGTATCTGAGTGCCTGAAATTGTGGGCTGATAACTACCCCTATTATGAGCAGGTGTGACTGACCCCTGATCAGGAGTAGCAACCTTAGCACTTGTTGACTGTCATTAGTTCCTTTTTTGCTGATGCAGTTAGAGGAAGTGCCCTATACTGCATCTTTTGTAGCAATCATTGGAATCATTTTAAATTCAAATCCTGTGGTGAACTTGATTTTTGATTGTTGATTTAAACTAAATTTTCCTGCCTCTTAGTATGTCAGTTTGGAGGGAGAAAGGACTGGGATTTGTGCTGTATAAGGTGATTGGTGCCTCATGTGGCTCCAGGTTACTTTTCTCTCTCTTCTGTTTCCTTTCAGTTCTGCATCTCACAGTTCTCCCCCATCCTCCTTCTTCCTTTTTTTTTTTTAACTCAAGCTCAAATTCTGTCTCAAATTGACCTTTCTCTTCACAAAGCCCTTTGTTTGACTATGTGTGGTATATGCAGTTGGTATATATTCTTCCAATGAGGGTGCTATGCTACCACCAACACTTCAAGATTGTACTTCTGAGGCATAAATGGAATGGTGAAGCAAAACTTTAGACTTTGAAGTTTCCAGTGTCCCACTCTGGGTTGCCAACTCTCTAATTGCATAAAACTGAATGCCCTTGCCCTGCCCCTTCCTCAGGCCCCACCACTGCCCCACCACCTTCTCTGAGGCCCCACCCCCACTCGTTCCATCCTTCCATCACTCACCCTCCCCTACCCTCACTAACTTTCACCAGGCTGGGGCCGGGGGATGGAGTGTCAGAGAGGGCTGAGGGCTCTGGTTGGGGGTATGGGCTCTGGGATGGGGCCAGAGATGAAAGCTTTAGGGTGCAGGAGAGGGCTGTGGGCTGGGGCACAGGGAGGTGAGGGCTTTGGCTGGGGTATGGGCTCTGGTGTGGGCCTGGGGATGAGAACTTTGGAGTGCAGGAGGGGGCTCAGGGCTATGGGTGTGTGGGGGTTGCAGGCTTTGGGAGGGAGTTTAGGTGCAGGAGGGGACTCCAGGCTGGTGCAGGGGTTTGGAATGTGGGAGGGGGCCTGGGGTGCAAGGTCCTGGCGTCACTTACTGCAGCTGCCAGGAAGTGGCCACCAGGTCCCTGCAGCCCCTAGGTGCATGGGCAGCCAGGGAGGCTCTGTGTGTGGCCCTCCCACCCATAGGTGCCACCCCCGCAGCTCCCATTGGGTGCGGTTCCTGCGCAATGGGAGCTGCAGAGCCGGTGCTGGGGGCGGGGGAAGCGCAAGGAACCTCCCTGGCTGCCCATGGACTTAGGGGCTGTAAGGACCTGGCAGCCACTTCTAGGAGCCAGGGCAGGCAGGGAGCCTGCCTTAGCCGCAGGTCCCCACTGTGCTGCCGACTGGACTTTTAACGGCCTGGTTGGCAGTGCCAACCAGACAAACCAGGGTCCATTTTTGACTGGGCGTTCCAATTGAAAACCAGGCGCCTTCCAACCCTGCTGGTACCAGCCATGAGAACATGACTTTGAGAAGAAACATTGCTGTGACATCTCCCTTTTCACCTTCCCCATCATATCCAGCACTAAAAGGAAGTCCTACCAGGCATAGTTGCCCCTTGTCCTGCTTCTGAACATGTAATACTAGGAGCAGGAACTAGAAGAGCAACTGTGTAGCAACTACAATTGGTCATAACATTTTTGACTAAATGAAGTTGTATGTAAATATGCTGTTTCTTCAAAGCTGGAGACATATCAGTGTCAATAAAGTTTTCATCTGGAAGGTTAGGGAAGGGTAGAGAGACCCGATGACACTCTCACTTAGGGCACTGACTTAGGAGGTGCAGGTTCATCTCCCTGCTCTGCCTGATTCAGAGCACAGTTCTTCATCCTAGCCCACTCTGGGTCTCCCATATTGCAGGCCAGTGCCACCATGTTTATGCCTTCAGGTTTTGATGCAAGAATGCATATTATGACACAACTTTGTTTTCACAAAAATGTTCAAAACGTTCTGGTTTCGTTCCAATACAAAACAAAACTGACTTTAAATAGTTACCAGTCATGAATGGAAAGTTAGTCCTCTGGTTAGCTCCAATGTCAACCTCCCTTTGGTACTGCCTCTGTGCATCCCGTACTAAGAGGAAATGCCTGCACTGATATCTCCTACAAAAAACCCTTCCTCTCTCTCTTTCTTGGTCAGGAGGAAGTTCCCTCTATATAAAAATGACTACTGTTAAATGCCTTGTCAGGATACTGAGTTCTCTACGCAGAAATGTGACTGGTGGGGAGAGAGAACATAACACAGAGGAGGCCAGCCAGTAGAAGCATCTGTCAAAAATGTGGGAAGAAGGGAGACACAGAATGTCAGTCAACACAAAGGAATTGAGGAGATCTATCTGTTTCCCATATCTGTGTTCAAAGACAATATTTATAAACAGGCTTGGGCTTTAGATCTCAAGATTTGCAATACTTTTATTAAATTTTAAACTGATTTGGGGAAGAGGCAATTGATTTGTAAAGAGACTTTTTTTGCTTGCTTCTTGAGGAGAATTCTGAGTTCCAGTAACACAAAAGTACATTTTGGAGCTGGAATTGGTTGTGTGAATCAATATGTTTCACAAAACAACTGACTTTTAAAAAAGCAAGGCTGTCTGTGGCAAATACCAACAGCATAGGATTACTGTTTGCCATGTTAAAAACTGAAATTGGAGAGCCACCCTGTATCACTTAGTTGATAGTATAAACATAATATTGTTTGGTAAAAGGGTAAAGGAGCACACTCTTCTTATGCAATAAATTGGGTACATTTTATGCTTTCTACAATAAAATATAGGAGATGCTTTGACAGTATTGACTATTACTGCATTGTGGTAAAAGGAAACCAAAAGATAACAGAGTCAAGGGCACTCTTATTTGGAACTTGCATCATTCAGTAAGTTTGGAGAAACATTTTCTGATTCTCCCTTGTTTGTATTTTTCTTAAAGGAGAGTTACGTTACTCTAAAAAGTTGAAAATGAATTTCTCTCCCTGTTGGACTACTTTGTCTGTTGTTCCTTACCAATTCTATTATTATGAAGTCACTCTAGGTCAGATTGCTTGGTCTCTGGCCGACTTGCTTTCACAATACATTACCATCTAGACTCACTTTTTATCATGAGTTCGAGTTTGTCCTTTTAAGTTACAGTAAATGTCTTAGGTTGACAATGGCAAACTCTCTTGTCCTCCTCCATGCCTTAAGGGTTATGGGATATTTCTAGTCAGTGAAGATGCTTTACCTCTGTGGTGTTATTTGAACAATAAACCTTTCTGAATGCAGTAGTTTCCCATTAGAGCATCAATGCTATAATTAGTCTTCTCTGAAGTCCAACAGCTTTTTATCACTAAGAGCAGAACTGTGCTATAGTGTATGTATAACATTTGGAGAAGAGAAAATTTATCACTTAATTCTAATTATTAACTGTTTCATGACAATAAAGTTACATGTCACACCTATCTACTCCACAAAACTGTGGATACATTCAAATATTGGTTGAAAAATTGATGGTTTGTGTCATAGGGGCTAGAAACTACATCCCCCTCAACAAGGGTGGAATATATTATCTATTGGTGTGGAAATGGTGATATATAACTGCTGTGGCCAACAAGTCATGCACTTAACATATGGATCTTAAAGCATGCATCTTTTGTAATGAAAACATTTCTGAGAATAAGAATTCTAGGTAAAAAAAATTCTGTACTTCCTGAAAAAAACAGCTAGTTTTGTTTGACAATTATAATGTTTTAATACTTACAAAGTTCAAATGCAAATGTAATATCCTTTCAGTACTGTGAACATCCTTTCAGATTATTGAATAGTATGGAATTTAAAACCTTGAAGTTTCTGTACATGTGATGCCAAACAGCATGAGACAAAAATTTGACAATATATTCTTCAGATTACCTTAGTGATTTATTTTCCCTATTATGCCTCTGACCTGGGTATAGACCAGCTTTTAAATACAATGGTAATAGGTATTGAGAATCTATTACTCTGCCGGTAGTTAGGTAGGAAGATATAGGACCTGGAGTAAAAATACTTCCTCATTTAACTCACTTCATTGTTTTGACTGACCCAAAAGGTGCTATAGCATGCTCCTTCAGTCTATCTTTCTTCAGCTTACTTGCTCTGTGTCATTGTTAAGGATATAACCCTCTAACTTCCTGTAAGCAAATAAATTTCAGAAAGCCTGAAAGAAGAGTATAGCACCATTCAGTTTATCATCGTGTTTCATTTAGAATAGCTGCAACTAAACATAAGAAATATTTATAAAGGTCTAGGATTATTCTTGCTGGCCTTTTACACTCATTTTCTGTAAAACTAAAGTGATTATACTTGCTTTCAAGGGTCTGTGGATTAATTCATGTTTGTACAGTCCTTTAAAGACATAAAGAACTTTACAGTATAAGTACTAAATATAGTTTATACTAGATTAATCTGTGCCACCATTTAAACTTTCCTTTATACCCTGAGCTCCCTCATCTAATATCTATTTCTACTTGATATTTTTGACTAGAGTAATTTTAAAATTAGTCTGAACAAAGCTCTTGAGATATAATGCCGGAACACGACGAACATGCAGTTACAGAACTTAGACTAGATGATCTGATTGGTCTCTTCGGTTTTTAATTTTTATGATTCTTGAGTCTGAGATTGAAATCTTGACACTTTAAAATTCTATCTGTACTATAAGGGATTTTTTTTTATCCAGAAGGATGAATTCCATTGAAACCTCTGTAGAAAAGGCCCATTTTTTTTCTATAGGACAGGTAGAATCAAAAGGATTCAAGTCTGTGTATCTTTACTTCAGCATTCATTCATTTCCTCCTAGCTCAATAATCATTGCTATCTCCTTCCTCTGACATTTAAAATTACTCCATTCCAACAGCTTTCCCTGTGCTCTTACTTTCACTATGAACATGGCCTCTTGCTTGGAATACAATAGCTTTTGTGAGTGCTCACCCACTAAATTCAGACTCTGTGGAATAATTTGTTTGGCACCTTTCCACATTCTTCTTTCAACGTCTCCAAGATTGACCATCTTTCTTAGTTGATTTTTTTTCTCTTCACTTCAATACTCTTAGCTATCCCAATTTTCTTGACAGTGCTATCCAAATCTCTAACAGCTTTAATAATAATTTTTTATTTTTTTTGGTAAATAAAATATATATGACTAATGTAAAAACTGAAGAATTTATGTTATAATTATTTTCCTTAAACTGGCTATAATATGGCTTGATAGAGTAAAATAAAAATGTTAAATATTTTAATAAGGTAAAAACAAAATTATAAAGTAATTAGAGAGTCCCACACCGGTGTAGTAGTGGGACCACATGGTTCTCTTTCCAGAATTGGGGCATAAGTAATTTGCATAGGAAATTGGCTGCTGCTTTTGCGGAGTTACTTTCACCAAGTATTTAACATCAGGTCAGTTTTACCTAGTGAAGCTTTTTACATGTTTTCAGGGTATGCGTAACAGGGTGTAAAATGTTAGCCATATATTTGAGGGGAATTTTGAATTAATTTAATAAAAAATTATGCATTCTCTTTCACATGCCAGGAAATCTGCATTAAGTTCACATCTCTATTAATTACCAAGTTGTTAATATTTTGTATCTCCAACAAAACTAGTGTTGCTCAATTTCTTTCTCATACTGAACAATTTCATCTACATTGTTTGTGTTGCTAAACATTGCTTATTTTAGGCCACTGTCAAAATATATGTATGATAGTACCCTGAAAAACATGGCATTCCCAGGACACTCCAGAACAGTGCCGAGTTTACAATGGTTCCAGTGACTCCATGCTCAGAAGGGGCCCCGGCCTGCTCTGCTTTCACTGTGCCCCAAGTCCCCCCTGGCTCCCCTTGCCCACCACTTGCTCCTCTCGGCCTGCCCACTGGCTGGCCGAGGGCTCCTCTCCGCTTCCTGGCCCCATCCCCATGCTCCTCTCAGCCCCCTGGCCGGACCCCAGTGCACCTCTGGCTCAGGGCAGTCTCTGCTTCCCACCACCTGAGGGGGGCCCCCCGTGTCTCCCCGGAGCTGAGCCACCTGGGACTGGTGCAGAAGCCTGGCCAGTCTCAGCCAGGTGGAGGGGGAGACAGTGTCTTGGCTGGGCCCCTCCAGGCAAGTGCATCTTGAGGGATCCCGGCCGGGGCAGGTCCTGGCCTGGCTGATCACGCCACTCCCGAGGGGCCAGAGCAATTCCCGGCCCTGGGACCAGCCCTGGCTGTGCTGCTGGCTCAGCCTGGCAGACACAGTCGCCTTCCAGCAGGGCTGGTGAGTGCGGCCAGGAGGCAGGGTTTGGGGGAGTGGGTCTGTGGGGTGTATGAGGGGGGAGCTGGGCTGTGAAGGGGCAGGGAAGATCTGTGTATGTTGGGGCACTAGGGAGTGGGGGTTTTGTGGGGGGTGCTGGGCAGCTGTGGTGGGGCAGTGGGCAGGGCTGGTGTTGTGCAGGGCACTGTGCATTTGTGGGTGGGTCTGTGGGGGTGCTGAGCATAGTTGGTCTGAGGGGCCTCTGGCCTAGGGAGTCGGGGGTGTTGGGTGGGGGGGCTGTGTGGCGTGGCATGGACCCACCCCGGAGGGGAAGGGGCATGCTGGCAGTACAAGGCCGGGCAGGCCACTGTGTGTCTGACAACTGCTGGTTTGTAAATAGTGCCCTCACATTCGGTGGAGAAGGGCTGCCCCTGCCATGCCATGCCCCATTGCCTCTGGCTGGCCCCTCACTCTGGGGACTGACCTCCCTGTACCATGCTCCATTACCTCCATGGGGGCCCACAGAAGGTTAATCCGTCCCTGCTCCTGAAATGTCTGTATTTACATTATGAAGTTTTACTAGAACAAGGTATAAGCCCCCAATCATGCAAAGATTTTGGCATGTACCCAACTTGGTGCACTATGAGTAGTTCCATTAAGTTAAGCGTGCATGTGAGTCTTTTCAGGACTGTGGGCTAAATCATGAACAAGATAAGGCCCATCCTTCAGTCATATCCAAATGGCTGGACTCTTGTGGCTGTGTGGAGCCTCTTTGAAGTCAGCAAGGCTCTGGCCACAGATGCAGGAGTCTGCCTGAAGAGATCTAATTGCAAGACCATGGCCTAAGCATGCTTACATGGGGAAAATTGTTGCATTTTTATTTAATGAAAGCACAGAATTTGAGTTTTCTGCACAGGGAAATTATAGTCCTACTCAATGCTCCCATGATATTACAGAGACTGTTCCATGTCAGTGTGTTTTGTAGAACATTATAAGCAGTAGTTAACCACTTAGCATGTGTCATCATTGGCTAGTAGAGATAGATTTGACACACAGTTTCTATTATTTTATTTAACTCCATCTGGATATAGATGAAAATACAAGCCGGTCCATCTGAAGGTATAAAAATATCAGTAAATAGTGGAATTAGAGAGCTAAACTTCACAGTGCAATAACAAAGCTTACAAGCTCTTCTCCTGAAAGTACTTATGCATGTGCTTAACTTTAAGCACATAAGTAGTCCTGTTGATCTCAGTGGGACAATATGCATGCTTACAGTTAAGCATGTGCCTAAGCGGCTGCAGATTTAAGTCTTAGATTGTTTAAAGTCAACCTTCCCATTTTGTATGGTAAAGTTACTCCTTTTTTTCCCCTCAAACGAAAGTCACATTTCATTGCTAAGGCATTTATGAATGTACGTAGTGCCATTTGAAAAACAAACAGATGGTATATTGGTGGTATATTTATTTTGAGAGGAGTTGCCCTACCAAATAAAAATGAAGAAAGATGGACCCATGTTGTTTTAGATCCCTTCTCGTTTTCTGCAAAAAGGTCCTGACCCACTGAATTAAATGAAAAGATGCCTATTAACCTCAGTGGTCATTGTGTCAGACCTCAATGATTTATATTTTAACTATTGCATAAATTGATTAATTTGCCATTACCTACCTTCTTAACAATGTGTTAAGAAATTCCTGACAAATTAAAAGGTTCATTATTTCACAGAATCCAATTTATCATTAAACACTTCCCTCCTAAAATGTTATCAAAATACACTCTTTTAAAAATGTTTATGCTGTCACGATTGTTTCGTGATTGCGAAGATGGTGTCGCCAGGAGGGCTTTGGCTTCCTAGACCACGGGATGCTATTTGAGGAAGGACTGCTAGGCAGAGATGGCGTTCACCTTTTGAGGAGAGGAAAGACCCTATTCAGACACAGACTGGCTAACCTAGTGAGGAGGGCTTTAAACTAGGTTCGACGGGGACAGGTGAGCAAAGCCCACAGGTAAGTGGGGAACATGGAGACCGGGGAGATGGGTCGGAAACAAGAGGCAGTGTGGGCTATACTGGCAGAGAGAAAGGAGAGTCAGGACAAAACTGGGAGGAAAGATCAAACCAGTATCTTAGATGCCTATATACAAATGCGAGAAGTATGGGGAATAAGCAGGAAGAACTGGAAGTGCTAATAAATAAATACAACTAATAGAGGAGGTATCTGAGCCTCTAGCTATTATCTTTGGAAAGTCATGGGAGACGGGAGAGATTCCAGAAGACTGGAAAAGGGCAAATATAATGCCCATCTATAAAAAGGGAAATAAAAACAACCCAGGTAACTACAGACCAGTTAGTTTAACTTCTGTGCCAGGGAAGATAATGGAGCAAGTAATTAAGGAAATCATCTGCAAACACTTGGAAGGTGGTAAGGTGATAGGGAACAGCCAGCATGGATTTGTGAAGAACAAATCATGTCAAACCAATCTGATAGCTTTCTTTGATAGAATAACGAGCCTTGTGGATAAGGGTGAAGCGGTGGATGTGGTATACCTAGACTTTAGTAAGGCATTTGATACGGTCTCGCATGATATTCTTATCGATAAACTAGGCAAATACAAATTAGATGGGGCTACTATAAGGTGGGTGCATAACTGGCTGGATAACCGTACTCAGAGAGTTGTTATTAATGGTTCCCAATCCTGCTGGAAAGGCGTAACGAGTGGGGTTCCGCAGGGGTCTGTTTTGGGACCGGCTCTGTTCAATATCTTCATCAACGACTTAGATATTGGCATAGAAAGTACGCTTATTAAGTTTGCGGATGATACCAAACTGGGAGGGATTGCAACTACTTTGGAGGACAGGGTCATAATTCAAAATGATCTGGACAAATTGGAGAAATGGTCTGAGTTAAACAGGATGAAGTTTAACAAAGACAAATGCAAAGTGCTCCACTTAGGAAGGAAAAATCAATTTCACACATACAGAATGGGAAAAGACTGTCTAGGAAGGAGTACGGCAGAAAGGGATCTAGGGGTTATAGTGGACCACAAGCTAAATATGAGTCAACAGTGTGATGCTGTTGCAAAAAAAGCAAACATGATTCTGGGATGCATTAGCAGGTGTGTTGTGAGCAAGACACGAGAAGTCATTCTTCCGCTCTACTCTGCTCTGGTTAGTCCTCAGCTGGAGTATTGTGTCCAGTTCTGGGCGCCGCATTTTAAAAAAGATGTGGAGAAATTGGAAAGGGTCCAAAGAAGAGCAACAAGAATGATTAAAGGTCTTGAGAACATGACCTATGAAGGAAGGCTGAAAGAACTGGGTTTGTTTAGTTTGGAGAAGAGAAGACTGAGAGGGGACATGATAGCAGTTTTCAGGTATCTAAAAGGGTGTCATGAGGAGGAGGGAGAGAACTTGTTCACCTTAGCCTCTAAGGATAGAACCAGAAACAATGGGTTTAAACTGCAGCAAGGGAGGTCTAGGTTGGACATTAGGAAAAAGTTCCTAACTGTCAGGGTGGTTAAACACTGGAACAAATTGCCTAGGGAGGTTGTGGAATCTCCGTCTCTGGAGATATTTAAGAGTAGGTTAGATAAATGTCTATCAGGGATGGTCTAGACAGTATTTGGTCCTGCCATGCGGGCAGGGGACTGGACTCGATGACCTCTCGAGGTCCCTTCCAGTCCTATAATCTATGATTCTATGATTCTATGATTGTTTTGAATTTTTAATCATATCGAAACATGGTCCATAGGGCGAACTGAAGTAAAACCTAAGAAGCCTTACTTAACGGTGTAGGATCTACGGTGGTGTATTTTACGTAAAGGGAAATAGAAAGTACATTCTTCATTGTTGGGATGTTTCTTCCTGAATGAATCTTTTAGGCTAAAATCAGTTCTGTATTGGTTTATGAGTTGTGATGGGTTTTTTTTATTTGCATGTGTGAGAAGCAGGGGCAGGAAGAGTCTGCTGCTGATGATTTATTTTATTTCCCATATTTTGAGGGGTGGGGGTGAAATTCTGCAAGAAAATATTTAAAATGCAAAAGTTACAGATCATCCATATCTAGTATGTATATAGTTGTTTTGTTTATCTATTTGTAACTATGCTATTGTGCAAATAATTAAGCTTAAAAGTTATTCTAGTGATTTAAACATCTTTAGCTATTGGAAAGCAAGCATTTTTGGTTTCCTCATTCATTTAATCTGAAAAATTCCATTTCTGCTTCCATATTACCTACGTTCTTGTGATTTTGTTTGTTATAGTTGTAGCATCTACATAGTGCTTTACAGTTTATTAGCATTATACAAACTTGGTCTCTGATCCTGGGATCTGATCTATCTGAATAAACCATAATGCATCTGCAGAGTATCACTAAAGTCAAATATGGCTTTTATTTTTTATAAACACACCTTGTAACTTTTTCTTCTCTTGCTGTTGTAAAATTACTTCCTGAATCTGAAATGTTGAATTAGCACTAACTTTTTGCTTAAAAACATTGATTTAGAAATTTCCCTTCTTATTTACCTGACCATATACTCCTCATTAATGTATCCACTGATAAATGTTATTTATCAAACAAAAACTCCTGGAAGTTCTCTAATCTTCTCACTCCACGTATCAGTAGAGTCCTATTCTTATCAGTATGTTTTCACTTTCTTACTCAATGCCCAACACCCAGTCAATCAGAACTACAGTTAGGAATCCTTAGCTTTTCTTGTTCTGGTATTTGTTTCATTTATCTGTATTGGAAAACACATTGTATTCTATTGTCTGTAGGAGCTAAAAGATGCCATTTTGCACTTTCTGATTCTCTATTAGAAGCTGTTGATAGTTCTCGGTAACTATCATTTGTTTTCTGTCCTTCACTGTTTGATTTCTTTACAAAAACAACTTATCTTGCATCTCTCCAGCTCATATTCTACAAACTGGAAATTAAGCTTTCATTTTTTTGCTATTCATAGAAGTTAGAGATGGGAAAGACCAGTGGGCCATCGAGTCCAGCTCTCAGTCAATGTTGGCTTGTTCCCGACGTTATATTCTCAATTGTTTTCTCTAGCAAAATTTTAAATGAAGTGGTAGAGCTTCCAATTTCCTGATGGAAGTCTTCCATATGCATCCCACTATTAGAAAATATTTCCTGAAATTCAGCTTAAATTTTTTTGTGCGTCACTTCCTTCTATTATTCCTGTGAAGGCTCTACTATATCCATAGATTTGATCAAATACCTTCCTCACTTTTATTAAGAATTTTTAGCTCAAGGCAAAAATCAACTGTTGTGCTTTCTGTTCATCTATCCTTCACAGCTGATTTTCCACATTGCAATTGCAATGTCTCTACTACAGTAGGTTACCTGTCATGCAGAACATAATATACCTGTAGGTAGCAAACACATTTCCTACCTTCAGTTTAGCTAAATCAATGAAATTAGAACTCAAATCAAACTAGTTAAGACCAAATTCTTCTTTTTTTTGTGGCTATACTTTATGGCTATAGAATCCATTGCTTTAACTTATTTTATAAAATCTGTTCTTTCTGAAGTGTTTTGACACAAACTCCTGAATTATTTGCTTTTTGAGTAATTGTAAGTAATATACACGCTCTTTTAGTTTTTCCTTAGTCAGGAAATGATACTCTCTGCCAGTACAGTTATTATGCCTGGTCTATTCTTGTTCACTCTTGTCAGAAAGCTGTTGGGTTTCAGCAGACATTTCCCAAGCCATAAATCATTCCAGATTTCTATTATTTCTTAATTACTTTGTATGGGATGCCTGTTTGCAGATATTGTACAGTGATTTACAGTTTCAAGTGAAGTTTTTGCTAGCTAGGCTATATAATGACAACCTAGTAAGTCTCAGTCATGCATTCTTGATTAGTTTAAGGTACAGCGCTCATTACTTATACAGTTCTAAGAAATTGTTTTATGTTGCTATGTACAAATATGAGTTAACAAAGGCTTAGTTCAGTAAGCATAATGTGTTGCTACATTTTTGCTTATCATAAGAGCAGAGTAAATAACGCAGTTTTTATTGATTCTCAGCAACATTATAACTGAACACAGTTTTTTCTAATTACTGCTTCTCATTTGTGAATCAGTATTGTATAGCTATAAAACTGAATGGACACGAGACATCTGTCCAGCTACAGATAAGATTTGGTATGGTTTGTTGCTGTTTTAATAAAAAGGAGAAAGTCAGATTGATAGCCTAGCATTTCAGCATTGGCTCCTGCTGCTTATGGAAAGACCTGAGATAAGTTGGAGGACAAATCTCCCATTCTCTGTACCAGCAGGGCTTAAAGAAACATTTAGGCAACACCTTTATATCCCTTCTGGCTGATCAAAAGATGGCAACCTTGGACTAAGAGATAATGACAATAATAAAATATTTAACAGTTCTCCAGCATCTTCCATCTAAGGATCTTGGAGGTCTTTACAAATACAATTAAGTTTTATAGCACTCCTGTGATAAAAGTAAGGTGATAATATCCCAGTTTTATAGCTGTGGCAATACTGATACATAGTTTATACATTTTTCTGACATATACATAGGGTTTTTCATTAGTGGAACACAAGTCTCCTGACTCCCAGTATTATGTTTCAACCACTGGGGCAATGCTGCATGTATGTGCATGTGTAGGCTACACTATATAACCATGATCTGAGGTCTGTACAAGGGTCTATTACCATTTCTAATGAATAGTGTATGTTGTCTACTTTTGATGACTCCTAATCATTATTTAGTCAGCTGGCTACACAATACAGTGAAGTGAGTGATGGAGAGGATGAGGGAGGGAAGGAAGAGATGGAGTTTCCAAACACTGTGGCCCTATCCTACTTTATCCCTTAGAGTATGGAACATGTTAGGGAAGAGACTATGTCTTCCTTGTGTTTTTACATTGCTTAACACAGTGAGGCTCGGTCATCAATCTTTGAATGATGATAAACAATGGTAAATAGTCATACTTTTAAACTATTACTTACAACATCTAGTTTAGAAATAAACCTCAGCGACATAAAACTATGCCTACGCTGACAATCCACATTTTAAAAAAATGGCCAATCTAGTGCCATGCTACAGGTTTCTTAGGTAACCAACATTCAGCTACAGAAGGAGAATGCACAAAATAGAAGGAAATTTTGAAAGGAAATCTGCAGCATTTCTGCATGATCAGTACTGTTCAAAGACAATAGGCCCAGAGTAGTCTGAATTTAACAGAAGGATTTTAGAATGAGTTTTTTCTTGTTTAATACACAGTAATCAGATGGACTATTAAGCTAGTCAAATTTGGCTCTTAACAATATATATTTTTCTAAAATTCATTTATACTTCTATCTGTACATTAGAGAGGTGCATTGACATAGAGTGAAATGTTAGGTCATTTTCAGAATACCCCTATTAAAAGACATGCACATTCGGTCATTTTTTGATCAAATGGAAAATGTTCATATTTTGTCCGGTTTTGTATAAGCTTTGACTGGTGGGTGATGCTAATAGGTAACTTTATTTTGTAAGGGCACTATGGTCTAAAGTCATATCTGATTGAGAGAGAGGAAAAAAAATTATCTAATTGTTCATCACATAACTAAAAAATATTCTGAATGGGGGGATAAGTGATTTTGGATTTATTCAAGACACATTGTTTTGAGTGGGCACCCCTGTAATGGGATTCCCTGCCACTGGCTCCATCTACGTTTTTATCCAGTGACCCCCTAGCCTGCTAACATGTAAGCTGATGGAAAAACTGATTTCCCTCTGCCTGTTTTGTTCAACATTATTAATGATCTGGATGATGAAATGGATTGCACCCTCAGCAAGTTTGCAGATGACACTGAGCTGGGCGGGAGAGATAGATATGCTGGAGGGTAGGATAAGGGTGCAGAGTGACCTAGAAAAATCGGTGGATTGGGCCAAAAGAAATCTGATGAGGTTCAACAAGGACAAGTGCAGAACTGGCTAAGCATCAGTTCTGCAGAAAAGGACCTGGGGATTACAGTGGACAAGAAGCTGGATATGAGGCAACAGTGTGACCTTATTGCCAAGAACGCTAACGGCATATTGGGCTGTATTAGTAAGAGCATTGCCAGCAGTTCAAGGAAAGTGATTATTCCCCTCTATTCGGCACTGGTGAGGTCACATCTAGAGTATTACATCCAGTTTTGGGTCCCCCTTTACAGAAAGGATGTGGACAAATTGGAAAGAGTCCAGCAGAGGGCAACAAAAATGATTAGGGGGCTGAGGGAACTGGGCTTATTTAGTCTGCAGGAGAGAAGAATGAGGGGGGATATGATAGCAGTCTTCAAGTACCTGAAGGGGAGTTCCAAAGAGGATGGAGCTAGACTGTTCTCAGTGGTGGCGGATGACAGAACAAGAAGCAATGGTCTCAAATTACAGTGCGGGGAGGTCTAAGTTGGATATTAGGAAACACTCTTTCACTAGGAGGATGGTGAAGCACAGGAATGGGTTACCTAGGGAGGTGATGGAATCTCCTTCCTTAGAGGTTTTTAAGGTCAGGCTTGACAGAGCCCTGGCTGGGATGATTTAGTCGAGGATTGGTCCTGCTTTGAGCAGGGGGTTGGATTAGATGACCTCCTGAGGTCTCTTCCAATCCATATCTTCTAGGATACCTGGCTGCTCCTGCATCCCCAGCTATACCAGGGTGGTATAGGGATCTACAGCACAGGGGCTCTTGCACAAACTCACTTTTGTGGACATTACTCCTCTCCCTTATTGTGCAGGAGTCAACAGCATGGTGTAGCTTGTTGCTCATAATGATCTGTCTGTGACTGAAAGGCATTTTCTCATTGCAAGGTAATGTGGAATGTCAGATTTTCAATGTCATCTGTTTCACCACTGCTATCTACTGTCAGCAGAGCTAGTGCTGCTAGCACTGAAGTAGAAAAGACTCTGTTGTCTCATTGTAGAACTGACTGGTAGGGGATGTGCATAGATCTTGATATTAGGATGTGTTTATATTCTGAAGCAGCCTGATTTTTATAAATTAAACACAATTCTAGACAGTTATAAGGCTACAGACCTCTTTGGTGTTTAATTAATGTGATGTTCACCCCAGGATATGGAAAATGTCAGTTTTCATTGACTACAGCCACAATGAGCCTGGCTATTAGGCCACAGATGTGAGTAGGGCACTAAACCATTATCATGGTGAGAGAAGATGAGGAGAAAGAGGTCATAAAATTGTAAGCTCAGCGGCTTTGATAGATATTATTTTGGAAGTACATTGTTTCTATTTTTGGGTGGTATATGCAAGCCCATGCTCATATGATTTGCCATAATAGTTTGCATATATTGCTGTTAGTGCGTATAGGATTGAATTCAATGCCCCATGCATCAAGCCCTGTTCATTAAGATTATTGGTGGAGTTCTTTTAATACTTAGTTTATCATGACACTCAACCAGATGATCATACACGTGCTGCAATGGTTGTGATGCCTGTAGTGAAAAATGATGTGTCTCTTATTGAATAGACGCCAATTACATAGGTGCTCTGGGGCTGGAGCACCCACAGCAAAAAAAATAGTGGTGCTCAGCACCCACCAACAGCCCCACAGATCAGCTCCTCCCCATCCCTCCTGCCCACCACTATCAGCTGTTCAGTGGCATGCAGGAGGCTCTGGATGGGGGAATGGGGAGGAGTGGGGGCAGGAAGAGGGAGGGGTTGGAAAGAGATGGGGTGTGGGTGGGGGTTTCAGGGAAGGGGTGGAGTGCCTGCGGTGGAGCAGGGGTCCAGCACCCCCGGGAAAATCAGAGTCGGCACCTCTGTCTTTCAGTATCCTCACACATTTGTAATGGTTGTACAAAATAATATTTACATCCGAGTCTGAGAAGCTTTGGGTCAGGATGGTTTTCATCCCAGAAAAATAAAAGGAGCAGTTGTAGTCCTGGCTTAACATAAATAATTAAATATGGCGGGGAGATAGAAATCTTGGAAGACAGAATTAGGGAAATAAATAGATCAGCAGGCTGAAAACAGAATGTGCTAACTAAGATGAGTAAATGAGTCAGTGAGCTAAGAAACAGAATGTCTGACCTAGCTAAGGGGCAGGAATGCCCAGAGAACCCTTTACAAAGGATAAGATAAGTTGGGAATGTAAAAATGAGGTAAAGCGTAGGTCAAACATGAACAGTGTTTGGACAAAGCATGCTGTATGGGGATTGGTTTCTACAAAGAAACTGAGACCATCTCAAAATGTGTAATGCAATATTATAGTAAATGCAATGAAATGTGTAAATGTATATAAAGGGGGAGACTGGTTTTGGGTAACTTTGGATCTGTGATGTACTCTGCATCCACCCCGTGTGTTTCAGTCTGATCAACTCAGCACAGCATTGCTTTGTGTCAAATAAGGATACCTGACTGATCAAGTCTGGAATTGAACTGAGTTCTTGGGAAGCCTAAGGAAAAGAGTTCTTGAAGGCAATCCCAAGAATAGTTTCATTCCTTGCACTGTGTTGCTATTCTGAATGGCCCTGAGCACACTGTGCACAGTCCCATTTGAAAAACATGCAGCAGTGATGTCACTGTTTCCTTATTTCCTCCTTTCAACCACAACCCCTGGCATTGCACCATCCTTTTTCACCTATATCCTCTCGGTCACCTAAAAGCACCATCCAATATGTCAGTAGAGAGACATCTAGAATAATATGATTTAAAGCAATTTAGCTGAATTAGCCAGGGTTTTCAATTATGTGTGTTAGGAGGAGGCACATTCTATGCACATTACATAGAATGCAAAAAGAAGAACAGGAGGACTTGTGGCACCTTAGAGACTAACAAATTTATTAGAGCATAAGCTTTCGTGGACTACAGCCCACTTCTTCGGATGCATATAGAATGGAACATATATTGAGGAGATATATATACACACATACAGAGAGCATTAACAGGTGGGAGTTGTCTTACCACCTCTGAGAGGCCAATTAATTAAAAAAAAAAAAAAAAAAAAAAAAAAAAACTTTTGAAGTGATAATCAAGCTAGCCGAGTACAGACAGACAGTTAGATAACAAGTGTGAGAATACTTACAAGGGGAGATAGATTCAATGTTTGTAATGGCTCAACTTCAAAAACAGACTCCAACGAGAAACTGCTGAGCTAGAATTGATATGCAAACTAGACACAATCAACTCCGGTTTGAATAAGGACTGGGAATGGTTGAGCCATTACAAACATGCATCCGAAGAAGTGGGCTGTAGTCCACGAAAGCTTATGCTCTAATAAATTTGTTAGTCTCTAAGGTGCCACAAGTCCTCCTGTTCTTCTTTTTGCGGATACAGACTAACACGGCTGCTACTCTGAAACATTACATAGAATGTTCCTCTCCTCTATATGTCTATCTTAACAGATTGAAAGTGTTGGCTAGCAGTTAAATTAAATCTCCTTGAGTTCTACTTCTCTTCCCTCCACTTCCAAATGTTTCTGCCATATCTTAAATCAGTTTGGAAGCTGGAACTGGTTCTGAAGGTGTCTGCCTCCTTGGTAATCAGGGCAACTTATAGAAAGCACATGACACCTGAGCTCCAGGATCTTGTGAGGTGCCACATAGATTTTAAGGTGGTGATTTAGAGCTATGATTCAGGGGCCAACTTATTTGAGAGCTCATTTCTCTCCTTGGGAAGTTCTGATGCTAGATTCCCCCCAGATATACGACAAGTGGCAAGGCATTCTCTGTGTAACCTATTGCTTAAATCAGTGGTTTTCAAACTTTTTTTCTAGGGACCCAGTTGAAGAAAATTCTTGATGCCCATGACCCAACGGAGCTGGGGATGAGGGGTTTGGAGTGTGGGAGGGACTAAGGGCTGGGGCATGGGGTTGGGGTGTGGACTTATCTCCGGCAGCTCCCGGTTAGCAGCACAGCCAGGGTGAAGAGGAAGGCTTCCTGCCTGTCCTGGCACCGTGGACCACGCTGCGCCCCAGAAGCAGCCAGCAGCAGGTCTGGCTCTCCTAAGCAGAGCTGCACAAGCAGCTCCATGTGACTCTCACCCACAGGCACAACCCTGCCCCAGTCCCCATTGGCCAGAAATGGAGCCAGTGCTTGGGGTGGGGACAGCACACGGAGCCCCGTGGCCCCCCTGCCTAGAAGCCAGACCTGCTGCTGGCTGCTTCCGGGGCACAACATGGTGTCGGAAAAGGTAGGCACTAGCCTGCCTTAGCTGGGCAGCACCACCGACAGGACATTTAACATCCTGGTCGGCAGTGCTGACCAGAGCAAAGCGACCCAGCGCCTTATATGCCACAACCCAGTAGAGGGTCATGAACCATGGTTTGAAAAACACTGGCTTAAATCACCTTCTGAATCAGATGATTGGAGGATATCTAAAGTAATACCAATTTTTTTTAAAGTGGTGCCAGAGGTGATCCTGGTAATTACAGGGTGCTAAACCTAATTACAGTATGAGACGAATTGGTTGAAACTATAGTAAAGAACAGATTTATCAGACACCTAGATGAAGACATTGTTAGGGAACAGTCAACACGGTTTTGTAATGGGAAATTATGCCTCACCAATCTATTAGAATTCTTTGAGGGAGTCAAGTAGCTTGTTGATGGGGCTGATTCAGTTGATACAGAGCATTTGGACTTGCATTCTTTGAGGTTCCACACTAAAGGCTCTTAAGCAAAGTATAAGCAGTCATGGGATAAGAGGGAAAGTTCTCTCATAGATCAGTAATTGGATAAAGATAGGAAACAAAGGATAGGAATAAATGGTCAATTTTTACAATGGAGAAAGGTAAATAGCAGGGTCCCCCTGGAAAAGCAGGTGAATAGTGAGGTGGTAAAATTTGCAGGCAATACAAAATTACTCAAGATAGTTCAGTTCAAAGCTGAACCAGAATATACATACCAGAATCAAAATGTTCTTGTAACATTACTTACATACTCCTTGCCATTTGGCATAGAGGGTTTTATTGGTCACACCCATGTACCACTTCATAGAATCATAGAATCATAGAATATCAGGGTTGGAAGGGACCTCAGGAGATCATCTAGTCCAACCCCCTGCTCCAAGCAGGACCACTCCCCAGACAGAGTTTTGAATTTTTTATCACCACGTTTTGAATTTTCACCCTGCAATGCTCAGTTTCTCATCTCCTGAATTTTATAGCCACAAAGGCACAGTGGAGGAAACTGTTCATGTTGAAGTTGTAACCTTTTCCTTCCCTTATATTCTTCTTATCTATTCTATCAAACTTAACAAATACAGTTTCCACAAATCAATACTCCTGTTAAGAAAATGAAATTTACATAATGTATTCAAATAAATCATGCTCAGTTTGAGATAAAACTTTACAAGATCTAGGAGAGATCAACCAAAATATAAATAGACAGGGCCATCCCTAGGGGGATGCAGGACCCAGGACAGATCAGCCTGTATGGCCCCCTCTTAACATTTTTATACAGGTGAAATCTGGTGTGGGGAGGGGACACCCGTGCTGGAGGGCAAGCGACGATGGAGAGTCACAGGGTGACACCTGTGCTAGGGGTGAGGGGCCCCCAGTGCTGGGAGGTCCTGGGGGACAAGGGTAATGGATGGGGTCAGCCTGGCGCTGGCATGTTGCAGCAGCGCTAGTACACTAGCCGCCGGTGCGGCGGCAGGCGAGCACGAAAAAAAAATACAATGCGTGCTTCCTGCCGGTGAGTGCAGGCCCGACCCTCGCTGCTGGCGCCAGGACCCCACTGGCCCCCTGGATTGGCCTGGCCCCCTAACCTCACCCCCCAGGCTAGCCCAGCCCCTCCCGCACAGCACACACACACTGAAGCGCAGAGGCCCCCAAAGCGCAGGGCCCGCAGTGGTCGCCCTGATTCGCTATACCCAAGGGATGGCTCTGTAAATGGATGCAAGTTATGTATTGGAAAATATTCAGAGTTATGTCTCCTAGCAGCACTTTATATTTTGCTGTGTTTTGAATATTATTTTTATCTGTAAGATTTTAAGAAGCCTGTTCCTTTAATGAGGATTTTGTACTATTTTTACTCTGAAGTATGTGATATAAAAACAGCTAAAAGAAAGGAAGGAAATATGGTTTTGTGGTTAAGGTTGTTTACTGGGACTCAGAAGAATTGGGTTCAATTCCTGGCTCTGTGAAATACCTTCTCTGCAATTTTATGCAGGACACAATCTCTCTGTGCTTTGATTTCCTAACTGTAATATGAAAATAGGTAAGTCCTATCTTATAGAAGAGATGAGAAGAAATGATGCTCAGATACTATGGTAAGTGGAGTCATGTAAGTACTGAGATAGAAAAAGCCTATAGTCCAAATGAATGGGGGGGGGGGAGTAAGTCATGGAGGCCTAAGGAGAACAGGATTGTCAGTTAAATACGTGGACAGAAAGAAAAAAAAGTACATTTTCACCAACATCTGTGAGAAGAAAATGGAAGTTTCCATTCAGTAAGAAGAAAAAGAATTTCTAGAATGCTAGTTATTTTAATGTAATAACACTTATATATAGGGAAACGTAGACACAGTTATGTGAATTACCTGAAGTCATAAAGAAATTCTGTTATAACTAGTAATCATATTTCTTGATTTCCAGTGGTATACTATAACCACATCACCATCTTTCAGTTAAGGGTAGGAGAACACAGATGCAAAGCATACATATGTTGCAGACTACAACAATAACGGATGAAACTGGCAACTTAAAAAAGGTTCATGTATTTCAGTTAATCACACATAATTATTTTCTTTTAACAACAAACAGCAATTGGAAAGCTGTTCACATTTCTGCACTTCCTTCCATCTGTTACTGCAAGACTTCTATTGGAGAATCTAGATTTAAGTGGTGTCCCAGGAGAACTCTACCTTCTGCTCCAAGAAAAGTGTCCACCACATACACAATATTGGTATTCTACTGGTAGCAAACTCATGGGGAACACAGGTTACTATCATCCACAATGATGATTACTGTCCAGCTTCTCTGTGTGAAAGAGTTTTGAAAGACACTCCCTCCTAAAGAATCTTAAAATATATCAAATATTGTGCTGTATGAAGTGATTGGTCAATATTTATGCAAGTTTATAAGTAGCAGGCCTTTGGGGAGGATGTTTTATTAATGTATGAAATTCTCCCAGCTATATGGGAACCAAGCCAGACTGTGTGATTTAGTAGCAGCCAAATGTCTAGACCATTTGGTACTCCGGCCTATCTATGGGCCTGAGTCCTAAACTGTTTGAGTCTTGCTCTGCCTGGGACCAAGGCTCCAAACTACAGACTGCTTGGCCCTTCCTAGAGAGTCAGGGTCTCTGAGACTGCTAATTCCCCAGCACCTTAAAAGAGACACGAGAGCAAGGGGGGGTGGCCTTCTCCAAGACTGACAGGGAGGGACAGCCACAACCTACTACACCTTGTAATAGGGAATGAATAGCACAAGACTTCTCATTAAAGATATACTCTTCCCAGAGATACTGATAGCATCCAGTATTTTGGTTAGTTTCTTTCATTGTTAATAAGTTTTCAATTATTTACCCACCACAGTTTAGTATATCTCTATACCCTAGCCCTAGTGAAGCCTAGAGAATGCAACAGAATTTGAGTTTTTTATTTTAAAGACATTCAGTGGCAAAAAAAAGTGTTAGAAGATTTTTCCAAAGTGAAATATGAGTCCTTTTTTTGAAACTGTATAGCTCATAAATGGATGAACCCCTGAACTTGGAAGAACAAATTCTTCTCTGGCAGAAGTCCACATATGTAAAATTTTAGGCAAAAGGGAACTTTTGTGTGAAAATCAGATGGGAATTAATATTGGCTTTAACAATAGAAAACATTTCCTTCATGGAACTCCCAGTGATTCAGAAGTTTTGTGTCAAATAAAGCCATATTTTTCAGTCCAACCTTACTAATACAGACCCAATGTACTAATTTGTATTAAAGAACAATGTACAAAAACAAATTTGAGGTTTGTAAACCCAGTCATTTTAAGCCATGTTTAGCCACAAATAAAAAACAGTCATTTTTCAAAAATGAAAAGCCATGAATTTTCTAAATCCCATAATTCAAAAAAAGTTTGTCTGATTAACCTCAAACTTTTCCAGACATTATTCTCTTGATTAACAATGACAATGAGAAAAAAGCTTTTTTCCAGAAAGTTAGACAGGATAAGTCAAAAGCAGACCTATACTGGAAATGGTCTCACAACCTTAACTATACTGTGCCTGATTATGTTCCTGGCCCACCCTGTCCAATCTGCCATATCCAGCTGTGGCCATCCCTGATTCTTTATAGGAAGGAGATCAAAACTACAACCCAACATTCAACAACTAAGAGGTTCCTAGATTAGATAGAAGACAGATTTATGATCCAAAAGGTATAGGATCCAGCCAGAAGAGAAGCCACCTTGCTCTGCTTTTTACCAATAGGAAGGAACTCACTATAATTACGAAAATAACAGGAAAGCTTGGTACCAATGACCACAAGGTTCTTGAACAGAAAAACTTGAGTCCACAGAAAGAGTAGTATAAGAGTATAAGATTTCTGGAAGGCATAAGAAAGCCGATAAAATTTTGTAAAAACTCCATGGGTCCAGTATTATTGAAGATAGTATATCTCTACCAGGGGATAGAATGACATCTTCACTTAAGGATACAAACAATTTTTAAGGTCATAGTGATGGATCCAGTAAGCAGGGGACAACAAATCACATCAGTTCCTCCCCCTCTGCACATCCTCTTCTTCCTGGGAAAGCAGGAACTGTTTCCCATCAGCCCTCTCCCTTCCCGTTGCTTTTCCCTTTCCTCTGTCCAGGTAAGGTGAAGGGTCCTGAACTGGGAAGTTCCTGGGCTCTGTGGGGAAGCAACAGCTGTATAGTGTGGCAGGAACTGGAAAGCAGCTGGATGCAGAGAGGAACCCCCAGGAACTATATATAGAGCCACGTATCAAACAAGCTGTGACTGCCAGACATCACAGCTGAGTGCAGGTCTGTGTCGGACTTATAGGAGAGCAGCAGAGTAGTGTGTCAATGCAGAGGAGCCTTCATGAAAGATACTAAGTGATCCTGGCTGGGAAAGCTGCAAGTGCCTATTCTCTTGAATAGAGACTGGACTGAAGAGAGGCCCCCAGGCACTGTCCCAGTGACTAGGGTTGTCCGGTGTCTGGTTTTCTACTGGAATGCCCGGTCAAAAAGGGACCCTGGCGGCTCTGGTTGGCACCAGGGCTAAGACAGTCTCCCTGCCTGCCCTAGGTCTGTGCAGCTCTGGGAAGTGACTGCCAGGTCCCTGCATCCCCTAGGTGCTGGGACGGCCAGGGAGTGGAAGGTGCCGCGCACTGCCCCCGGCCCCAGTGCAGGCTCTGCAGCTCCATTGGCTGGGAACTGCGACCAGTGGGAGATGCGGGGTGTGACACCTGCAGGTATGAAGGCAGCATGCACCACCAGAGCTGCCTGGCTGCCCATGTGCCTAGAGGCCACAGGGACCTGGCGGCCTCTTCCTCGGAGCTGCAGTAAGCGCCGCCGGGACATCTCCCCCCCTCCCCCCATGCACCCCAACCCTCTGCCCCAGACTGGAGTCCCCTCCCGCACCCCAAACCCCTCATCCCTGCCTCACCCCCCTGCATCCCAACCCTCTGCCCCAGACTGGAGTCCCCTCCCGCACCCCAAACCCCTCATCCCTGCCTCACCCCCCTGCATCCCAACCCTCTGCCCCAGCCCGGAGTCCCCTCCCAAGACCCTCACCCCAGCCCAGAGCTCCATCTTGCACCCCTTATCCCTGGCCTCACCCCCAGCAGAGCCCTCACCCCTCCCCAAGCCCAGAGACCCCTCCTGCACCAGAGCCACCCCAGAGCCCACACCCCCTCCCATACTCCAAGCCCCTCAGCCCCAGCCCAGACTCCCCTCCTGCACCCCAAGCCCCTCATCCCCAGTCCAGAGCCTGCATGCCCAGCCCAGAGCCCATGCCCCCTCCCGCACCCAACGCCTGGTTAAAGTGAGTGAGGGTGAGGAAGAGTGAGTGACGGAAGGAGGGGGAATGGAGCAAATGGGAGCGGAGCCTAGGAGAAGAGGTGGGGCAGGGGTGTTCAGTTTTGTGTGATTAGAAAGTTGGCAACCCTAGTGGTGACCCAAAACAACCACTATTGCTCACTTTGAACTGTAACTGTTAAGCCTCTGTACCTAGGGTATTTGCAAACTTTCCTTTTCCTGCCAGCCCTAATAAAATACCCTAACACTTAGTCATGTGTCTGGCCACTGGGACTATTGCTGCTAGCACCTCACAAGGCCTAGCTGCTGCATGCCTACAGTGCTTGCCTCTAAGTTGTGGCACACTACTGGTATTGTAGGGGTTTGGTGAACAGCCCCTATAATTACATCACTGCTAATGAAATAACCTGATACTGATGGTCTTCTTTCATGCTGCCCCTTGTACATAGAACACCCTCCTTGAAATAACTCCTTAAGATTCCCCTCTTTTAAATTCTTCATTACATTTTTTTGTTAACAGCAAACCCATTAGCCAGATGTGCAGTGTTATAAATACAGTAGGGCTGAAACTGACCCCTGTTTAAAAGGCCAGCAGAATGTTTGTGTGCCACTTAATTCCCAATAAATTCCTCAGAATAGGTTTTAATTATTGGGTGAATTGAGTTGTGCAAAGGCATTTTGCTAGCCCTCGCCATAGGGATGAATTTCACTCTAAAAGAGAAGCCCTAAAGTATGTGAAAGTCCTAGAAAGTCAGAGGGATTACTCTGTTTTCTGTAGTTAATGGTTTTCATAGCCTGTAAAAGAAGATAGCATTTGTTTGGGAAACAAATATATGGGAATATATATGCATTGTGTGCAAAGAGGGAACAGGAAGAAGCATTCTGACCTTAGCCGATGTGTCCTGTAAAATAGACATCCTAATTAACATAAAAGAGAGAAATAAGATTTCTTCAGCAAAAATATTTTTCATAAAAAATAGTGATTACTTTTTATGCATGAGTCAATGAACCTTAACATAAACTTCCCTCTAGAACTTATGATTTGTTTTGTTTTGGCAGCACTCAAAGAAAGATAGTATAATTTCTGTGTGTCATGTACTGATTACTGACACTCTACTATATTTCTCTAGACTGGGATTTGATAGCTGACATCTACCTAATATGCTGTGTTATAGCAGTGTCAGACCAAGGATATTAGAGAGACAAGGTGGGTGAGGTAACATTTTTTATGGACCAATTTACCTCACCCACCTTCTCTTTCTAATCTAGCTAATATGTGATATTGGCAAAAGGGACTCTTCCAATTTAGGCTTATCTAGCTACATATCAAGTTGCTGTGATATCTTGGATAAAAGAATATTAGAAATAATCATAGTGTAATAAGTGTGGTTGAATGGTGACTCTCAATGGTAACCACTTTATATATAGATGGAATCATAATATTTTGTAATATTAAAATAGACATGAATAAAAATGATTTATCCCATTCCCTACTCCCCCAACTTTTGTTTCTGACTCATCTCTAGAGAAGGAAGGAGACAACGTTTTCAAGCTCTAAGTAATGCTAATAGCTATATGAGGCAAAGTGATTAAAGGAATTCAAAGAATTCCAATTCTGCAGAATACTAATAATGTCTGTAATATAAAATCCATAATATATTCCATAGCATTAATTCCTGAAACATTATTTAGTCAGATATAGTCAGCTTGTGCTAAACACATAAGCTAACTTGTAACATCATCAAAAAGATAATGAGCCACCTCTTTTTTCCCCCCCATGAACAGGATACCATTTTGATCATTTGCACTAAATATCTAATTTGAAATTGCAAATGTATTAATATTATCTCAAGGAAATTTGAGATCTGTATATCATTCTTTCTAGCCATTGAATCATTGATTGTTAATCAGTTGTTTGACATATTATGCGGAAGTAGTATTCTTTGGGTAGCATAGAAAATTCAGGTATCCAATGTAATTTAAAGAAGCACCTTAAGCATTTCATAATCAAAATTAAAATGTTGAAATATGATTTCTATTATATGACATCTAGGAGGTGTAAAATAATGTGGGCCTGCTGAAGTTACAGTTTAAAATTCAGATGACCATTTAAGATCAAATTTTCAATTTTGTTTCAAACCTTTCCATAAATGTGAAGATCTGAAATAGCTTGTCTAAGATTTGAATTGTGCATATTCATGACAATTGCATGTCAAAATCAGGTAACCATTTCAGTATTTCCTTTAAGTGAACAAATTTAAATTTTATGTTAATAGAAAATCAAATGCAGTCTTCAGGTAAACAAATTTAGAGTCCACGCTTTAAGCTTTGGCCCTTCTTTTTCAAGTAAGCATATTGGACTGCATTTAAGTGGGAAGTTTATGCAGTTGATCCTTTAGAACATTTGCCATGGGCAGGTATTAACATCATTTAACTGACCACCGGACAATACTTTATTATTTTAAACGTCTGGTACATTTAAAAATTTCTTACTCTTTTGTCTGTAATATATACACTATAATCCACTCTGAACATATATTCATGTTTCGAGATACTGTGGCTTTGCAATGAGTCAAATAATGTGAGGAAACATTTTAGCAGTATTTTACATTGGTGACATTAGTTTGAGGTAGTGTATATTGGAATAACTTTTTAAGGATTTCTGAGGTTGTGTATTTAAAAAACAAAAGTAAAAAAAATCCTTAGTTGGATTCCTGGTGACATGGTTAATGGTTCCATGTCACTTTACACAAAAGCATTGGTTTCCTGCAGTGTCCCAAGGGTATGTCTACACTACGGGATTACTCCGAATTTACAGAATTTGATTTTTGGCAACCAATTGTATAAAGTCGAGTGTATGCGGCCACACTAAAGCACATTAATTCAGCAGTGTGCGTCTATGTACCGAGGCTAGTGTCGACTTCCGGAGCGTTGCACTGTGGGTAGCTATCTCATAGCTATCCCATAGTTCCCGCAGTCTCCTCCACCCATTGGAATTCTGGGTTGAGATCCCAATGCCTGATGGGGCCAAAAACATTGTCGCGGGTGGTTCTGAGTACATCCTCCCCCTCCCTCTGGGAAAGCAATGGCAGACAACCATTTCGCGCCTTTTTTTCCTGGGTGAACAGTGCAGACACCATACCATGGCAAGCATGGAGCCTGCTCAGCTCAAGACAGAACCTGCAAAACCAGGCGAGGAGGAGTCGGCTACGGCAGTGCGGCGACGAGAGTGATGAGGACATGGACACAGAATTCTCTCAAACCACGGGCCCCACCGCTTTGGAGATCATGCTGTTAATGGGGCAGGTTATAACTGTGGAATGCCGATTCTGGGCCCGGGAAACAAGCACAGACTGTGGGACCGCATAGAGTTGCAGGTGTGGGACAATTCCCAGTGGCTGCGAAACTTTCGCATGCGTAAGAGCACTTTCATGGAACTTTGTGACTTGCTTTCCCCTGTCCTGAAGCACCAGAATACCAAGATGAGAGCAGCCCTCACAGTTGAGAAGCGAGTGGCGATAGCCCTGTGGAAGCTTGCAACACCAGACAGCTACCAGTCAGTCGGGAATCAATTTGGAGTGGGCAAATCTACTGTGGGGGCTGCTGTGATGCAAGTAGCCAAAGCAATCACTGAGCTGCTGCTACCAAAGGTAGTGACTCTGGGAAATGTGCAGGTCATAGTGGATGGCTTTGCTGCAATGGGATTCCCTAACTGTGGTGGGGTGATAGATGGAACCCATATCCCTATCTTGGCACCGGACCACCAGGGCAGCCAGTACATAAACTGCAAGGGGTACTTTTCAATGGTGCTGCAAGCACTGGTGGATCACAAGGGACGTTTCACCAACATCAGCGTGGGATGGCCGGGGAGGGTTTATGACGCTCGCATCTTCAGGAACACTAATCTGTTTAAACGGCTGCAGCAAGGGATTTACTTCCCAGACCAGAAAATAACCATTGGGGATTTTGAAATGCCTACAGCTGTCCTTGGGGACCCAGCCTAACCCTTAATGCCATGGCTCATGAAGCCATACACAGGCAGCCTGGACAGTAGTCAGGAGCTGTTCAACTACAGGCTGAGCAAGTGCAGAATGGTGGTAGAATGTGCATTTGGACATTTAAAGGGTCACTGGCGCACGTTACTGACTCGCTCAGACCTCAGCCAAACCAATATTCCCATTGTTATTGCTGCTTGCTGTGTGCCCCACAATCTCTGTGAGAGTAAGGGGGAGACCTTTATGGCAGGGTGGGAGTCTGAGGCAAATCACCTTGCCGCTGATTACGTGCAGCCAGACACCAGGGCGATTAGGAGAGCACACCAGGAAGTGCTGCGCATCAGAGAAGCTTTGAAAACCAGTTTCATGACTGGCCAGGCTATGGTGTGAAACTTCTGTTTGTTTCTCCTTGATGAAAACCCGCCCCCTTGATTGACTCATTCTGTGTAAGCAAACCACCCTCCCCCCTTCGATCATAGCTTGCTTTCAAAGGAAATAAAGTCACTATCATTTAAAAATCGTGTATTCTTTATTAATTGATTATAAACATAGGGAGAGAACTGACAAGGTAGCCCGGGTGGGGTTTGGGAGGAGGATAGGAGGGAAGGAAAAGGCTACTTCCAAAGTTCAAAATAATAACAGCCTTTTGCTTGGGCTGTCCACTGGGGTAGAGTGGGTGGGTGCACGGAGCCTTCACCCCCCCCCCCCGCATTCTTACACGTCTGGGTGAGGAGGCTATGGAACATGGTGAGGGGGGAGAGCAGTTATACAGGGGCTGCAGCAGCACTCTGTGATCCTGCTGCCATTCCTGAAGCTCCACCAGATGCCGGAGCATGTCCGTTTGATCACACAGCAGCCCCAGTGTTGCAGCCTGCCACCTCTCATCTTGAGTGTCCCTCATGGCCTCACATTCACCGGCATCTTTCCTGTACTTTGATACCGTGTCCTTCCACTCATTCAGATGAGCTCTTTCATCGCGGGTCGATTGCATGATTTCAGAAAACATGTCGTCTTGTGTGCGGGTTTTTTTTGCCGCCTTATCTGAGATAGCCTTCGGGATGGAGGAGGGAGGCTTGAAAAATTTGCAGCTGCGGGAAGGAGGGAAAAAAGGGAGAGAAATATTTAAAAAGATACATTTTACAGAACAATGCTTATACTCTTTCACGTGAACAACACTATTCACATTACATAGCACATGTGATTTCGGTACAAGGTTGCATTTTGCATCTTATATTGAGTGCCTGCGGCTTTGGTGTTAGAGATCACAGATGCAGGGCCAAGCAACAGAATTCGGCTTGCATGCAGCCATGGTAAGCCATTGTCTTTCGGCTTCTGCAACCTTCATTAAAGCAGCGCCCTCCTTTCCCATACCAAGGAAAGCCCATTGAGTGCTGCGGTTTTCCTGTTAACGTTCAGTAGCAGAAACCAAACTAAACCCCACCACCACCCATCCAATTCTGTGTGAAGATCACTTTACCCCTCCCCCCACCACGTGGCTGGTATCAGGGAAGATCCCTGCTAGCCAAACGCAAAAAGGTCAGGGCCAATGTCTGTCCCCCCCACCCCCCGCTTGGCTAACTGCAGGGAAGGATTTCTTTTCAGCCACAGGCAAACAGCCCAGTAGGAACAGCCACCTCTGTCCCCTTCATTAAATTCCCATATTTCAACCAGGTTACCATGAACGATATCACTCTCCTGAGGAGAACACAGCGAGATAAAGAACAGATGTTGCTTGAATGCCAGCAAACACCGGGACCATACGCTGTCAGGCTTTGTCATGCAATGATACCAGATTACTTGCTACTAGCATGGCGTGGTCAAGTGTCCTACCATGGAGGATGGAATAAGGCTGCACTGCCCAGAAACCTTCTGCAAAGGCTTTTGGAGTACCTCCAGGAGAGCTTCATGGAGATGTCCCTGGAGGATTTCAGCTCCATCCCTAGACACGTTAGCAGACTTTTCCAGTAGCTGTACTGGCTGCGAATGTATCCTAAGTCCTCAGGGCAAATTAATCATTAAAAAATGCTTGCTTTTAAACCATGTTTTATATTTACAAAGGTACACTCACCAGAGGTCCCTTCCATGGCCTCATTGTCTGGGATAACGCCTTGGGAGAGTTGGGAGGGTACTTCAGTCTGGCTGAGAAAAAGATCCTGGCTGTTGGGGAGAATGGTGTGCTGTGTGCTCTCCGCAAGCTCCTCCTCCTCCTCATCTTCCCCGTCCACAGAATCCTCAGGCATGGCTGAGAGTACCCCCTCCTCAGAATCCACGGTCACGGGTGGGGTAGGGGTGGCAGCCCCCCTAGAATTGCATGCAGCTCAGCTTAGAAGCGGCATGTCTGCGGCTCTGACCCGGACCTTCCATTTGCTGCTTTGGTTTTCTGGTAGGTTTGTCTGAGCTCCTTAACTTTCACGCAGCACTGTAGTGAGTCCCTATTGTGGCCTCTCTCCATCATGCCTTTGGAGATTTTTTTCAAATGTTTTGGCATTTTGTCTTTTGGAACGTAGTTCTGCTAGCACGGAATCCTCTCCCCATATAGCAATCAGATCCAGTACCTCCCGTACAGTCCATGCTGGTGCTCTTTTTCGATTCTCAGACTGCATGGTTACCTGTGCTGATGAGCTCTGCGTGGTCACCTGTGCTCTCCACGCTGGGCAAACAGGAAATGAAATTCAAAAGTTTGCGGGGCTTTTCCTGTCTACCTGGCCAGTGCATCCGAGTTCAGATTGCTGTCCAGAGTGGTCACAATGGTACACTGTGGGATAGCTCCCAGAGGCCAATAGCATCAAATTGAGGCCACACTGACCCTAATTAGAACCGGCAATGTCGATTTTTGGTGCTACTCTCCTCGTCGGGGAGGAGTACAGAAATCGATTTTAGGAGCCCTTTATGTCGAAGTAAATGGCTTCGTTGTGTGGATGGGTGCAGGGTTAATTCGATTTAATGCTGCTAAATTCGAACTAAACTCGTAGTGTAGACCAGGCCCAAGGTACACATCATAAGAGTCTGTCTGGGAAACTACAGACCCACAGACAAATGTATAGCTCAGTTTTGTTTCACATGGTGCACCAATTTAGAAATGTTTCAGAGTAACAGCCGTGTTAGTCTGTATCTTCAATTTAGAAATGTGAGTGTTTGGTAGGGGAACCACACATTGAGCTAATTTACAAGTCCAGGGAGATACCAAGTGTGACGGGTTGGATCACAGAAACCTCCTTGGGACTGCCACCCAGTGTACCAAGATTACTTCTATTCCTGTTTTCCCTGCCAGCTCAGGACTCCAGCACCCTGTCTTGCTGAGCCAGACACTCCCGCCTGCTCCAACACAGACCCAGGGTCTGAATTACTTGCCCCAAAGCTGCAAGTTTACCTGAAAACAGCTCAGAGAAGTGTGCTTGTCTTTAGCACTCAGATGCCCAACTCCCAATGGGGTCTAAACCCAAATAAATCCGTTTTACCCTGTATAAAGCTATATACAGGGTAAACTCATAAATTGTTCACCCTCTATAACACTGATAGAGAGATATGCACAGCTGTTTGCTCCCCCAGGTATTAATACATATTCTGAGTTAATGAATAAAAAGTGATTTTATTAAATACAGGAAGTAGTATTTAAGTGGTTCCAAGTAGTAACAGACAGAACAAAGTAAGTCACCAAGCAAAATAAAATAAAATGCGCAAATCTATGTCTAATCAAACTGAATACAGATAATCTCACCCTCAGAGATGCTTCAGGAAGTTTTTTTTTCAGACTGGATACCTTCCAGGCCTGGGCACAATTCTTTCCCCTCGTACAGCTCTTGTTGCAGCTCAGGTGATAGCTAGGGGATTCTTCATGATGGCTCCTCTCCTCCTCTGTTCTCTTCCACCCCTTTATATATCTTTTGCATAAGGCGGGAAAAGATTTGTCCCTCTGGGTTTCCAACCCCCCCCTCACTAGAAAAGCACCAGGTTAAAGATGGATTTCAGTTCAGGTGACATGATCACATGTCACTGCAAGACTTCATTACCCACTTGCCAGCACACACACAAACAGGAAGACTCACAGGTAAACACAGCCATCTGCAGACAATGGGAGTCATTAAGATTCCAAACCACCATTAATGGCCCACACTTTGCATAATTACAACAGGCCCTCAGAGTTATATTTCATATTTCTGGTTTCAGATACAAGAGTGGTACATTTATACAGATAGGATGATCACACTCAGTAGATTATAAGCTTTGTAATGATACCTTACAAGAGACCTTTTGCATGAAGCCTATTCCAGTTACATTATATTCACTTATTATCATGTTTTTATAAAACCATATAGACTGCACAACGTCACACCAAGCCCAATGAAGGAAATAAAGATTGCAACAGGCTAGGAAAATATGTACAGTCTGTAAAGGCCAATGGATCAGCAGAGATACAAAGACTGCTGTACACATCTGGTAAACAATTTTGTTTTTTTTCATGCAAAAAACAAATCACCATAGGAGCTCCCATGAGATTTGGGACAATTGCTGCTCTTATAGGAACCCCAGGACATAAGCCCCACAGCTGTGCAAATTGCATCCAGTCCCCCAGTATTAGATGCTTTAGAGAGAGACCTTTACAAATCTTGATGTGGTTTTACTGTCTACGCTTACCATATTTATATCAGGAATTATTGGTTTGACTCCAAATCTTTATATTTTTCTTGTCACTGTACAAGTTTTCATTTGGGGGGGGTTGTTTGTTTGTCAGGCGGGATTGTGTTTTGTTTGTAATAAAGAGCATAATACTACAACAAAATACAAGATTTTATAACTATGCTACGGTGCTATTCTCCAATGCAGGCGCAGCTTTAGCATTTGGGTCTATCATGAAGCAGCAGACTTTGAGAGATTGTGAATCTCAGCTGTGAGGTTTAAACTCAGGAATTTTATTGCCATAACACCATATAAATGGATGCAGTTTATTTTGTATTTGCTAATAGGACAAACAGTTTGAGAAATATCAAAGGAACATCCCTGAGTGTTTCCGAGTAGGAGAATTTAGAGTACATGGAGATCCTTTAAAAAAAAAAAAGTATCAGTGACTGAATCACTATATCTCTTCCTATTCCTCAGCTAATCTCTAATTTTCTTCCCTTATCCATAAATGAAAAGATATAATTAGACAGGCATAGGTGGCACTACTATATTATTCCATTTCTTTATGTGTAATACCTTCTGCAAGTCTGTCTTTGTGTGTTATTACAGAAAGCTTTTGGTAGTTTCATACTCTGTTCAGTAGTGGAGAAAAGAATGTGTGGCAACTGGATAACACTAAGGGTATATCTACACTTACCATGCATCAACGCTATGGCAATTGATCCACTGGGGGTCGATTTAGTGGGTGAAGACCTGCTAAATCGACTGCAGATCGCTCTTCTGTCAACTCCAGTACTTCACTGGAAAAAGAAGCATAAGGTAAGTTGACAGGAGAGTTTCTCCCATCGACCCAGCACGGTGTTGATGCCACAATAAGTTGATCTAAGCTACATTGACTCCTGCTACTTTATTCACATAGCTGGAGTTGCGTAACTCAGGTCAACTTAACCCCGTAGTGTAGAGCTGCGCTAAAGAGTAACTGTTTCATTATTTTTCCAAAACTGGCAAATGCCAGTATTTCTCATTTTACATAGTGCTTAAATATGTACATGAATAACGTTGTCTTGGCTCACTTTATATTGGACTATTCTGCCTGCTTTATCAAGGTCAATAAGTGTTTATATATCACAATAACTTTTGAGTAGCTCAGTTTAAGATCTGTGATACATTTTAGTAATCCAGTGGGGTCTGTCTTTGTCAGTACTGTTACTGTTCTTTTCAACCACCATACTGCTTACAGCAGGGGTTCTTACAGGTTCTACTTGTGTATCTAGGTTGGAATCAATTCATCATTCCACTTTTTCCTCTATAAGGGCTTGACTTTGCATCTCATCTTCTGTAATCCCCTGCTAGTATGATGTACACATGCTCCATAGGAACATGACAAGAATACATAACTGTGTGAACCCACATAAAAGGGAAGATTGTACTCTTTGAGTTTAACGTGCTTATACTCTTCAAAATGCTAGTACAATTTTTAATTGGGATCTCCCTCACAACTTTGCCTTATAATGCAACTCCACTAACTTGTGCAGTTCTGCAGTGTCTTAGAAACACAGATCTATGATTTTAAAACTTCGTGAGGACTTTTCTTTTAAGAACTGTTTACTCTTGATCAGGAGTCTAAGGAAACAACTAGAAAGTTACTGGGAGAGTTAGGTTTGTTTACATTGACAGTTACATTGACTGCGGCCCACGCCGCTTCCTGCAACTCCTATTGGCTGGGAACGGCAAACTGCGGCCACTGGAAGTTGTGGGTGGACGTGCATGCAAATGGTCAATGTAAACAAACTCTCTGGTGGCCTGCCAGCGGATTACCCTGATGGGCTGTGTGTGGACCTCAGGTTGCCCACCGTTGCTCTATATCAGAGGTTCCCAAACTTATTTGGCCTACCGCCCCCTTTTCAGAAAAAAAATTACTCAGCGCCCCCCTGGAAATCTACCTTCTTTAATGAACAAACAGAAAGATGCAGTGACAAATTTGCGTTCTTTTATGTATCTATATTTCTACCTATGTCCTACAATATAGTAAAGAAAGATGTGTTATTAGAATATAGCCCACGACATCAGGTATACAGTGGATTTTGCATAAGACAACAAAAGATAACCAAACTAAAATACTAATGAAACTAATAAACTGGGTTTTGTTCTTTGCTCAGCATTAGATATATGTATTTGATATTGAATTGTCAAATATCAAACTAAATTTATCAAGAAATAATTAATTTAAAAAATAATCAATATGCAATTAAAAATCAGTTAATAGTTTTAACTTAGTTTGCCCTTATTTAAATAATTGTTCCTTATTAACACACGCCTTATTTACCACTTAACACAGATGATTCGATAGATATAAATAAATGTTAATAGTTAACAGTTTTTTTACGATTTCATTCCCCCGTTTTTGTTAATATTGTAATAAAATATGACAAATATATTGACTGTACACTTCAAATAGTACTGTACCGACACAAGCCTGCTACGATTTTATTAGTAAGCACTAGAGACACAGAAATGTACGGTAGATATGTAAGAAAATGTATAAAAATACTCACGTGTAAATTGCTGTTTTATTGAAACAACAATAATACAATTTGCTTTGTATGTGATCTGTAATCCGTAAAGATGAAAGGTATCGAATATGAATAAAAAATTTTAAATACTTATTGCACTATTATTAACTGCTTTTTACGCAAGTCAGAAACAATCTAAATTAGATTTCATACATGTCGCCTATTTATAGTATTGTATTGTGTAAACAAGTCATTACACGCACATATTCCTGCTGATGCATGCTGGACTTCCCGACAATGCGCGACATGCTCACCTGCCAACACTTGCTTGTTAAGAGCTGTTGGCGGACTTGACACCTGATCGGTTATAATTTGTGAATTTATTTGGAAAATAAAGTAATCACTATAACTTTAACTCTATGTTACACAACAGATGAAACATGTACGAACGTTTTTTTAAAATTTTCTTATATTCTCTTTATGCTTCCACCGCCCCCTTATTTTTATTCAACGCCCCCCAATTGCACCCAAGGCGACTACTGCCCCCCTGGATCGTTCCAGCGCCCCCCAGGGGGCGGTATCGCCCACTTTGGGAACCTCTGCTCTATATCTATTACTTGCTGGAATATATAATTGCATCTTATTAAAATTCTCAATTATTTACCATAATACATGTGACTTATTTAATCAATATTATACATTTGTGTTTTCACTGTTTAAAATTCTATAATTGGGGGAGCTCCATTCGTAAACATCACAAAGAATGACATACGGTGCAAACAATGTCATAGGTGAACACAGCTTGGGCCAAATGTTTTGCTGGTGTACGTTGGTGTAACTGCAGTAATTTACACTGATAGAGATTGTGTTTTAGAAGTTGCATGTGGTTGTTCGTGTGTTTGATTTTAAACAAGGGAGCACCAAATTGCTTATACTTTACTGTAATAAACCATGTATTAAGGAAAACCTTTTTTTATCATAAGCTAGTCAATGCTATGACCTCTGTGAAGTGGATAACATTTGTGCAGCCACTTATGATTTATGCAACAAAAATAAATGGCAAAAGGGTCCGTAAAGTAAAAATGGCAATTTTGCAACATTGCATTTGAAGGAATTGAGCTGTGACCTAGTGTCAAAAATAGATCTTTGCTTATATCAGAGGTTGCTGGATGCATAACATGCAGATACTGAATATGTTTCTTCTTCTGAGTTGGTTTAATAATCTTGTCTTGTATACTGAATGAGTAATGGCTACAGATTATTAAAAATTAAATTTCAATGTGATAGCAAATGTGTTAGAATTTTTGGAGTACAACTCTCTTCAAATGTTTGGGATTTGGTGTTGACAACACTCAATACTGCAGTAAAATCCTGTCTAAAATTTGTAGTGGAATCTGAGCATGACTTAAGTATCATGAGCCAGATTTTCAACATTGCCCATCACCTAGGAGCTATTGGGCATTGATCACCTTTGAAAATCTGGCCTCTTCGCTTAGAAGCCTACTTGGGAGCTCAACTCTTTTGTAAATCTAGCGCTTTCAGAATTGCTAGTGCTAAAGTCTTCTGTGATGCTTTGCATCCAAGTTCCTCAACACTTTACAGACAATAAATCAAGCCCCACAACATTCCTATGAAATAGGTATTATTAGCCCTATTTTACAGATGATGAAAGAGAAGCACAGATGTTGAGTGGCTCAAAGTCTTACAGGAAGTTTGTGACAGAGCTGGGAATGTAACCCGGATCTAATCCAATTCCCAGTCCTGCTAATTTATGCCTCAATCACACAACTATCCTCTTTCTCTTTACATATAAAATAAATAGATTTTGGCTTTGGAAAAAAACATAAATATCAGAGGAGTGCTGCAATAGCTGGTTAAAACACAGTGCGCACATCTTTGGGTTCATGGAACCAAAAGCAGTCAAGAATTCTTAGTAACTGAGAGAAACCTAGCTTTGCACAGCAGGGTAAAGGGACATTAAAGTTTCTTGTGGGATTTCTGGAAGGAAAAAGTTCTGCCTTTTGAGGCAATATAACTTGGTGAAGTTAAGATGGAGACCTTCCTTTGGGACTGGCATTTAAACTTCAGGTCCAAAGATTAGGAAAAAGCAGATGTGTTCCCAAGGTTACACATGACATAACACCAGTATTAGTGAACTCCTGCCAGCTCATCCACAGTTCAGTGCTGATGGCAGCTTTAGAGATTACATGTTCTTCCATAAAGGCAGTGGGATAGAGCCTTCCCCAGAATAGGAACTAGGATTTGGAAGTGGGAATTCAAATTAATAATATTTTAGCTTAATGTATTGGACCACGTTGTAGCACTGTTATTATATAAAGCAAACAAAAATGATAATAAATAAGAAACAAAATTACTTATAAAAACAAGCATATACTTTTGTTCTCATAAAATATTGTCATATATCTTTATCTTAAATTACTGTAATGTACAATTATGTACATATTTACTCAGATTTTTAACCTACAACTTTCCTATGCATTGGATGCTTCTCTCATAAATTAAAAATCACAACATAACCAAAGGGCTGCCCATACCTATATGCATTTCAGCCCATATCCTCCTGAACAGCCTCAAAGAAGAAAGAAAAATATGAGCTTAGAAGCATGCCCTACAGGTTAACAATTCTGGGCACAAGCAGATGAAGATGTGGAGTGAGTTCCAAAACGGAGATCCCATCACAGAGAATATTCTTCCAGCAGTCTCCTCTTGTTTATACCTTGAGTGCCTCTGCTGAACGTCTCTCCCCCTCAAGGCATACTGCCACAGGTGAGATCTCTTGCATTACCAAGAATTAAATTCTTTAAAATACTCTATTACAAATATCTATTGCAAATAGATACTGTAACTGCTTAGAACATTGCACCAAGTATTTTAATAATTTCAGCTCATTTAATCACACCTCGTGGAAAAATACAAAATTTAAGTTCCCCATAGTACTTGGCTTATGTATCAAATCCTTCCATTTGACCTGAATAAAATGTTCAACACTTGATAATACCCATATTTATTTTGAGCATCCAGAATGAGGGTCATTTGCAGAGCCTGCCCTTTCTCATTGCATCATTTCAGTACACTTCCTGAATGTAAACAAAGGACGAACAAGAAGCAAAAGTACATGAGCCTGCAAAGGACTTACTATTGCACTATATTCAGTCAAGTAGAAAGAAATATTAGGAATCTTTCATCATATTTCAAGATCTATTTCCAGATCATATCTGTCTTGTACATATCTGTCTTGTACTAACCAAACCTGAATGCATTTTAGGACATCACTCATCCCTCTTGTAAATATAACATTCTGAGCACACATCTTATAATAAAGTTGTCAATAAAACATCTTAAATATTCTTTCTTTATTTTTAGGTTGATGTAATAATGACATATGCTAATTAGGTTGAAATTATAAAGTGTTTATACCATTAGCATACACATATCACCAGCTGGGATCAGAAAGTATTTCCAGCATGGTATTAATTTGTACCCTTATTGGGGGTTAATAAGATTATTCCTTCTTCCAAAGCACATATAGTGAGCACTGTCAGAAACATAATGCTGGACTAGCAGTCTGTTCCAATATAGCATTTCCTATGTTCTTATGAATGATATAGACACTGAACATCTGAAAACAAGAAAACAAAAGTTTTGAATAAGATCTTTGAGGCACTATACATGTGTAAATTACTACAGTATTAATATTTTCTCCAAACATTTTCTGTATTTTTGGCCTTTATCCAAAACCTTCAGGTCTCTCTTCTGTGTGACTATTTTTATTCCTGTTCTAGAAATAGTCACAATTATTTAAACATTCTTCTTGTGCACAGCTTTCCAGTTGAAACAGTGGTTAGTCCAAAAGCCTCATTGCTGTGGATTTCTTGTGTGATTTCAGTAGCTCTTGCATCTTAAGCCATTTCTCTGTGACAAGGACATTTTGAAATTTTTCTACCCTGCTTCACTTGTCAGGCTAGAATATAAACAGAAAATAAACCTCAACTAGAAATGAATGTCAAACAATGCAAAAATGACAGTTTCATCAAATTGATGATGACTAAAATGATTTGCCAAAAGCATCAAAGCCTTCATTACAAGAGGCAGACATTGTAGGCTGGGAAAAAAAATACTCTAGTTTGGATGTTTTCCCCCGAATAGTAAAGAACTGCAGAGCAGTTTATATTTACATAGATCAGTTAATTTGACATTTAATTTATACTGGAGTATAAATTATGTATGATGACCATGTTGATATCATCCGAAGTATGTCACCACTCTCCTATTATTCTAGATTTTTCCTTGATTCAGCTAGAGTACAAGATTAAACAGAGGATCTGTTGCTTTCTTATTTAAAATAAATGAGTTACATGCATTATCAATGAGTTCTTACTATTTTTGCTATGACTTTTTCTACTATACAGTTAATACTGTTAAATGGCAGATAATAAGCGTTTCAATATTTAAAAGTAATTTGGGGGGGGGGGTATTTTTTTCCCCATCTTTTTTTCCCCTTTGAATTCACACTTGTCTGCTTCATGGTTATGTTTGCTATAAATAGAGCTGTGATAAAATGTCAACAAAATTCCAAACCATGTGAATGTTAACTCATTTTCAATTTAATAACCCTTTTATGTGAATCTGGGCAGACTCGTGGTTTTACATTGTGCCCAGTTTGCACACATGACCTACTGAGACAAATAGAAAGCACACATAATTAATAATTTCACATTCAGGACATGACACTTGTCAGTGTCAGCTGAGTTTGGCTTTCAATTTGTTTCCATTGCTTGAGACCTGAAATTCTCAGGGATGTGAATGTGCCTGGCCAAAAAACGAAACTGTTTTCATGAACTCATATAGAGCAGAACACCAAGTTTTGCACAGCCCCAACTATATATCCTATTGGAACTCATTCTGCAGAAATGAAAACATTTTAAGTGAGGCATTCAATGTCTGATGGTTTAGAATTTGCTTATGACTGAAATATTGTGTTAAAATATGTCATGACAATATAACCAGCTAAATCTTCAGCTGTACCAGAGTGGAGCTTGACAAAAGGTGATGAAACCGCCTTTCTGCCCCCAGGGTACAGCTGCTGGCAGTAAGCTAAACCAGCCCCAGGCATAAGTTAAAGCAGCATAGAAACTGCTTTAAATTCTATGGGTTTGTAATGGCCTCCAGGAGCCAATAAATTAGTGAAGACTGCCAGAATGTAGCTTCCTTTCGCCTGGGAAAAGGCCCTTCTCCTGGACAGGAGGGGCCCAGGAGCAGGTGGCACAGAACTAGTGCAACCTGCTTTCTATAGGAATCAAGGAAATCTCCATCTGCCCCATTAATGGAACTTTCTGGATGCTTGTGCATGGCAAAGCAATCAGGCAGAAGGCCAAGATTGGCATATTATGAATGGCTATCACTAATTCAGACTTCTGAATTTTGTTACAAATATAGGATCGTTCCTCTGCCTGTTTAAACAGGCAATCTCCATTGACTTAATAGCGGTCCCAATTTACACCATCTGAGGAGCTGACCTATAATGATTTAGCTTGTACTTATGAGAAAATGGGTGAAGTGCATCTTCATTATTCTAGTTTAAGGAGGTGAAAGGAATGCAAAGGAGATGAGAAAACAAATTACCCACACTCCAAACGTGTCTTCTCTCTGCTTCCTCTAAACAGAGCTGCAACAGGCTAGGTGTTATATATCATTACAGTGGACCAGTAACATAAAATGGAATAATAAATGGAATTGTATTATTTCTGTACCTGGCAACTTCCCCTTTAGGGTGTATAGGCTCAAAACCAGTGATGTGATTTCTTGTACCTTGTGCTCACCGCACAGATGTGACAAGAGTGGCAGCTTCATCTGCAGGAGTGCAGGGCTAAGAAAGGACTGGCTCTCTGTAGCTTCTTTCTTCTTGCACTCCGTGTTGGGGTGTTCACCCCACATCAGCACTGAAAGGGTTAAGGTGTCTTGGAATTAACCTTATAGGCTGCACCTGGGGGGAGTGTCAGACTTGATTGAAAATTGCTAATAGCTGATAAAGCCAAGCTGGGTAAGGCATAAAGCCAGGAAGTTTGCAGCAGAAAGGGGCTTCAGGGACATAGTCAGCAATCACTTTCTGGGCACTGAGAAGTGGGGAAGGGGAAAAATAGAAGCATTAACAATTACAAGTGCCACTCATACTGCAGGAGCTGCATTCCTCCAAACCACAGCAAGCCCAGATTTAAAAAAAAAATCAACTGTGTCCCCTAAATATTTAACATGCATAAGAAGAAAAAAATAGACCAAAATGTCACATTTCTTCAGCATACACTTAGAGGCTGATAATTTATGCAGTTCTTACAAACCTTCTCTTACTCAACTTTCAAAAAATGTCTTTTTATCATGCTTGCATATTGTAATGACGGGAGCTGTATAAGCACATAGATGGATGAATTGTTTGTCTTACATAATGTGCACACTTCGTTACTTACAAGATCTCTGAAATGCAAGGAAAAAATACCTCCCCTGTTACCCTGTAATCTTCTGCCTTTGTGTTTTCTGCAAGGAAATATTTATTTTAAATAAACCCATTCTCTTTATTTTCAATACTGATTTATAATGAGTGCTGCAGTTCCATTTGGTAGTGTTGCTAGTCATTTAAATGTATACATTCCATTTTCCTCACTTTTTTTAATCATAAAACTAACATATTTCAAAAAGGGACAAAAGTTGAAGGAATGAAACTAATACTACCAATGAGCAATGAAATGACACTTTCTGCCTGTAGACCATTTTATAAAGTTTACTTATTGAAAGTAGGAAAGGATAAAATTACCTTTGATTTGGTGCTTGTTTTCTGAACCGACGTTTTGTGTCCCATCTAAGGGAAACTACTATAAATTAGTATTTTAATGGAATGTTCTTTTATATCCAGAAACCTATTTCCCCACGCACAGGTGTGTATTGTCCAAGCCTTGATCATCTTGGCGCCTGACTACAGTAATCTTCTCTCTGGCATTAATGCCTTCATACTTGCCCCCCAACCCACCACACCCCCGGCCCCAAGCTGGTGTAGTCAGCTCTTTGACACCACAGTCCCCTACGTACACAAGTGGCTAGAGTAATCTGTTCTGGCAATCTCCGGTTGCAGTAATGGCCTACTGAGGACTCTCACCAGCTGGTGCAATTCGGAGCTGTTTCAGGTCTGCCCCAAGTTGCACCTCAGGTCTGGATTGATAGTTGGCAGAATCAGGATCAAGGAGCTGTAATGATGGCTTAACTCCACCTTCATGCACTTCCCTCTAGAACTGTACCAGGTCCTGAAGATCTGGCCCTTGTTATCTTGTGTTATGAGCAAGAGCATGATAGGTAATCTGGGTTTGATGTGATCGGGAATGTTGGTTTTGTATTGGCAGTATATTTTAATATTTTGCCATTTGGGTCCAGTAAGTTGAGCCACTTGATTTTAGAGGCATTGGGTCATGTAGTCATGATTTTTGCTGGGTTTTTAAAGGTGATATGAGTTGGGATTTTTTCTCTCCCATTTGGAAGTCCAGAATTTGTTGTTACATCTTTCATTATGGTAGCAATCTTATTTATACACAAATAGCTGATTTTGTGTGTGAAAGATCCCCACAGCTTGTGGTTAGATAAATTCTTCTTTTAAGGAAAAATTGTCTTGTGCATTTTAAGACAATATGTTACCACATATGTCTGAGGCTTCATTTTTCTATATTTATAGGATTCTTTCCAGTTCTTGATTTGGGTCTCCTTTAGAAAATTACAAGTGTTTCTATTCATTACCACTTTTAATGTATTTCTCTCACGGACATTTTTTTGTTTTATTACCTTGATACCAAAAAATAACCCCACATAAGAACTTAAGAGGTAAATGATTTTAAGTGTCAGGCAGGCATGCAATAAAAAAGTCTGTCATGTGTTAAAAATATCTCTGTGCTGACACCTCCGTACTGGAGGTGTCAGCTTCCTGGGAGTATTTTCCAACAGCATTCTGCTCTCTCTTCCTTTGTACTTTTGGATAGTTATTCTTTCCTTCCTAATTTGAGGGAAATAGCGGGAGAGAGGGGAGAACAATCTTTTAAAGCCCGATCCTGTGAACACTCACTCACATGCCTAACTTTATGTAGGGACACTTCACAGGAGTTAAGTTAGGCACATGCATAAATGTTTCAGTATCTAGTTCCTATATTGTAAGCACTTTGGGGCAGGGGCTGTTTTATTTTTGGGCACAGTATCCTCAGACCACATAAAACTTGTGTTTCCTCATTATCCTGTGGATTTTTTTTAATGTTGCTGTGTTTATATCAGCAATTAACCTCATTTTGAGGAGTATTTGGGAGAAGTTACTGTTTATTTAGTAATAACTTTAAGCTGTATTTTATTTGCTCTAGCTGTAGAGCAGCTCTTCTGATGTCTAATGGTTTCCTCTCGCTATTTTCTTTAAAGTTAATTCAGCTGCTGTGTAACTTTTCTACCTCCCCACATTTATTTTATTAATATGGTAATTTGCCCTTCATTTCTTTAGCGTTCAACAATTATTCCTGCTTCTTATTCCTTTCATGGTATGTTACACTTATTTGTACAGTTAAATTTTCTACCGTATAAGCATTCCATTAATCCCTTGATAGTAATAGGGAAAGCTTCTCTCAGACACTATTCTTTGTGCATCATTGTGGTACAACAGAGACTCCAATGGAGAAGTATTCCTTCTTCCCTCCCCCCCACTCCCCCCAATCTTCTCTCTGCTTTTCAAAGTGCTGTTTGTTTGTATATAATATAGACTATACCTGGTCAGCTTCCTCTCCCTCAGAACCCCTTCCAGCTTCACCTGTTTGTTTGTTTTTTTCTCTCTCCCCCCCCCCACCCCCAAAGACTCAGGTCTCTCCCAGGGTTATGAGTGCTGTTACATTTCACCCCATATTCTTCATAGAAATATGGTTATGACATGAATATGGTATAACTAAGATATACTTTATGCAAGAGGGCTCGTGTAAGTTATCATTGGAAAGGTTATGATTTACTGAATGTGTTTATCCAATTCGTATGCATGTATCACTTTTGTGTCTGAAGCTGGGAATATTGACCATGTCTCTGTATTTCAAATGTGCTACGTTGGATGAGGCCAGACAATGTTGGTGGCTTTTTGAAGACATGCACACAAGCATAAGGATTACCCCCAGTAACTGTGTGCGATAGAAACCTCTGAGAGATAGCTCTACACAATGGGAACTGTTTGACCCAGCTCACTGCAAGAAAGCTTTCCAGCAAGTGTGGGGAAGATATAAAAGAGGGACAATGACGACATGAGGGGGTCCTCACTCTACCTACAACAACACACCTGAAACCACCAGAAGAATAAAGACTGAACTGTGAGAAGTGAGGGTCCCAGGCTAAGATCTTTAACCTGTGTAAGAAAACCTGGGAAAGCCAAGGCAACTTGTTCCTTAAGAATCTGCCAGCCTGTTTATCACTTGGTGAGAATTTGTTAATTTGTATTTTACCTATCTAGTGTGTCAAGCTCAGTCTGTGGCTTTTGTTTATTTACTAAGGTAATCTGCTTTGTTCTGTTTGCTATTCCTTTACCACTTAAAATTCACCTTTTGTAGTTGTTAAACTTATATCTTGTTTATAATAAAACCCAGCTTATGTAATTTTTAACTGGGGGAGGCAAGAAGCCATGCACATCTCTCTTCACATTGAGGAAGAGGGTGGATTTTTATGAGCGTGTGCTGTGCAGATTTTTCTATACAGTGCAAGACAGTATTATTTTGGGTTTATCCCCCAAAAGGTGTGTGCACATGAGTGCTGGGGGAGTCCTCTCACACACAGCTGACTTCAGTCTGTGACTGCAATGGGGTGCTGCAAGAGGCCAGAGAGCCTAATTCAGCAAAGGAGGGAGAGGAAACCCTGGCTGGTTGAGCAAGAGAGGGTCAATGAAATCCCAGTACATCCAGTGCAAGAGAGTCAAAACCTGTTACAAATGCATTGATCAATTTCCTCTTTATATTGGTTCATCCAGCACACCATCAGGGGTCATGACTTCAGAAGATTTTATTTTTTTCTTTGAAGTGTCTCAGCAAACCCAACACAAATCTGATGTCTAAAGGGTTAGTAGAGCCCCGCATCTGAATTTAAGGCAGCCTTCAGGTTCTGAACTGCCAGTGTTCATACTTCCAGCAAATAGGTCTTAGAAGTTCTGTTTCAAATACCCAAGTTCCTTTTTCATCCTCAAATTATTTTCAACTATTATTCATTATATGGAATAAACAGTGTTCTTTAAAAAAAAATGGTAACAGTAATAAACAAAGCACTGTGAGGAATGGAAAACTAAATGTATCTTGCATAACCACACAAAAACACCCAATCCTGAATTTGAAAGGTTTTTTTTGTTATGACTCTACAAAATTTACTATAATCATGTAGATAATTTTATATTTAATCATCCAGAGTTTTATTGGGGAAAGAGAACATTTTTTTAACTTTAAAAAATAAATTTATAGTGGAACAAGAATTTTGATGATCTTTTATCATTGCTTAATGTAGTTAAAGTCTTTATATCTTGTACCGTATTTTCTCTCTTTTCTAGGTGTTGTGAATTGTTTGTCATTCACAATCCTATTAAGTGGTAACAAATACATTTATCCATTGTTAACAATATTAAATTTTAGACACCAAAGCTAGTCCAGTCAAACCCAAACTCATTGTTTTAGCTGAACTGATCTCTGGTGTTGCAATATTTATAGAAAGAAGAGCCAGTATGAAACATACTAATCTTTAAACGCAAACTAATCTTTGACTGGTTTTTATGAACTCAATTTTTTTGAACCTTGACACATTACTTTCTAAATGAAAATAATAACAACAAAGAATATACTCCTGGGGAATTCAATCCAGAGCTTGGTAATTTAGCAGGTTTATGTATGCAAGGTTGCCATGGAGCTCTGTCAGGCACTTTGATTCAATGATCTTCCATATTGTGATAGTTTCCTTTATGGTATTGTGACATATACCACTAATGAAGTATATATTTGATGACTTTTGTCAGTTTTTTAAATCTTAAGCACAGAAATTTGTAACAACACTTGTTCTTAAATTGTGCTGCAAGTAATGTTGGCGAGCTAGAAAAATAGCTTCTCTCTTTATATTTTCATTACTAGTTTACTCTGCTTTTCAGACTATGGGAGGGAGCTAAATGCTGAAGAAATTTCTTGATGCCAATTTCAGGTGTGATATATGCTTGTACACAGACCCTTAACCAATGGTAAAAGGGATATACATAGGATGGCCAGCCCTCTCCTTGAACAAAACGGAACACCCTTGCCATGCCCCTCTTCTGAGGCCATGCCCCTCCTCTGAGGCTCTGCCTCCACTCACTCTATCCCCTCTACCCCAGTCATTCGCTCTCCCCATCTTCACTCACTTGCTCATTTTCCCCCGGCTGGCTCAGGAGGGTGTGGGGGGGAGGTGAGGACTCCAGCTGGGGGTGCAGGCTCTGTGGTGGGGATGAGGATGAAGGCTTTGGGATGCAGGAAGGTGCTCCGGGCTGGGACTTAGGGATTCAGAGGGCAGGAGGGGGATCAGGGCTGGGGCAGGGGGTTAGGGTGTGGGAGGGGTGCAAGGGTGCTGGCTCCGGGTTGTGCTTACCTCAAGCAGCTCCCAGAGGCAACATCATGTCCCCCCTCCAGCTCCTATGCGGAGGTGCACTGTGCCGTCTCCAGGTGCTGCCCCCACAGCTCTCATAGGCCATGGTTTTCAGCCAATGGGAACTACAGAGCTGGTGCTTGGGGTGGGGGCAATGTGCAGAGCCCCCTGGCTGCCGTTATGCCTAGGAGCCGGAGGCGGGACTTGCCGTTGCTTACGGGAGCCACGCAGAGCCACGGCAGGCAGGGAGCCTGCCTTAGTCCCACTGCCCGGACATTTAACAGCCTGGTCAACAGTGCTGACTGGAGCTGCCAGGGTCCCTTTTTGAGCAGGTGTTCCAGTTGAAAACTGGACACCCGGCAACCCTAGCTATACAAGAGTCTTACCCACTCTAAATATCATGTCGTCCAGAAAACATATATGAAATTCTGAAGTGAGGCTAGAGTGCAGCAGCCAGTTACAATAATTAGATTTATGCTACATTTTTGGTCTTGTTTCAACCCTAACAGAATCTTTCCTGCTTCTAGAACAATATTGAAAATGAGCTATATGGATATAAATATGTGATCTTTAGCTCTATAGTTGCTGTGCCATTGCTTTGAGGCCACTTATTTCAATAATACTTTGTTTTTTAATTGTTGTGCTTAGTATCCATCTACATACACAAATGGATGTCAGGCTGGCTAGCTAACTGCATGAATGTAGCATAACATAGAAATCTAGTCCAAAATTACTTAATTGACAAATATTTTAATTTAAATCATCACCAGTAATAGCACACCTCTTTTATTCAGGCCTGAGGCTTATAATCATTGTAAACTGATTAAACTGTTGTTTGTATTAATGTAGTACCTAGGAGCCTGAGTCATGGCCCAGGTTCCCCCATTGTGCTAGGTGCTGTATAAACACAGAACAGAGAGACAGTCTCTGCTCCAAAGAATTTAGCATCTTAAAATGAGTAGGTTCTAGCATATTCTACATACTGGAGAGCAGTGACACACCTTTCCACTCTCTACATTAAAGAAAAAGAATTCTCAGATTCAGTGCAGTGTATCTCTGGCCAAATAATGGCTTGGGGCAAATAGTTCATGACATCATTGAATATGAATTTGCCAACACTAGAATGATTCTTCAGAAGAAATGAAGACTATGACAGCATTAGATGCACTTTCCTTGGATTTGATAATTTTCTTGATGAAAATTTACCTCTGATGTAACTTGCTAATATCTAGGCCTTTAGAGTTCTGCTAAAGCATGTGTTCTAAACATGTGTTCCATCACAGAAGTCTTTGAGAAATCATATTTGCTATGTCTGGGAGGCAGTTACCCTTACAGTGAATGGTTTTACAAATATGAATAAATTAATTGCTCTTTTGGTAACATTGTGCGAATTCAGTTATTTGGTAACCACCAGGGTACGTACACCAATGCAGTGCTCATACTAGTGTATTCTGGGCCGGGTCCAGGCACCAGCTTACCAAGCAGGTGCTTGGGGCCGCCACTTCGGAGAGGGGCGGCACGTCCAGCTGTTCAGCAGCAATTTGGTAGACGGTCCCTCACTCCTGCTCAGAGCGAAGGACCTCCTGCCGAATTGCCGCCGCCGATCGCGATCGCGGCTTTTTTGTTGTTGTTTTTTTGTTTTTTGTTTGGCTGCTTGGGGCGGCCAAAACCCTGGAGCCGGCCCTGAGTGTATTTCCCCAGTAAGTGGAAAAAGAGGCAATCCTGTGTTTCTTATCTATAAGAAAACTAGCGTTGCTTATCCATTGACTCTGATATCAGTACTGGGGAAGAAAATCCAAAGGAAATAAAGCATTACTTTATTAATTCCTTTGTTTAATTTACAGTATTTGATACCAACTCCTTTTCATTCCTAAATTATCTGAATTAATGTTGGTTCATGTATATCTTCATTCTGTTGAAACTCTGAATATGTTCACCTACTTGCTCACTATAAATTTACAAGCTACTGCTTTTAATAGAATTTTTGAATACTTATGTATCATAGAAGCATGTATCTTCATGTTTTACAGTTATGCTGTTAAAAACCAGTAGGGAAAGAAAATTGCAGGCACTTATCACTAAATATGCTTGAATAAAATTAACTTAACCACAGATACAGTGGAGAAACAATGCATCATAAGAGAGATTTTTGGTCCACTGCCATGGATGCCATAGCACAGCAACTCTTTTAAGCCATCTTAGTGGTTTGGGATATCTAGAGTGTTAGTCATAAGTGATAGAGAGAGAAAAAATAATTTTCTATTCCATAGATCCGGTAGTTTTTATTTCATTGTGGCATGCACTAAGAAGACAAGGGTTGTCTATCAATACCACTCTTATTTATTACCTAACCCTGAAATCTTCAAAAGGAAATGTACAGACATCAAACCCTTTTCATCTGCTCAGTACTGATGTTCTGAGGAAAAACTGGTAATGGTGTCTTAGGGTTTTATGCTGGGAAGTCCGTGATTCACATTTTGTTTCTGCAAAAAAGTCTGTTCTCTAAAGTCTGTTCAGGAAATAACCTGAACGATTCCAAAGTAGAACATAAGCTGTTATAGTACATTTTCACCTTAGCTGAGGGTGAACGGAGAAATATGGACATTATAAAAACAAAACCAAAGAAAAATATTTGCTTAAAATTATGTCCTATGTGAGTCTTTGGTATCTGGATTTGGGTGAACAGAAGATCATTTTTAAACATTCATTGTGTTGGGCCTATTTTTTTAAGGCATACAAATCATTGTCTGATTTTTAGGACACCCCCCTGTATCCAAAGAGCTGTAGGTTCAGAACTGAAACTATGGCCCGAATCCAGCAGCCACATGCCCTCCTCATCCCGTGTTTTGTGAATACCTAGAAAGGCAAAGAAAAATATTTTAAAGTAAGCTTCTAGTTCTTTTTCATGTCTTTGGGGGCAGTACTGCCAAAGCTTCATTTTTGGTAATAAGGTCATTGCAAGGTCCATCCCAGTTGTCTGTATGCAACCGAGCTGGTTCCTCTGATGAGCAGACAGTGTAAACCATTCCCACAAGAAGGGGTCAGTCCAGGAGTATATATGAGAGCATAATCTTAAGGAATAAGCCTGTATTGAAATCAAGAGACTTTGGAATATTGGCTTTGATACTGACTCCCTCTGTGGCCTTGGTCAATTCACTTAACTTTGAGGTGTGTCCCCAAAAGACAGAGTACGATTATGTTCAGAAAGACAATGGAAAACCTGAGAACAAATTCTGCACTGTTGGGGGCCAGGATGTTGCCCCCAGAGCTGGTACAGGAGTGGAAGGGAACCATCCACAAGCTATATGGGCATTGCCAAGACAGCTGCATTGCCATGCAATCTTCATGCCAAAATAGAGAATTAGCTTTGGTTGAAGTTCTCTTATAACACCCACAGATCAGTGTAAAGTCCACTGCAAAATAATTAGTATTCCGCAGTAACCCTAAGGGGGAGTATGCTTGGATGCCTTAAAAGGTTTTAAATATTTCTTTCTTTTTTCAAAATATTTCCTTTTCTCAAAACAGCTCAAGTTTTCTCAAAGCTGAGGACACAAATGACACGGTGAGTCAGAAAATATTTCTAGTGCTTTTCTTTTGTGTATCTGCAGCTACAACATGCCATTTGTTCAATCACTCTCGTTTGTAACCTACGTGGTGCTGCAACCTTGAATGAAGAGCAATATGCACTGCAGCAAAGGGGTGTGGGGCTGGACTGAGTAAGCTTGAACAATGGTTGTTTGCACACTTTTGGAGAAATAAATGGTACAGAGTGTTTTAAATCTCTGACATGGCTGCCATTTTGAGCATCAGGTAGGGAGATTAAAAGCTAAGGAGGCTGAAGAAGGCTAGCCCAACATAATGGTATCCTAATGGTGCCCAGAACTGAGTTGTTTGATCCACCAGTACAGTTGTATTCTAATGTAGCATGTAATATTTACTGGAAGAAATCCCCTTCACAGGTTGGCTCTCAGACAGTGGTTCAAGTTGGTACTATGGCTATGTGTGTTTGGGGAAGAGGATCTCCGGTCTCTAACACTGCATCTGCCTCAGATTTCAGCAGATTGATTGATTGAATTGACAAGATATTGTATTTCTATATTTCTATATGTACTGATTGGCATTCGGAGCCTGCAATGTGCCATGATTCAGTGGTGGTCTCTCTGCCAAATATATGGTCCAGCTCCTCATGGTAGTTGCCGTCCATGTGAACTCCCTAGAGATATTCTTATTGTCCCTAATATTCTTATAATCTAGCTGGAGTGCCTTTCCAGTTTTGTGGCACTGGAGCAGGTCCCAGGAGTGCCCCCTCTCATGCATTTGTCCAGATAGTCACTTGTAGGTCTATGCATTTTTGGTGCATTCAAGATCGGCCTGGACACAGTCCTCTCCCTAATGTGCAGTGAAATCCAGGACCGCAGCACAGGGCCACAAAGGATGAGGCACAGTTGTTATATAACAATTCTTTAACTCCGAATGTATGAACTTGCCATGAGCTGAAATCACAAAGGCCATACCTGTGCCAGAATTTAAACTTTGAGGTGACATCTGGCCAGGAGGACCCCTGAGCAGTGAAGGCATGCCGATAAACTGACCAGCCAATCCAGCAAGATCTCAAAGCAGTGTGGAATAACAGTGGGAGGATTAGCAGATGCAGAACAGTTGTTTCAGGATGGCAATGCAGCCATATCTACTTTGTTGAGTGTATACTCATCCTGCAACTCAGTAAACCTACTTCCAAAGTGAGTGTATTAGCAAGAGTTAGTACCAGCTGATTCACAGACACAAACTTGTTTGGTCGCTTTATTGTGAAATAATTCAAGTTAACCCGCAACAACATTCAAGTGTGGACAAGCCCTAACTAAATGTTTGCAAAGTGCTATGTAGTACCAAGTTCACTAGAAATTGCCTGCAGTCCTTTAGTGGCAGGGGACCTAGTGTTGCACAGACTTCTCTCTCATTTGAACAATCGTCCTTAGCAAAATCTGTTTAAATGTTGGCAGCTTTATGCAGAATCCAGCACAACCAGCTGGGTGGCTGTTGAGTAGCAGAGTGCTGAGGAACGAAAAGGTTATTTCCTCCTCCTTCACATACTCATTGTTAATTGAAAAGGAGGTCATCTATGTTTGAAGATATATCCCTAAAGAATCCTCTTGCTGACTTTGCTTTCAGACCAGTCAATAGTAGTGTGATCATGGTGGCCAGGAACTAGTTACGTTTTGGGGGGCAAAACATTGCTTCACAGGCCCACTCACAAATGGTAAGGCGGCTCTGATAAAATCAAATTTCCTAACAGATCTCTAAAGAGGATAAAAAAACCAATGCTCCACCGAGTAAAGAATTGGACTTGACAAGGTGTGTTCAGTCCTGCGGGACTTAGCGACAGATAGATGTTATTGTTCTGGAGGTGTGATCAGGGTCTATTTAAGGAAGACATTGCTAACAAAGTTTTATTTTCTATCTTGTCATCCTGCATGTTGAATTGATTTAATCAGTCAAACTATGTATTTCCCTTCCTTGTTCTGGGTGGTTGTTAAATGTGGCTTTGGTAAACTAATAAATATTTAATAACTTTAATTTGTCTCTTGGGCTGTATTAACTCTCATTCCTACTCCATAAGAGACTATAGCCTCCAACTATGAAAAGCTGACCGATAGCCTGGCTCAAGTTATTTTATTAAATCTCGTCTGCTTTTATGAGGTTGTGGTGCCCATGAGACACTGTTTGAAATTTAAGCTTTTTCTTCACAAGGCTGTAAGCAGTTTCTGTCACTTGACATTAGACATGTTGATATCTATTTTTTTGCTCATCCTAAAGAAACAGGATTTTTACCCTGCTCTGTGATTTTTCTAATTGGTTTTACTAGTTCAAGAAAAACCTCCAGTGTGTCACTGTAGACTTTGTACCCAAGTAAGCTTCACAAAGTCTTCAAGAATTTTTATTTCTCAGGATGTAGTATATTTTGTCAGTTCTTTGGATTTTTGGTCAGACTTCATTGTTGTAATGAACATAAGAATGGCCATATTGGGACGAAAGGTTCATCTAGCCCAGTATCCTGTCTTCCGACAGTGGCCAATGCCAGGTGCCCCACAGAGAATGAACAGAACAGGTAATCATCAAGTGATCCATTCCCTGTTGCTCATTCCTGCTTCTGGCAAACAGAGGCTGGGGACAGCATCCTTCCCATCGTGGCTAATAGCAATTGATGGACCTATCCTCCATGAATTTATCTGTGTGGGGTTTGTTTTTTTGTTTTTTGTTTTTTTTCAACCCTGTTATAGTCTTGGCCTACACCGCATACTCTGGCAAAGAGTTCCACAGGTTGACTGTGCATTGTGTGAAGAAATACTTGCTTTTGTTTGTTTTAAACCTGCTGCCTATTAATCCCCTGTTTGGGGGAGAATGATACAGGAAAGCCAGAAAAAATGCCTGAAACCGCCCTATATATGGAAGTTCAATATCTGAAGTTTGAGATTTCACAATTAGTCACCAACGAACTAAGATCAAGGGTAAAACTCTGAACAATAGGTGCATAGCAGTCAAAAGCCACAGTCAATGCTAAAATGTTTTACTTTAAAAGAGTGAGGGAGCTTTCCTTTGTTCCTTAGAACTGTGCTACAATATAAATGCCTTACTATAGTATCTGCTATATAAATCTGCAGGTTAGCTAACTTACAAAGCTTAGGATTCCAGAAACCTGAGCTGAATGTTCTGTACCACAAGTCTTTTTATACCTAAAGAATGAGCTTTAAAGAGAGAGAGAGAGAGAGAGAGAGAGAGGAAAAGGGAGAACTTCATAGAAACATTCTGTGCTAATAAGAGAGTCATCTTTTGGTTATATGTGTAAGGTATCTTTGTGGGGATTATGCCTTCCTGAAGCATTGAATAGGAGTAATCTTTTAGGATCAAGTGGTCATATTCTATAGGATTAATTTGTTGAAATTATAAAGTGGCAAAGGAGGGACAGACATTGGAGTGAAACTTTATCTTCTCTAATGAATATCTTTTTCAGTAAAAATATCCCTGTCCCCTTATTTCCATATGCTCTCCTGTAACCCTGTTTGAGGATACATTATCTAGAAACAAGTAGACAGAGCTGATGCATGATGAAGAATCATGCAGACTTCTGTGGTTTTTACTGACCCCCAAACCAGTCTCATGTTCCACATTATTGGGGTTCATGATGAATGTTTTACACAGTTCTAACCAAAACTCTGTCAGGTACAACAAACCTTGTATTAGTGATATTAGATATAGTGATGAGTTAAAGCCAAATCTTTGGTTTAGTACTTACCAGTTTGAATATTAAAGATTTAGTCACAATTTCTGAAGCAAGCTGATATTGATGCTTTAGATTGTGATCTGTCTTGTAGAGCAGGTTGGTAAATTTGCCTGCTCATATCTCTCCAGTTCAGTTTAAATTTCAAGTATCAGTGTTTAGGAAGTACATTCTGATTTCAATATGTCACTCAAAATCCCCTGCCATTAACCATATAGTATTTTTCCGTATTCACATCAACTAGGTATAAAGAAAACCTAATTGAAAGCCTACTGTGCTCAAAAATCAGACTTCAGTTTTATTTTTGCAACCCATGTAGAATGAATAGGTTCTATTTGCAGCACTAAATTTATATTCTGACAGACACATGCAGGCTACTCAATCAAAGGAGCTCATTACTGAAGATAAACAGTGGGTATTAATAGTAAGCATGTCCATTTCATATTATGTATTATTCTGGCAGAAGAATATTTTCCCTTCCAAATTATAGCGGAAGTAATTAAAATTCAAGGCATTAATTATACATTAATGAAAACCAAAACATATTTCATACTTTTGTTTTGGCAGCATATGGGAAAATTCTGTCTCCTCAACCACTAGTGTGTTGGTTCAATGACAAATTATATAATCTCTAAAGCTAAATAGAATTGTTCCAGTGAATTAAGTTTGTCTGTGAAGGAACATATATAGTGTGTGAGGAGTAGGGGAAAAAAAGAGAGCAGTAGTTTAAAGCATTTCACCCAAATGCCACAATTGTTAGAATTTATGAATGTGAATGAGCTTTTTTTGCTCTTTCCTGTGCAGCTTTGTGCAATCCATTGCTTTAACTGAGAGGAATGTGTATGCTAATGGCACAATAACCTTTTAATTTAGATTTCCCTGGAAGACAGCAATGCTGAGAGGTGTTTAATTCTCTGAAGGAGGAAGAGTGAAACTACTGTTCAGAAAAAGACCTAGCTAGACCCATTTTTGCTATTGCTATTTAATGCACCTTTGAAATAAAAAAGGCATTTCTTTTGCTACATTGTTTTATCTTTTAATTTTAAAACTGAAGAATTTAAATCCAGAGGCATAGGTCTGTCAAATTTAGCATCTGCCTTCTTATGAGATTATCCGTAAAATGTTATTTTTGTATCATTCTGAGCATTCATTTGTTAAGGATTTCCCCCCTGAATTTAAAAAGCCATAAATTGCAGAGATTACTTATAAATTCAAAACCTTTTGGCTGGTCTGGGAGCTCTTCTGCTGGGCCCAACTCATGCTGCCTGCTCTGGGCTTACAGACCAGGCACTCTTAGTACTGTTAAGTCAGATGCCAGCACAAGCAGGTGGTGGCTCCAGGCACCAGTGCACCAAGCGCGTTCCTGGGGCGGCAAGCCGCGGGGGGTGGCCTGCCGGTCGCCATGAGCTTCTGCAGCAATTCGGTGGTGGGTACGCTGAAACCGTGGGACCGGTGGACCTCCCGCAGGCATGCCGCCGAAGCCGCCTGACTGCCATGCTCAGGGCGGCAAAATACATAGAGCCGCCCCTGAGCACAAGGGAGGTGAAAATAGTGTCAGGGATACCCAGTAGACAGGCATTTGCTGCTGCTATGATGTGCCCTGGTGTTTCCCAATTCCGAGTTCCAAAGATGACTTTAGCTGCCAGGATATGAAGTGGCCATTGGCATGGATCTTCCTCCCAAAGGCTGTCAGTCCAAGTAAGGTGGTCTTTGTAGTGGTTGTGATAAAGGAGCATTACAACTCCTTGCTGTTTTAAGCAAAAGACAACCGATCATTCAAGCCTTTTAGTTATATCAAAGAACTATGTCTCCTTGCCATGGCTCCTTTTGAGCCCTTCTAGTACAGGCTGAGGGAGATCACATGGGCATAGGCCACTGAAAATCATAGGCCCAGAGTGCAGTATTTAATGTCTGTTTCCTGGTTGTGCTGATTGTTTTATATCAGGAGTGCAAGGTTCTGGCAGGTAATGACCCTGATCTTTGATTTGTGCTGTTAATTTTGAGGCCAGCAGTTAATAAAGTTGCCACCATCTGTAGAGAGTGTGTTTGCATGATTGCAGGAGACTTTGGATGACAATGTGGCTCAGATTTTCAAACATACACATGCAAAATGGTTTGCAAAATACCCAATGTGTATGCAGCCGTGGCTTGCATATGTGCATTAGGCACAGATCAAGCCATGCTTGGTAGTTTAATTCAACTAATGTAGCTTCTCTTTATTTAAAAGTTATTTGCAAACAGGCTTTGTTTTTATTACTGATTTGTTTATTTGCCATAGCCTGAATTTGAGAATATATTGGAGATTTTAGAATATGATGCATCTGGTGGGGGAGAGCCTGTGAAAAGGGTCTTGAAGTGGATGGAGGAAAGCTATAAGCTAAGTGTTGTGTTTTTCCATTATTGTTCAGCACACAGAGATCTGATTTTGTCAGCTCCAGCAGGGCCTAATATGTGCACCAACTTTAATGAAGTCTGGCCTATAGCCACAGGTGCACCAGAGGGAGAGTATGAATCTGAATTAGACCAGGAATCATAGTGCAGTTGAGCTTTTGGGATAAAGAATTAGTCACACTAGTATGGATTCTGGGAAAAGGATTATTGTGCTATTTGTCAGGGATTGCTAAATGCATTCTTCCCTGTTAAAATTTTCAGGTTGGCTAGTCAAGCAGTTTTATTTATGACGATAAATATAACATATATATATATATATATATATATATATATATATATATATATATATATATATATATATATATATATATGTGATGATCTGAAGAATCTGTCTATATACAGCTTAAGAATTCCGTTTCATATTGGGGAATCCTACATGTGTGTTTGTCAGACAGAAAATTCCATTTGGAATGTATGGGCCTTGTTGCTTTCTCTTGTCTTTTTACCTCTGTATTGCACTGAAATTCCAAGGGTTCCTGAGGAAAGACTCAATGGAGAGTCGTTAACCTGAATGGCTCCTATTGAAATGGGAGCACGTGGGACAATGGGATGGCTAAAGGCTAGGGTAAACCATTGTTCTCAAACTTCCCTTCAGGGCCTGGGGTGTAAAGCAGTGGAAATTGGTACAGTCCTTTAAAAACACAAAGACTGTGAATATGTAGAGGTGACTCACAAAAAGTTCGGGAAGAAGAAAGAGAGAGAGAGGGACATGCTTTCATAGCAGGGGCTCTTGTTCAACTGTGGAACAAGCCAAAAAGAAGGAAATCGACTATACGAGAGAGATCCTTCATGATTCAAAGCAGCAGCCATGTGCAGGAAGGTGATCCTAGACTCCTTATCACTGAGAAGTATTGTCCGGACTAAGGGAAGCATACAGGGTTTTAATATTTGTCTGGATCTGTATCTTTTGTGATACGTAAAGACTAAGTATGTTTAGAAACCATTGCCAAGCCTACATGTCTGTCTGCTTCAACTATCACATGTCCCAGAAGAGGTAAAACTGTAGACTCTGAGCTCTCACAAGGATGGAGTTCTGGGAAAGAGTGGGTTTAAGCTACTGGAGCAGATAGTTGTCCGGACTGCTCCTGGGAGCCTAATGCAGCTGGACTGGGAGATCCCATTTCTGTGGAGGGGTACGAGATAGTCTGTACCAAGGAAGAGTGTCAGAGCAATTGGAACCAGCAAGAGTCTGGAGCGTACTGAGACCCAGAGAAGCCTAGAGAACATGGGGCCAGTATGGCAGGACATAAACACAGCAGTCCGGTGAGGATCCTGCCGAGGGAGCTGTGTGACATCATTGTACACATATTATGTTTGTTGTGACTTTTGATATACTGTCAGTATAACACCATTATAATACCATTACAGAGGGAATTAAACTCTGGTCCTATTTGGGTACAGTCACACTGTTGTGATGCATAGGTTTGTGTGGATCTAATCAAGAGGAAACCTATACAAATAGACAATATGGTGTGTCACAAAGGACATGTAAAAAGCAACAGAGGGTCCTGTGGCACCTTTAAGACTAACAGAAGTATTGGGAGCATAAGCTTTCATGGGTAAGAACCTCACTTCTTGCATCTGAAGAAGTGAGGTTCTTACCCACGAAAGCTTATGCTCCCAATACTTCTGTTAGTCTTAAAGGTGCCACAGGACCCTCTGTTGCTTTTTACAGATTCAGACTAACACGGCTACCCCTTTGATACTTGACACAAAGGACATGGAATCCTTTACTCATCATATAAAGTTTTTCTCTGTAGTTTTCTGAAGACTCTCAATTATTTTTTGTTTTTCACACTGAAGTTTACTGAATTCATTTTGACATATACCTTTTCAAATAAACTGATGAGCTATCTAAGTAAAGATTATTTTTATTAGCTTGGTATATATACTCTATCTCATAACCTTTGAATTCAAAAAATGATGCTTTGGAATCTGATGGGTTTTGTCTGTGGTACTGCATCAACAAGCCATGCTGTTCTAATCATTTGACTCAATGTTTCTATATAAAGAACTAACATGCTCAGTAACAATTGCTTCTTTTGGTTCTAGTTTGAATATGGAACTGACATATTCTAAATCCTGCCTTCCACACACAGCCAAGAAGTTCAGTGGCTCAGAAAGAACAAGAGATGTACAAAAACATATATCAGTTTTATTTGTCTGGCAATTCGTACTTTGACATGTGACTTATAAGGTGTCATGGGATTACCAGGTGTCTGTTTGCTTTCCTCAGATTGCCAACATGATCCCTTTCTTCCATGTTAGCAGGAGCTGGGAGCAAGGTGAAGATAGCCTGTAAGTCCTCTGGGGCTTGGTCTACACTACAAAGTTAGGTCAACATAAGGCAGTTTACATCAACCTAAATACAAAGGTGTCTGCACTTCAGTGTCTTTCACACCGCTTTAACTCACCCGCTGTGCCGACCTAATAAAACCACATCAACGAGAGGTGTAATGCTTAGGTCAATGTAGTTAGGGCGATGCAGTAAGACATTGCTTATGTTGACCTAAGTAGTCTCCAGGAGGGGTCCAGCAATGCTCCACCATGACCACTCTTGTCAGTTTTGAACTCTGCTGCCCGGCAGCCAGCTACATCGTTAAATGCCTGTCCCCTTTTAAAGTCCCAGGAATTTTTGAAATTGCTCTTCCTGTTTGCTTGGTGTGGAAAGCAAACATAGCAACTGCCCAGCTGACTATACCAGTTCCATACAGCAAATGCCTGGAGTACATGGGAGGTGGTGGATCTCCTGGGGCTGTGGGGAGAGGTGAGAGGCTGAGAAGTCACAGCTCTGATCTAGCCATAGGAACTTCGACATCTGCGACCAGGTCGCTCAGGGTGTGGAGGAGAAAAGGTACACAGGGATACACAACAGTGCCATGTGAAAATCAAGGAGCTCTGCAAGGTGTACTAAAAGGCAAGAGAGGCAAATATTTCCTCTGGTGCAGACCTGCAGACATGCTGCTTCTACCAGTAGATGCATGCCATCCTTGGCGGCGGCCCATCTCCAATGACAAGTGCCCTGTGGATACTTCAGGGGAGCTGGAGTCACACGCCACTGCAGTGAACCCTAAGGACAGGGCCATCCCTAGCCATTTTGGTGTCCTATGCAGCTCCCCTGTGGGGGAGGCAGGAGGAGGCTTGGGAGGCAGGGGGGAAACTGCCCCCCAGCACGAGAGGGCAGAGTAGAGTGGGCTGGGGCCAGGTCACTCCACTTCCCACCACCCAGTGAGTAGGGTTACCATTCGTCCGGATTCCCCTGGACATGTCCGGCTTTTTCGGGTTAAAAATAGCGTCCGGGGGAATTTGTCAATGTCCGGACTTCCCCTCCTCCCCCCCCCCCCGCCCCATGCAGAGCGTGCGCGCGGCTTACAGACCAGCCGGGGCTCCGACAGCCAGAGCCCGAGCCCTTCCTGCACTTCCCCCTGCCTCTCTCCTGAAACTTGACACCACTCCCCTCCTCTCCCTCCCTCCCCCTCCCTGCATTCACAGATCGCCGGCTGTTCGTCTGGAGCTCCGACCCTGCTGCCCTACCCCGCTGTCGAGCGTGCTGCTCTGCAGCACAGTAAGGGGGCTGGGGTCCAGAGAAGCGGCAGGGAGGTTCTGGGGGAGGGGGTAATCAAGAGACAGGGAGCGGGGGGGAGGGTTGGATGGGTCAGGGAGTTCGGGGGGGGGCTGTCTGGGGGTTGGGGGTGTAAGGTTTTGGGCAGTCAGGGTACAGGTGGGGGGGTCTCAGGAGGGGGCAGTTAGGGGACAAGGAGCGGGGGGGTGTTTGGGAGTTCTGGGGGGGGCTGTCTGGGGGTTGGGGGTGTAAGGTTTTGGGCAGTCAGGGTACAGGTGGGGGGGGTCTCAGGAGGGGGCAGTTAGGGGACAAGAAACAGGGAGGCTCTCTTAATGGCTCTCCATGCGTCTCTGGACCCTCTCAGCTGTCGGGCTTGGACGGAAACATTGCCTGAGGGTAGTGAGAGAATGGGTTATCGGTGAGGTGGGGGTGGGCGTGAGCCCGGTCAATAGGGGCAACCCCTACCAAGATCTGAGCCTTTTCTCACACGCCCGTTAGAGCTCGACATTATGCTGTTTGGGACCCCTCTTTGAGGAAAGCCTCTGGATTGCAAGTCCAACCGCTACCTCCTCGTGGTGAGAGTCGGTAACTGGCTTGGATAGCCAGGCGGATTGCGGAGGACGAACCCACATCCCACATTCAGTGGGGTGTGGGACGGGGTTGGGCAGCCCCATATGGTGCCACATGGATGCCCCCCTGGTAAGGGTTAGATTCCCCCTGGTAAGGGTTAGATTCCCCCTGGTAAGGGTAGTCTCCCCCAGGCACGGGTTAGTTTCCCCCTGGAAAGGGTAAGTTTCCCCCAGGTACGGGTTAGTTTCCCCCTGGAAAGGGTTAGTTTCCCCCTGAGAAGGGTAAATCTTTTAGCTATGGAAAAAAGTAATTTATATTTTTATACCGGATTGGCGCTGGACCGGGTTAATAACGCCCCCGCTGTTGGCTTTGATGCCCCGGCTGACAGTGTTAAATATATTAGGGGTGTGATCAGGGTCGCTGGACCAATGGATAAAATGGTGTGGACTATAATGAAGTCTCATGAGAATGAGAGTGAGAATCAAGTCCTCCCAGTGGAGCATGGAGTGGAGGTAGAGGAGAATGTTTGTGATGATCATGGTGAGGAGATTTTATCTATCTTACCGATGGTTTTTACAAGGGACACTTTTAATGATTTAACTATGGACAGTTTTAATCCAGATTTTAAGTATTTAAGTACATTTGATGATCCATATGTTAGGGAATCAAGTACTGATTTTAATAGGGATCGTAATAAGGATCTTAACAGTATTGGTAGTAATATAAATATATTAGAAAGTAGTTCGTGGAAGGATGGGGTTTTTTATTTAGAGTATCCCGTTGATAGTTTTAATTGTCCAATATGTCCCCAGATATTACCAACATTTGGTAAATGGGCCAAACACATTAATGTGGTTCATAAAAGTAAAGCCATACGAGTTGTATGTAGTAAATGTGGAAAATCTTCTCAATATCATAATATAGCTTGCCATTACCCCAAGTGCATACCCAAGAAGGCGGATACCCCAATGAAGAGCCATACGTGCTCGGTCTGTGGGCTTGGTTTTCATACTAGATCTGGATTGAGCCAACACTGTAGACATAGACACCCTGCTGTGAGGAATGAGCAAAGAAAAGAAGATATGGCTGCTAAAAGTAAGATCAAAGAGGGATCGACTAGATCTCGTATATGGACTAAAGATGAGGTTGCGCAGCTTATACAGTTGGAAAGGAAATATATTGGGAAAAGGAATATAAATAAATGTATTGAGAGCGAGATGAGGACCAAAACGAATAAACAAATATCAGATAAAAGACGAGAATTAGCAAAGAAGAAGTTAGTGGTAACAGGAGAGAGGGAGGAAGTGACTGAGGTAGAGGACATTAGAGTAAATATATTAGAAATTCCGCCCCCAAGAGAGAGGATTTTCCCACTAAAAGGACATCCAGAAGTGGATTTAGTGGAGAAAATATGTAAACGGGGAAAACAAAGTAGGGAGGGAAGAGAAATAATAAATAGTTTAGGGGAAATTGAAGGATTATTAAAGGAGGATTTAACAAAAGCTCTCGGATGGGCAATGTTGGAAAAATTATGTTATTCATTAGTAGAGGGACAGGACCCTAGAAATGAAAGTCAAATAGAGTTGAGGAATAAAGGAAAAGGGAAGATTAGAAAGGAGGGGAGAAGGAAGCAATTTAATGCAATTAGGAGATATGCTACAAAGAAAGCTAAGTATAAATTCTATCAACAATTATTTGATAAGGATAGAAGAAGATTGACTCGCATTATAATGGGAGAGCCAGATAAGGCTAAGTGTGCTATCCCTATGAAAGAAATTGAGGAATACTATGTAAATATTTTGGGAACAATTGGACATGGTAATATGATAGGGTGGCCATCATCCACAGAGAATGCGGATAATGATATATTAATGAGTCCGATCTCTGTGGATGAGATTAGAATAGCTTTAACAGAAATAAGAAAAGATAGTGCTCCTGGCCCAGATAAAGTAAAAGTGAGCAATTTGTGGGATATTTTTAATTTAGACTCCTTAATACTTACAAAAATTTTTAATATATGGTTTCTAAATAGACAGGTACCAGATGAATTTAAGAAAAATAGAACGATTTTAATACCAAAGACACAAGATGAGGCGGAAATGAAGAAGTTAACATCTTGGAGACCATTGACAATTGGGTCAGTTTGGATTAGAATCTATACCAAAATATTAGCAAAAAGACTGGTGGAAACAGTTAAGATATGTAGTAGACAAAAAGGGTTTATATCCGCCCCTGGGTGTGAGGAAAATATTGCTATATTAGATAATTTGATTAAAGGGGCTAAACGAAATGGGAATGAAATTGCAATAGTGTTCGTAGATCTGGCTAAAGCATTTGATTCTGTGGGACACGGACATATAATAGCCGGGTTGAGAAGATTTGGTATAGATGAACATTTTATAGATATTATTAGGGACCTTTATGATAATTGCACAACTAGGGTATGGGTGGGTGATGAAGCTACTGAGTCTATTTTAATTAGGAGGGGGGTCAAGCAGGGTGACCCGTTGTCCCCAATTTTGTTTAATATTGCTATGGATCCCCTTTTAACTAGATTAGAAGTAGAAGGAAGTGGTTTTTATGTTAAGGGTAATAGTGTCACGTCATTGGCTTTTGCCGATGATGTGGCAATTTTAAGTAGCTCATATAAAGGAATGATCAAAAATTTGGGTATCTTAGAGGAGTTTTGTAAAAATACTAATCTCTCTGTTAATGTGAAGAAAACGAAAGGCTTTCATATTTTAACTAAACATAAAACCTATGTAGTTAATCCTAAGGATAATTGGCAGATAGGGTCAGAGAAGATTGAATATGTTCAACCAGGGGATTTTGAAAAATATTTAGGGGCTAGAATAGATCCCTGGATAGGTGTAGGGGGACCGGTACTTAAAGAAAAATTGAAAGATTGGAGTGAGAATTTAATTAAGGCCCCATTAAAACCGGCCCAAAAAATATTAATTTTACAGACATACATCTTACCGAAGCTATTTTATAATCTTCTTTTAATAGAACCCCCTTTTAATCTTTTAGACGATCTTGATGTGTTAGTTAGAAAAATAGTTAAAGAGATTTTACATTTACCTCAGTGTACCACAGATGGGATATTTTATTCTAGAGGTAGGGATGGTGGTTTAGCTCTCACTAAGTTTAGTGTGCAAATCCCAAATATGTTAATTCGTAAATGGAGGAGACATATTGTCTCGAGAGATGATTGGATGGACCTATCTTATCTATATGCAGGAGAAAATCTTGTGGATAAAATATTGTCATTTAGTGCAGTAACATCTCATCCCAAGAAATGGAGGGAAGAGGAATTTTTAAGATGGTCGGAACTGAGATGTCAGGGAATAGGGATAAAATATTTTAAAAATGATTTAATTAGTAATTCGATTTTTAGAAACTCTAGTAAAGTTAAATCGTCAGCGTATATCGCAGCATTGCAGCTTAGGGCAAATATTTATCCTACTAGGGAGACATTAGCAAGAGGAAGAGGAGGTGTGAATGCTCTTTGTAGATGGTGCGGTAAAGTGCGGGAGACTGTTCCCCATATCTCAGGACAATGTTATAAGACTAAGAATGCTAGGATAAAAAGGCATAATAGAGTAGTGTCTGCAGTTGTGGATAAGGTTGGTAAATTAGGGTGGAAGGCAATGATAGAGCCCCATTTGAGAAATAGTAAGGGTGAGTTAAGAAAGCCGGATATTATATTTATAAAAGGAGATACAGCAGTGGTGGTTGATGTTACAGTGCGATGGGAGGATAATGCCGGAAGTTTGGAACAAGCCCACAGTGAGAAGGTGGCTTATTATCTTGAGTTAGAGGAAGAAATTAAAAACTTAACGGGAGGTAAAAATATCCACTTCTTTGGTTTTGTGCTTGGGGCGCGTGGCAAGTGGAGTGAAGGGAATAATGATTTGTTACAATTATTGGGAATGGACAGAAGTAAAAATTTTAAGGAGAGTATATGTAGACTTGTTTTATATTCCACTATTGGTATGATGGCTATATTCAGTGACAGGTAAAGATCCCGGAGTTTCCATTCCGTGTATCTTGCCAAAACTAAATTTTAGCTATTTTGGTTTCCATGCTCTAAATTTTCAAATTTTTAATATTGTTTTGAACATTAACATATTTAGTGTTATTTAATATCTGCCCTTCAATAGAATGGTTTTAACTATATAATAAATACTTATTAATGGATGAAATTCCAATTTAAATTATTAGTTTATTTATTTATTTATTTTAACTACTGGATGTGGATGCGGACTGGCCGCGTATAGTAACCAGGAAAGGGCAGGTAGTCACGCCTGTACATAAATAGGGGGTGGGGTTCTGGAGGGCAGTTAGGAGCAGGGGTCCCAGGAGGGGGCAGTCAGGGGACAGGGAGCGGGGGAGGGAGCGGGAGTTCGGGGCGGGCTTTCTGGGGGAGGGTGGATAAGGTTTTGGGCAGTCAGGGTACAGGTAGGAGGTAGGGTCCTGGGGGACAGTTGGGGTGGGGTCTTAGGAAGGGGCAGTTAGGGGATAAGGAACAGGGAGGCTTAGGTAGGGGGTGGGGTTCTGGAGGGCAGTTAGGAGCAGGGGTCCCAGGAGGGGGCAGTCAGGGGACAGGGAGCAGAGGGGTTTAGATGGGTCAGGAGTTCTGGGAGGGGCTGTCAGGGGGTGGGGGTGTGGATAAGGGTTGGGGCAGTCAGGGGACAGGTAGGGGGTAGGATCCTAGGGGGCCAGTTAGGATGTGGGGAAGGTCTCAGGAGGAGGCAGTCAGGGGACAAGAGGCAGGGAGGCTTAGGGAGGGGGTGGAGTCCTGGGGGGCAGTCAGGGGACAAGGAGTGGGGGGGGTTGGGAGTTCTGAGGGGGCAGGAAGTGGGAGGGAGTGGAAGGGGCAGGGGCGGGGCTAGGGCAGGGGCGGGGCTAGGGCAGGGGCGGGGCTAGGGCGGGGCTCCTCCCATCCTCTTTTTTGATTGTTGAAATATGGTAACCCTACCAGTGAGTGCAGGGCAGGCCTGATCCCTCCTGCAGTCCTCGGGAAGGGGTGAAGTGGGGGCGGGGCTGGAGTGGAGCAGGGACAGGGCCATGGGAAGAGACAGAGCAGGGGCTGGAGGAGCAGGCAGCTGCATATTTTGCGTATGGGTAAGGATGGCCCTGCCTAAAGATGAGGTGCTGGAGGAGGAGGAGTATGTGGGACAGGTGACAGGGGCTCCAGTAGCATGGTGAGCCAGGACCTGCTTTTGACCCCTGACTAGTCAAATCACTCCCAGCAGTCCAACACTGACAAGCCTGATGCAGGGGAGGGAACCTGTGGTTTGCTTCAGTATTGCAGGGAGAAATCTGCTCATGTACTTTTTTTTTTTTAAATCAGGCTAGAAGAGGTAGTGAAATAACCAGTAGAGGTACAGTTGCTATCTGCTTCTCATTCCCCTGTATAGCTATGCAGAGGGGGACCTGCGGAACAGTTTGTTTATGGGGTGTCCCGTGAATCCTCCATAGAGATCTCTAGGACATTTTCCTGGAGGTAATCTGCAATCCTCTGCCAAAGGTTTCTTGGGAGGATTGCCTTGTTTCTTCCCCCATGGTAGGATACTTTGCCACGCCATTCAGTAATTAGTTCAGCAAGCACCATTGCCACGCACAGGCTAGCAGCGTACCAACCCGGTCTGCAACCAAATGAATGCAGGAGCTGTTCCCTTTCAGCCTCAGTTATCCTCATGAGTGAGGCTAAAATCACCACAGCCTGTGGAGAACTGTGCCAGCATTTAGTTCAGTTGCACTATCCACTTGTACTGATGCCCAAGTGCTACCCCCACCTTATTGTCCAAACTTGGCCCCTGACCTCCAGGCCATACACACTATGGGACTGGGACTGCCACCATTCTCTCTGAATCACAATGGGAAGTAAAAATGTTGTGCTTGCAACTTCTGTGGATCAAGGGGAGTGAATGCACTCACAATAGTATCTCTGTCCTTTCCACATTCCACATATCTACTGGGGCCACAGCATTGCCCCAGGCACTCCACCAGGTGGGAGACCACGCACAATTAGAGCTGCACATACACCCAGGTGTGAGAGCCTTATTGGTGTATGTGCTTGTTAATTCCCTGTTCTTTCTCCTTTAAAGATACTCTTCCCTGTATATATGAAGTTTACTTCAGCATTACATAGGTATGTTTGTATGGGTGGGGAATAAAAATCTATTTATGGAAACTCAATTTGTTTATTAGTCTCCAACGTATGCTGGCTGCTGCTAACATTGACAGACAATAGCAATAGGTGCATTTGCATTGTTATAGTAGTGCCCACATAGCAATCATTATGAAGTTTATAGTACACTCCAAAAAAAAAAAGAGCCAGGCTCAGCCCACAACAACACACACCACTGAGGCTTACTGTTAAAATGCTCCTTCAAAGCCCCCTTAAGCCAAATAGCTCCCCATTGAGCTCTTCTTATACCCTGGTTTCTGACTGCTCAAAATCAGCAGACAACTGATCCACCTCCGTATTCCACCCCTGTGGAAACGTTTCCCCCTTTTGTGTCACAATTATTATGAAGCACACAGCAGGCAGCTATTACCATGGGGATATTGTCCTCACTGAGGCCTAACATTCTGAGTATACAGCACCAGCAGCCTTCAAACAGGCAAAGGCACATTCACCAGTCATTCTGCACCTGCTGAGCCTGTTGTTGCAGTGCCAACAGTTGATGCTGTTGAGGTGGCTGGTGTATGGCTTCATGAGCCATGGGAGGAAGGGGTAGTCTGGCTCTCCCAGGGTCACTACTGGCATTTCCACATCCCCAATGGTAATCCTCAGGTCTGGAAAGAAAGGCTCTGCTTGCAGCTTTCTGCACAAACCTGTGTTCCTACAGGTACATGCGTCATGCACCTTCCCTGACCAGCCCGCATTGATGTCTGTGAAACGACCCCAGTGATCCAGTAGTAATAGCATGGAAAAGTAACCCTTTCTGCTGATGTAATCCATCACTAGGTGGTCTGGGGCCAAAAAGGGGATATGTGTGCCTGCTATTGCCCCACCGCAGTTCGAGAACCCCATTGCTGCAAAACCATCCACTATTTCCTGCACATTGTCCAGAGTCACAGTCCTTCGTAGCAGGATGTGACTAAGTGCCCTGCACATTTGCATCACAGCAACCCCCATGGTGAATTTCCCAGCTCCAAACTGATTCCCGGTTGATCTGTAGAAATCTGGTGGTGCCAGCTTTCATGCAGCAATTGCCACTCGCTTCTTCACCGTGAGTGCAGCTCTCATTTTGGTGTTGCTGCACCAAAGGGCTGGGACAACCTCCACACACAGTTCTAAGAAGGTGGCCTTGCACATCTGAAAGTTCTGACACCAGTGCTTGTCACCCTATACCTGCTTAATGATGCAATCTCACCAGTCAGTGCTCGTTTCTTGTGCACAGAACTAGCCATCCACCACGTGCAGCTGCTCCACAAATGCCATGGCACACAGCAAGGCAGCCTCCAAGGCACCATCATCAGACTCACAGCTCAGGAAATACTGCAGGATCAGATGCATTGTGTTTGTAATGCTCAGCACAAGATTGAAGAGCAGTACAGGATCCATGCTGTCTGACAGATATGGTGGATGTGCAGGTTACAGAGGCTTTTGAAAAGCAACATGAAACATCCTACGATGCCCATGGAATGAGGGGATGGAGAAAACTGCATCATAGGACACTGATCCTGCTCCCATGAGGCATTGCAAACCCTTCCTAAATCACCCTGCACTAAATAGTGGCGAGTTGCACAGTGGGATAGCTACCACTGATCAAGTGCTGCTACTTTGGACATGCAGTGGTGGCTTGTACATTCACACAACTTAAATTGACTTAATTGTGTAGTATAGACAAGTCCTGGGATAAAGGGATTATTCCTAAATCCAGCTCTATCCCACAAAAATCTTTTAACTGAGACCTTGTTATAAAATACCCCACTATCATCATTGTCATGTATTACCACATTTGAAAATCAGATATCAGTGTAAAAAAAAAATTGTTCACATAACATTCTGTGGGGGAGCGGTGGGGGAATACACATTTTCTCGCCGCTATTCCATTCTGCCCTGGCTTAGAGTGCAGTTAGTGAACATTTTGTGCTGTTAAAACTCCCTTCTGTCAGGCAAACTGTTCCTCGAAGGCTCTTATTGTTATCATAGATGAATTCTATCCCATTTAAATATTGCTTGGACTGCAAACCACCTCCTATATGCAGATACTGTACTGCCTGAAAGAGATTTGTAGGAGACAAACTTCTATTCCAATGCAATGAAAATGTTGGCATAAGCTGCTACACACAAATGAGATGTTTACAAAAATTGAATAGTATGCCATATGTGAGGCCATTTATTTTATATATACACACACCTTTTTTTTACCTCTTTTCACACACACAAATCAAGGGAAATGGATCTTGTAATAAACGAAACTATTAAGGGAAAAAACTACCCACATGTCTTTATTTTGAAGCAATAAAAATGTACTTGTTAGGTTTTCATATAATGGGCCAGTCTAGTGAAGTCTAGTATGGCCTCAGCTCCCATCAGTCAATGGGAGTTGAGGTTGCTTGGCATCTCCTTTACTGCATGTTAGATCAAAATAGTCTGAGTAAACAAAAGTTATTTTATAGGCTAGTGTAAAACAAAATCCACCTCACAAGTAGCATACCTTCCTACACTACCACTCATATACTGTGGAAGAGGGCCTCTTCCCTTATCTTTTTAATAGTATGATGTCTATCCTGTATGTAAGCTCTAGTATTTATTACAAATCTACAACATCTTTATTGTTTTTTTGAGGTGGATAGCTAGTGGGGAGATTGGCATTGGATGTTTGTTTTATTTTTTACTAATATTTTATTAATTGAACAGATAAAATGAAAATTTGATTGAAAACTCTGCCCAGTTTACCCATCTATAAACTGTCTGTAAAGCATTGCATTACATAAACTGACAGAAGTGTTACATAAACTGCAAAAAGCCTGGAGATGATGGATGAAACGGCCCTTCTTTATATAAAGTCAAATTATTACTATAAAAGGATTTTCCCTTTAAAAATCAACTTGTGCAGCTGCCTGCTGGTATTCTCAACTCTGTCTCAGAGCACTGAAGAGCTTTTTCTTTCTCATTTACCTCAATAAGGGCAGTATGTTTGTTTTGCTTCAGGTAATACTATGAAAGAATTTCCAAACTAAGTATACAGTGGAATCTTTGAGTGAAATGGTCAAATCTTCAACTAAAATTATTTTTAAAAATTCTATACTTAAATATGTCTCCGTTGTTCACTATTTGCAAATAAAGTATTCAGTTAAAACCCCACACTCCACTAAAAACTTAGTGGCGATAAAATTTGAATAGACAGGCTAGTAACAAAACAATGGTCAATTTGATTTCAAAAAGCTTTCTATCAGGTCCATTAATAATAACGAATTGTCACCAGGGCCTGCTATTATTAACGTTCAAGACTTCCTAATATTTTGCTGTTTGCAAGTGTGTGTAGCAATAGCAAGCCCTAAAAGTCTCATACCATAATTGTATCAACCAACACGTTATTTCATGACTATTCAATTGAATTGATTAAAATAATCTATTTTCTCGTGTAATTTTTTTTAAGCAGATAAAACAGATAGACAGAGGGACAGATTAGACAGCAAAGAGCAATGGAAAACAAGACATTTGTAACTGAAAAGCCAAAACCACTGCTTTATAACAACTGAAAGTAATTAAATGGCTTTAAATAAAACAGCAATTTCCACTGCATTATCCTGTGAGATAGTGGTAGAACAGTAAGAGAGGAAAAGTAGGGAAGTAAATAAAACTAGAACTACTACTGTCACTCAGGCAGAACAAGGAAGACACAATGTTTCCTAATATTTATAATTTTCTGTGATGCTCCACGTACCTACCCACTTTTCATTATTGTTTCATGAAGACAGGGAAGGGGTGAAAGAGGCCTCTTATGCTAAGACTGACTTACCACTCCATTGCTACTCCAGCACAAATCCTCCCAAAGTTCCATGCTGCTGTCACAGTGATTCATTGTATTTGATTTTTCAAATGAATTCTAAATGCTAAATTTCCATGATTCATTTGCTTCTCTCAGCTTTAGTCACTTGAAACTTAGTAAGTGATTAATATCTTATCTTATTCTATAGTACATGCAGTATTTCTTTCCCTGAATAGTCAGGTATTTTATACTACGATCCTCTGTTAAATGTAGATAATATCGCTCTTGACAAGAGTATCTGTTGCAGGTATTTTATATGCATAGGGGAAAAATATCCAAGCTGGATTCATTGTTAAAGAATACCAACCCAGTTTCTCAGTTTCCATCTGGGATACTAATGTGATATGCTCAAATTATAATTTTTCATTCATCAGGCTGTTGAACTATCTACAAAATGTTGATATATCAACTTAAACAATTACTGAAAATAGCATTCAAGATAAATTGGACAGACCTAAATACTAAATCAGTCATTTCCTGAAGGCTTTTCTCTTCTATCTTACTACATATCTAAGTGGGAAGAAATGCCTATTATCTCAAAGTTTCTGGAGAAATGCCTACCCTCTTTATTCATTTTTGTCACTCCATTGTTTGAAATATATTAAATTCTTCCTTCCTTTTCAGTAATCCTACCTTTCCCTGTGATCCCATTAGAACTCTCAAACTGTATTTGGGATGCCTCGGTATGGGAAGAGGAGGCCCCCAAGTTAAAACAATGGGGTTGGTGGACAGTAGGTGACCTGATTCATAAGTCATATTGAACCAATTTTACTGCATAATGGTGGTATTCATACTAAATTATTTTTATATTGATAGTGTGCCCAATGCTTTACAGTACACACAATTTGTTCCCCCCACCCTTTATCTTTGTTTTCTGTTTAAACTGAAAACACTTCAGGAGAGGGACTATCTTGGTGCAGTGCATAACACGAGACCCCATTTTCATCTGGCCCATAGGTGGTATTGTAATACAAATAATAGCCAAACTGACACATAGTTATATGGCCCTAATTATATAACCTAATTTTCCTGAAGTAAGGAAAGGGGATTTCAGTTTTCAGTGCTGTCAATTTGTCCCCTAACTTTCACAGGCACAGACCACCCCATTTCTCCACTACGTAGATGGCAATCTGATCTACCAAGGGTGGTAGTTGTGCTAGTGATTAATATTAATTGTCTTAATGGAGAAATTGAGAGCATATATCACAAACAACTGAATTATGTGTCAAATCTTCAGAATCACATAAAAACAAATGTGTGCCCAATTACAGAAACTGTACATACAGTTATAGAAATTATACATGCAAAATATGTGCACTCAGTTTTTAGGATTTGGGTGTGCAAAAAGTCTTAATTGCAAATACTTACTTTACTTGGTCTCAGTCCTGAAAATGTTTATCTAGATGAGTGTCCCTTTGCAATCAAATTAACTTCTCTATCTGTGAAAGGAGTATTCACATAAGCAACAATCTTGATTACCCTTTGATAGTACTAATTTTGATGGGTTGCCCAACTTTAAGGTACCACCTGATGTGCTGGGATACTACTGAGCCCACCTGTTCCTCCTGCCTGGGCCCCCTTTACCCTGTCTTACTGAGCCAGGCTCTTAAGCCTCTTCTAGTACACACACAGGCAGGTCCACATCCAGCTTCAAAAAGACACAGGCACTGAGATCAGCTCTGGGAAGACTTGGCTTAAGGGACTTGCCCCAGCACTCAGGTGCCCACCTCCCTTGAAGTGCAAACCCAAAGATATATTGTCTTGCACGGTATAGAAAGACATGCACAGCTCAAGCTCATCAAAATTCGCCCTCTCCCTCAATGTGAAAAGAGAGATGCACAACTTCTTGCCTCCCATTAGAAATTGCACAAAATGAGTTTGATAATAAGCAAAACAAATTTATTAACAATAAAAGGCAGATTTTAAGTGATTTTAAGGGATAGCAAACAGAACAAAGCAGATTACTGGGCAAATTAAACAAAATATGGATACTAAGTTTAAGATCTTAAATAAACTGGTTTCAAGAAGTAATTTCTCACCCTAAATGTTATTTTAGACAAGTTGCAGAGTTTCTGTAGCTTGGAGTTATTTCTTCTTATAGACTAGACCCCTGTCTCAGTCTGGACTCACCCCTGTTTTACTCTCAGGTTACTTCCTTTGTCCCTTCAGGTACTTTCAGCAGTCTTTCTTCTTGGGTAGGCAATAGAGGAGAGTCCAGATTAACCCCCTCTCCCCAGCCTTAAAAAGGATTTACTTAAGGCGGGGAACCTTTGTTTGATCCTGTAGTAGATTTGGGCCGAGGTTCGGCCCTCAGCGGGGCTGTGGGGTGTCCCACCACCTCGCTCTGGTCCGGCGGTAGTCCGGGGCAACAGGCACACAGTTAGAGGCTCAGACCCATAAGCAGGGGCTGAGTCCAGAGGTCCGAAACCCAGGCCCTTAAGCAAGGGCTTAGGCAAAGTCTATAGCAGCCCAGGCCCTAAGTCAGGGCGGGCAGCAAGCAAACAGTAAGTCAGAGGCCCAGGCCCTTAAGCAGGGGCTGGGTCAGTTTGTGATAGCCCCCAGCCTCTCTAGGCCAGGGAAAAAGGGGGAAGTGGATGGCAGGGGGGACGCAGGCCCTCCCACTCCACTGCGTCCCAGCCCGGGGCCCTAGCAGCGACGGAAACTCGCTGCTGTCAGTGGGGATCCTGGCCACAACACACTGACATTGGCTCTGGCAGTGCAGCAGCCAGACTGGGGTCGGCTGCCCCCGGGCTACTTCCACACTCCCCCTCGTATGGTACCTGAGCCGTCTTGGTGTCGTCGGTGCTCTCCACCAGCATTGACTCCTCTGGGTAGGTGGCGAAGAAAGGGCAGGCTCGGCTCATCCTCGGGGTAGCTGGCACGGGGCAGGCTTGGCCAGTCCTCCTCGGGGTACCTGGCAAGATGTAGGCTCGACCAGCCCGGTGACTCAGCAGGCCGGTCGCGGCCTGTGGCTGTTTCCCAAGCGGGAGCTCGGCCACGGACGTCTGCTCTCTCCGCCGGCCTGGGCTCCACTGAGCTGTGCAGGCGAGCTTTTATACTTCCGGGTCGGGACTGTGACCTCAGAGGGGCGGGCGCCGGACCCAGTGGCTCCGCCCACATTGGGATTAGGGGAGGTTCGGCCCTCAGCGGGGCTGTGGGATGTCCCACCCCCTTGCTACACACACACACACCCCGCCCCAAGGCTGGCTCCCGTCCCTCGGGGCCAGACCCATCTAACTCTCCCATGCGGGACAAGAAGTCCACGTTCGCGTGGTCCTTACCGGCCCTATGGCAGATGGTATAAGTATAGGGCTGTAACGCCAGGTACCACCGCGTTAACCGCATATTATTGTTCTTCATTTGGGCCAACCACCAAAGCGCGGCGTGGTCCGTGACTAGTATGAAGGGGGACCCTAGGTTGTAATAATGCAGGGTGTCACAGGCCCATTTCACCACTAGGGCCTCCTTCTCTATTACTGTGTAGTGTCTCTCGCAGGAATAATTTTCGGCTGAGATATATAACGCGGTGCTCGTCCCCATCCACCTCCTGAGACAGGACCGCCCCAGTCCTACCTCCGAGGCATCGGTCTGGAGGATTTATCCTCAGTCAAAGTCAGGGCTGTACAGGACTGGTTCGCGGCAGAGACAGTCTTTGAGGGCCCAGGAGACGCTGTCACACTCCGGGGTCCATTCCACCCGTCTGGGACTGGTTTTGGTGAGGAGCTCTGTTAAGGGGGCTGCAATGGAGGCAAAATCGGGGATAAACCTCCGATAATAGCCCGCCAGTCCCAGAAATTGGCATACGTAGCACTTCGTAGTGGGTGGTGGTCATGCTGCTAGGGCTTGAACCTTTCCGACAAGTGGCTTCACTTGTCCTCCTCCAATCATGTAGCCTAGGTAGGTGGTCTCCTACCACCCGATACGGCATTTCTTTGGGTTGGCGGTTAAGCCGGCGGCTCGTAGGGACCTCAGGACAGCCGCTACCCACTCCAGGTGGCTCTCCCATCGGTCGCTATAAATGACTACATCGTCCAGGTATGCGGCTGCATATTCCCGATGAGGAAGCAGGAGGCGGTCCATGAGCCGCTGGAACGTTGCGGGGGCACCATGGAGACTGAAGGGCATCCGGGTGAATTGGTAGAGGCCCGTGGCGGTGGCGAAAGCAGTTCTCCTGTGACGTGGGGTCGAGGGGAATCTGCCAATACCCTTTGCTTAGGTCAAAGGTCGTGAGGAAGCGGGCCTTGCCTAAACAGTCCAGCAGCTCATCTACCCGAGGCATGGGGTAGGCGTCAAACTTTGAGATGGAATTCACCCGGCGGAAATCGATGCAAAAGCACTGTGTGCCGTCCGGTTTAGGAACCAGGACTACTGGGCTGCGCCACTCACTTTGGGACGGTTCAATGACGCCCAGCTCTAGCATCGCTCGGACTTCCTCCTCGACGACCTGCCGCATACGATAGGGAAGGGGTCTTGTTGACTCTCGGATCACCACCCCCGGCTCCGTCTGAATGTTATGGTACACGAGGGTCGTGTAGCCCGGCTGGGTGGTGAACGTCCTACGGAACGCCTGCGAGAGGCACCTGGTCTGTTTCCGTTGCTTCACAGTCAAGGACTCTCCGAGCTGCGGTGTGCCGACATCCTCGGTCGGTGTAACCTGAGGCCCTAACTCGGGCTCTGGTGGACAGGGATTAATCAAGAGGCCTTCCCGCCAGGGTTTCAGGAGGTTGACGTGATATCGCTGGGCTTTTTTCCGGCGGTTGGGCTGGTTGATCTCATAGATGACCAGCCCAATCTTCCGGATCACCTCATATGGCCCCTGCCACCATGCCAGTAGTTTGGACTCACTGGAGGGTAAGAGAAGGAGAACCCGGTCGCCAGGCTGGAACTCGCGGACTTGGGCCTCGCAGTTATATGTTTGGGCCTGAGCTTCCTGCGCGGCTTTCAGATTCTCTCGAGCGAGAGTTCTGGCTTGTGCTAGGCGTCCCTGCAGCTGGAGGACATACTGGAGAAGGCCCTGAGTGGGTGACGGGGCTTGTTCCCAGGTCTCTCTCATGAGATCCAGCAGTCCCCTCGAACAACGGCCGTATAACAGCTCGAAGGGAGAGAATTTGGTGGAGGCTTGGGGTACTTCATGGACGGCCAGGAGCAATGGTGGGATCAACTGGTCCCATCGGCGCAGGTCCTCAGGGAAGAACTCGCGCAGCATGTCTTTCAGGGTGCGGTTGAACTGCTCGACTAGGCCGTCGGTTTGCGGGTGGTACACAGAGGTGCGCAGCTGCTTAATCCCAAGGAGTCTGCAGAAGTTGGTACCCTGGTCAGTGAGGATCTCCCAGGGCAGGCCCACGCGGGCAAAGACCTTGACGAGTTCATCGGCAATGGTCCTTGCGGTGATGCTCCAGAGCGGGACGGCCTCGGGAAAACGGGTCGCGTAGTCCACTATGACCAGGATGTACAAAAACCCAGCCCAGCTCCTCGGGAGGGGTCCCACCAAGTCCATGGCTACCCACTCGAACGGGGTCTCCATAATGGGCATGGGGACTAGTGGGACTGGGGCCGTCCATGGGGGAGCAGCAAGCTGGCACTCCGGGCAGGAGCTACAATAGTTTTGCACCTCCTGGTGCACTCCAGGCCAGAAGAACTGGGACAGAATCCGTGCGAGGGTTTTCTCTTGACCCAGGTGCCCGGCTGCGGGGACGTCGTGGGCGAGCTTCATCACTGCTCGTCGGTGGCACCGGGGCACCATCAGTTTTCTCTTGACCTCCCCGGTGTGGGCATCTCGGTCGACCCGATAGAGGCGGTCACACCGTAGCTCGAACCGGGGCCACCCCTTGGCCCGGGCGGGATCAATCAGTGCATCGTCTACCGCGGCCAACTGTTCATAGGTCCTGCTCAGGGTGGGATCCTCCCTCTGGTCTCAGCAGAAGTCCGTAGCGATCTGAGGGTCGTCTGTCGGCATTAGTGGGAGGTCTTTAGGCCCTCCTTCCTGGCTCCGATGTCCCGCCTCTTCAGTTTCCTCAAGGGGGTCCTCGTGGCAATCCCCTTCCAAGGCGGGGGTGATATCGGGGCTCTCCTGCGCATGGGAGCCTAGGACGCCCGGGAACTCTGGCCAGACCCGCCCCAAGATCACGGGGTAAGCGAGTCGCGGGGCCAGGCCCACCGCCATGGTCCGCGTGACTCCGTCAACCGTCAGTGGGACTCGGGCACTGGCGTAAGGTTGAACGTCCCCATGGATGCATTGCAGGAGGATGTATCCCCAGCTGGGGGTCTTCAGGGAAGCCCAGGCTTTGGCGGACTAGGGTTTGTCCACAGCCCGAGTCAACCAGGGCTCGGGTCTGGCAATTCCAACAACGATGGGCACGGTGACCTTGGCGGCCTGCAGGGGTCAGGCACAGTTCTCCCCGGCGCACACATGCCCAAAGCTGCAGTCCATCTCACTGCAGTCGCGTTGGAGATGCCCACGCTTCCCACAGGAGAAACAGGGCCCGATTTCTGGTCGCCGGGGTCGGGCTGAGCCCCGCACTTGGTTCCTAGGGGGACTCCGCGGGTCACGGCCAGTCTCGCTCTCGGGTCCCACAGGGGCAGGCCGAGGGGGACCCTCGGGACGTCGATACCGGGGCTCCTGACTCCCCGGGGGATTCCGTAGTTCAACTCGGGGGTTCACCCGTCTCTCGGGGTTGGGGCGATCAAGCCCCACATACCCAGCCCCACCGGGGTTTCCGCCGCCAGGAAATCCTCCATGAGGGTGATGGCAGCCGCTACAGTTGGAGGCTGGTGGCAGAGGACCCAAGCCCTCCCCCGGGACAGGAGGATATGAATGAATTGTTCCAACAGAATTTGCTCGGTGAGCTCCTCGGGGTTCCACCTCTTGGTTTGTAACCATCGCCGACACAGGTCCCTCAGCTCCTGGGCCACCAACTACGCCCGGGGTGTAGGACAGAGCCCGGAACCGCTGCCGGAAGGTTTCAGGGCTGATGTCTAAGGCATCTAAAATGGCCGCCTTTACCCGGGTATAATCTCTGGCCTCCTCCACAGATAAATCCCGGTAGACCGTTTGTGCCCTCCCCGTCAGGTATGGTGCCAGGAGGGTGGCCCACTGGTCTGGCGCCCACCCGGCAACGTGCGCGACTCTTTCGAAGGTCACCAGAAAGGCTTCGGGGTCATCCTGGGGTCCCATTTTGGTCAGTCTTAGAGGCAGGGTGAATCGGGGACCCCCGTCCGGATCTCAGGCCATTGCCAACTGCTGTAAGCATTGTTGCTGCAACTCCCACTTTTGCACCGTCAAGTCCTGTATCAGCTGCTGCTGTTGGGCTCCCAGCTGCTGGACAAGCTGCTGGTGCTGTTGGAACTGGGCGGCCTGCTGCTGCTGTTGCTGCTGGAGCTGGGCCACCTGCTGTCGCTCCTGGCTCTCTGTCAAGAGCGTGAAGAGCTTGGTTATATCCATGTCTCCTGTGGGGGACCGCTCCCCCCCAGACCCCTTCTCACAGGGGTCAAGGGCTCGTGCCCACATTTCTGGGCAAGAGGTCCCCACTTCTGGTACCACATGTAGTAGGTTTGGGCCGAGGTTCGGCCCTCAGCGGGGCTGTTGGGTGTCCCACTGCCTCGCTCTGGTCCGGCGGTAGTCCGGGGCAACAGGCACACAGTTAGGGGCTCAGGCCCATAAGTAGGGGCTCAGTCCAGAGGTCCAAAACCCAGGCCCTTAAGCAAGGGCTGAGGCAAAGTCTATAGCAGCCCAGGCCCTAAGTCAGGGCGGGCAGCAAGCAAACAGTTAGTCAGGTACCCAGGCCTGGGTCAATTTGTGGCAGCCCCCAGCCTCTCTAGGCCAGGGAAAAAGGGGGGAGTCTGCCACCCAAGGAGTGGCAGGGGGGATGCAGGCCCTCCCGCTCCACTGCGTCCCAGCCCGGGGCCCTAGCAGCGACGGAAACTTGCTGCTGTCAGTGAGGATCCTGGCTGCAACACACTGACATCGGCTCTGGCAATGCAGCAGCCAGACTGGGGTCGGCTGCCCCCGGGCTACTTCCACACTCCCCTTCGTATGGTATCTGGGCTGTCTTGGTGTCGTCGGTGCTCTCCACCAGCATTGACTCCTCTGGGTAGGTAGTGAAGGGCAGGCTCGGTTCATCCTCGGGGTACCTAGCACGGGGCAGGCTTGGCCAGTCCTCCTCGGGATACCTGGCACGGGGCAGGCTTGGCCAGTCCTCCTTGGGGTACCTGGCACGGGGCAGGCTCGACCAGCCCGGTGACTCAGCAGGCCGGTCCTGCGGCTGTTTCCCAAGCAGGAGCTCGGCCACGGACGTCTGCTTTCTCCGCCGGCCTGGGCTCCACTGAGCTCTGCAGGCAAGCTTTTATACTTTCGGGTCGGGGCTGTGACCTCGGAGGGGCGGTAGCTCCGCCCACGTTGGGATTAGGGGAGGTTCAGCCCTCAGCGGGGCTGTGGGATGTCCCACCGCCTTGCTACACATCCCCATTCCCCTACAGAGGAAAAGTACCAACAATGTCCAAGGTGGTATTTTGTATCAGGTGATCTTATCACCTGACCTTGCAGTGTCAAAGCAACTATGAAACCAAGGCCTTAGCTACACTTGCGGATTCACAGCGCTGCCGCGGCAGCGCTGTGAAGCATGAGTGTAGTCGCGCCGCCAGCTCGCAGTGCTGCAAGCTATTCCCCTCGGAGAGGTGGAGTACTTGCAGCGCTGCGAGACAGCTCTCGCAGCTCTGAGCTGTCTCGCAGCGCTGCAAGTACTCCACCTCTCCGAGGGGAATAGCTTGCAGCACTGCGAGCGAGCGTGCAGCGCTGCAGGTGCTGATTACACTGGCGCTTTACAGCGCTGCACTCGCTGCGCTCGGGGGGGTGTTTTTTCACACCCCTGAGCGCAGCAAGTGCAGCACTGTGAATTGCCAGTGTAGCCAAGGCCTAAGTTTATTTGCAATGCCCACCAGAAGGAACTCCAGGCAGATGGGAGATCCACATCTTCAAAGACTCATTGTCTTTTTCTAATGGCCCATTAAGGCTGATTGTTTACTATCTGGTGGACGTTTCCCCAAGTACACACACAGTTGTAATTGTTACGTAGTCAATATTCCTAACTTCAGATACAGAAATGATACCTGCATACAAATTGGATAATCACATTCAGTAAATCATAACCTTTCCAATGGTATCTTATATGAGCCATCTTGCGTAAAGTATATCTTAGTTATGCCATATTCATATCATAACCATATTTCTTTGAAAAATATGGGGTGTAATGTCAAAATAATGGCAGCAGCATTTTGACTGGTAATATGGAAAATTCTCAAATGTTCTTCTGCACAGTCATGTCTCTCTAATACTGCCTTTTGCTAATTGACTATGGAACTCTGTAGTTAATTTAGCAATTTAATTGTCTTGCGAGATGTCTGTTTCAATACAGCATCTCAATCCCCAGTCTAGATAAGTACAACATAAATCTGAATATGCGATCTTTCAACAAATAAAATGTTCCAAGTTGATCTAGAAAGCTAAATAGAGTTGACTTCTGAGGGTTGACAGAGAACTTTTGGAAGTATAGCACTGAGACAGAGGAGGTGGTGAGAGAAAAGATAAAAGGTTATTATACAGAGAAAGCATTTCTGATTCCACTTCTAAAGGTCGATTGTTTAAGAAATAAGTGTGTGCAAGAGAGAGAGCAGAAGTTCTTTACTTCCTGAGATGTGACTCAGAAAGCTGTTTCCCATTTAATTAAATTGGGAAATTGTGAGACAGTCATGGTATGTGCCTCAGAATAACGAGACAGGTCAGTGAATGGCACTGAATGCTATATCTACTGTACAATGAAAAGTGCAGCATAAAACATGAAAAGGTTTCATTTAAGGTTATTTTAGATTACTGTTTCCTTTTTCATTTGATAATGTGTTTTTCCTGCTCAGTGTGTTTTAATAGTCATTCTTTTCCTTCTGGAACTGGTTGACTCCAGTTACTTTATGGTCAAATATAAATTTGATTATGAAATAAAGTCTTTATTAATGTATCAAAATGTGTTTCACACACATTAAAGCTTAGTGAGAAAGAGAAATCCTTACTCTTTACTCTCCCAATGTCACCTTGGTGGAAAGCCTGCAGGTAGATTGTCTGTAGCTACTGTTCATTATCTTACACCTTTAGGCTATTCAGTTTCAATAACAAATTGAAAAAAGAACTTTACAAGTTTAAAGGAATCAGGAGGGAAGGATAAAACCCTTTATGCAGGAGCCCACTTTAAATTAGAATGAAAGGGTTATAGATGAGGTTCATATCCTTGAAGATAAGGTTTTGGTGGATATATTACAGGCATCTTTCTGTACGATAGAGGAAGAATCCCAAGCTTCAGACAGCTGCAGAAAAAAAGATCACTCAGAGCCATCGCCAAATGTACTTCATTCACACTGTAATTGATATAATATCTTTGCAGTTTTACTAAGGAATCCTCTGAAGTCTGATTGCTGGTAATTCCTTATGTGATCAGACTACTGTTTTGTATTATTTCTAGTTAAATGAACGAGCTCTCTCTCCGATGCAAGCACCCACTCTGATATAGCATTAGGAGTGACTGAAAAATATAACAAGCATGTACTGGCTGCAACTACAAGAAACAGACTTTGTTGCTCAGTGGGAAGTGTCTTAGCAGAGAATAAAGCCAGACTTGTGACCATCAGCTTTTCGCTATAAATAAAGGGATTAGAGCCCATCCAACTCCCATTAAAGTCAAAGAAGAGAGCTGGCTCTTAGTTGGTATGATTCTTAATTGCACAGTTGTCATGAGTCAATTGAAGCTGAAGCCACTCTGGCCAACTGCACCAATGTGGAATTATTTTAAAATGCGTTTCAAGATGGATTAAACAGGCCATGTGATCATCTTGGCATAAGCAAAATTATAGTAAATCAAAATGACAGCAAAAGCATTAGTTTGAAGTATGTATTTATTGCACATTAAATTGGCTCAAACATACATTACTTTATCAGATTAAAAAATGGTGTATCTGAAACGTACTGATGATAAAACAATGACACCCCAATAGCTGTGACACTTTCCTGCATGAAGTTTGCAAGGTTTATGGCAGGTGTTAGTGCAACAAAATATGGAAATAATATTAATCAGAAGGAATATTTAATAGTGTTGATTTCTTTACAGCATAGTTTAGAATAGGCATTGCAGAATCTGTACAACTGCTATGAACTTGGCATAGAAATATGTCTGAATTTGTGGGTAATTCTTCCCATTAATTGCCTCATAAAATTAGAATGAGCTAAATCCTTTTACAATACTGTAGCTCTTTTTCTTCTCACTTTCCATTTAAAAAAAAAAGTGGGTGGGAGGAGCAAGCCATAACCTTTCTGTTAAAAACTGCAGTTTCTCAGTTGCTTTATATAGTTACCTCCAGATTGTCCACTGTATCATTTTGATAACTTCTGCAGCTCTTCACATTTTTTTAATCCTTATGATAGCTATTCTCTTTTTAACCTTACCCCCACACATGCACATACATTATTTATTTTAGCAATCACCTTCTACCGCAACATGGTTAAATGTGGAGAATGCAAATTTATTAAGTTATAAACCAATAATGAACCACTCACTAAGCTACCTGGCAAGGCCCTTCCACTGCAGAATTTAACTGGGCACCAATGGTTGTGGATTCTACAAACCTGAGAATGAGTATAAAGACAATACCCCTTTCTACATTCCTGTGCCTTCCCAGGGATCCTGGCAGGCAGTCATAGTCCCAAGTCATTCCCCTCATTCCCCAGGTAGAAGAGAGGAGATAAGGGGAGCCCCACAGTCCACAAGGCATGCACTATGCTGTCTCATGCAATGTTGTTTGCATCCCATGCCCAAGCAGCTCATTCTTAACACACCCACCAGACTGGAATCTGCTATTATCCCCTGTCTATCCCCTCATGTTTCTGGGCATCTAGAAATGAATCCACCCATTGCCTGAGGTCCTCCAAGAACATTTCTGACCCATGTCAGATAAATGTACTCCATCCATTCTAAACAGCTCTGAGGAGGTATAAATAATTCTTGAATGGGAAATCTCTGCACCCCCTAAGGTGATGATATACTTACTAATTTCCTGTTTCACTTCTTCTACACCTGGTTGATATTTACTGGTTGGGCAATTATTCACCAAAACCCATCTTGGAATCATCTCTGATCCCCAGACTAGGACACTGCCAGAGGGACAGCCCACCTACAACAAAAGGGACTGGAGAGCCAGAGTTCTCCCACCTAAAGGGAGGGAAGGGGGTGGCACATGTCTCCACTGCTCTCAGAACCAACAATTACGTAACAGAGTTAGTGAAGTGAGAATTTTATAAATATCTTTTCTTGGGGGATTTTTTGGAAAGGTTTTTAAAAAATGTGTATCTCAGAAGTATTTGAATGGAGAGAGGATAAAGATTATGTTCTTGGCATAACAAGCAGTATGGCCATTTAATTCAGCTGTCCATCTTGCCTGTTTCATGTCTGTGCTTTGTCTTCCCTGGACCCTAAGAACATTAACTTTCACACACAAAAATTTGCTTAACTTTCTTTACCTTCTTTCTTTAGTAAAACAAACTTTCTGTATCTTTAATAAACACTTTAACATTAAAGACATCTTGTGCTCTGTAGAGCTGGTAAATTCTCCCCTTAAAACTCTTTTTTCAGGGTTAATATGTGTGATACTGTATTTACAAATAGGATCTGGTCCTTCTGTAAAAGACAATGTAAAAACTCCTATTAATTGCAGAAGGAGCAGCCTTATAAATATTCAAAATACTAAAGTAAAAACATAATGTCACAAACATAATGGCACTGTTTTAAATTATATTTCAGTAGCCCTACAAACTGAACCCCTGCTGCTAATTCCTTTTATTAACATTCTAAGCTTTGATTAAGCATCCAGAATTCAGGTGCATCTCTGAACTGAATTAAATCCAGGCCACCAACATAGTAACAGGCCATGGGGCTGCTGTGGAACCCCTGTGGCTGCTGTGGAACCCCTGCCGACCTTCCACCCCCTCAGTTCCTTCTTACTGCTGGTGACAGCTAGCTGGAACTTCGCTTGCTCCTACAGCAAGCGCTCTAGCAGTTTCTGATAGCATATCGTGTATATAGTTAATAGTTGTTCTTTATTGTTGTCACGCCTATGGAATAGTGTGTGTGTTAAAGTAGCACAAAGGGTGGCATGGAGGGAATAAATAAAAAAGATACACTATCTACTTGAGACTGACACTTAGACACCGTCCATGACTCAAAGGACGCAGAAGCCTTCCCTGTGTGTGGCCACTCTTTCTGTGCTGCCACATTGTGGGGCTTGCATGATGGAGATGGCTTCCTGTGAGCCTTGTGCAGCTGTGTGGTTTTGAACTAAGGAGGGCAACTATTAGGTGGTAGATGAAGTAGGATAAATTTATGGAACAGCGGCAGGCTACAATAGAGAGAGGAGGAACAATAGGGGAAAATAGTGGGTGCTAATGTGGTGGATATGGAGGAGAAGGAATTTTTTTAAGCACTCATAGCACAGTCTTACATTTTTAGTATGATTTTTAAGTTAAATACACTGTTTTTGGCTACTATAAGAAAATTAGAGAGATCATTTGGGTCAGATGTGGTGGATATTTGTAGTAGGCAACTGTTGTGTTTTGTTTCCTCATTTGTCAAAAAGTGACCCCAAATATTTTTTCTTATTTTTTTGTACTAGAAAATAGCTTATGGAGATTTCTGGTAAAACAGTTATGTGAAAAAAACAAAACAAAACAGGTAAATGTATATAGGAGGTTCCAAGATGAATGTTAGCATTGTTTTCCTGTCACTGATAACACACTTTGTTTCTAGTTCATACAGACCTATAGCAGTATCAACCATTACAATATACATATTAAAATAAGGATGGTTCTTTTAAAATTCACCAAAAAGTGAAATAATATGAACCTTAGAATTCATTAGGTGAGTTTAGGCTTTGACTGACTTTATTGCAAAACATTTCCAAACCTGTATGAAAAATACACAATGTGAGAAAATAGATGGAAAGGAAAACTGTTGCGGGCGGGGCCGGAGATGAATGTTTCATGTAGATTCCTCTACAGTAAAATTTTAAGATTCCCTAAAATCTTTGTGAAATTCTAAATGGGTCATTCTAGTGTGAAAATGGTGACTTTTTTTCGCAAAAAGAGATAATTTTACTTTATAGAAATAATGAACATTCATGCTTTTTCCCAGAAGACAAAATGTAGTTTTCACCTAAAATAGTCTTTATTAATGAAAATGATGACATTTTCATGCAAACAAAACTCACAAATGGTGAAAATAACACTTAAAACAAATTTGAGATGAAAAAATTAGTGGTTTCATACACCTTTCACTTATCTTCATGCTGGGCTAATTTCAGAGAACTGCTCACTAGAGCTGTGCAAATAACAGCTTTTCTTCTTCAAGTGATTGTTCATGTCCATTCCAACCAGGTGTGTGTGCACTGCGTGCACGCCAGCCAGATTTTTCCCTTAGCAGCATCCATAAGGTCAGCCTGAGTGCCCCCTGGAGTGGCGCCTTCATGGCGCCCAATATAGGGCCCTGCCGACCCTCCACCCCCTCAGTTCCTTCTTACTGCTGGTGACAGCTAGCTGGAACTTCGCTTGCTCCTACAGCAAGCGTTCTAGCAGTTTCTGATAGCATATCGTGTATATAGTTAATAGTTGTTCCTTATAGTTTAGTTAGCTGGTTTGGGGGGCTCCCCCACACACAACGTTCCCCCTCCTGGGGTATGCCTGAGTCTCCAGGGTTTAAGCTCTGTGAGGCCTGTGGCAAGTTAATGCCCAAGAGTGATCCTTACTCTTCCTGCTTGCGGTGCCTTGGTGAGAGTCACCAGAAGAAGTGCCATATCTGCAAGGTTTCCATCCCAGAACTCTCAAAAACCGGGAACACAGAATAAAACTTCTGTAGATGGAGGTGGCATTGAGGCCACACTCTGACCCGCGACCCACTGAACTGGCACTGAGCACGTCCTCATCGGTGTGCAGTGCTCCGGCACCAATAGCGTGCAAAATTGCCCCGACTAAGGACTCTAAGGCCCCTCGGTACTGCCACAGCTCGGGCCATAAGAAGTCGGCCTCAGCATGGCACCATTCTCCATCCCCAGTGCCGGTAAAGAAGAAGAGGTCGGTAAGGGGTCAATCGCCTCTCTTGAAACCTAAGGGGTCTGCGGTATCCATGGGTGTGTCAGGACAGACCGCCCCCTCCTTCCTTCCACTGAGGGTCTTGATGACTCCTGCCCCAGCCGGGGTTCAGTTGAGTCCAAACCCTCCTTGGTTCCCGGACCACCAAGGGGACATACAGCTACCAATGACGCCAGAGGCGTTCGAGGCGGCCGCAGACCTGATGCGCTTCCCGATGCCATCCTCCCCACAGAGGAGGGATAAGTCGCCGGTGACTGGGCGCCCCCGTTCCACTCCAGAGGCAAGCCTGCCATGATGGCCTGCCGGTCTCCATCACCACCACCCACACAGACAGAAGGGCCGCACCGTTCCCTGGCTTCGCGGCACTGCTCGCTGGTGACCCAGGGTACTGCGCCTCCGTGGTCCTCCTCCTTGGAGACCTCGGAGTCGGAGATGGGCTCTTATCGCTCCAGCAGATCGCGGAGCAGGAGGTCCAGGTCTCGACGGAGTCACCAGCCATACCCGGCACCATGGCAGCAACAGTGGCAGCCGTCTGCTCAATAGTCCTACTGAACACCCTGGGCTTACCATCAGAGCCAGGGTCAAGTCCATGGTCCGCAATCCAGGACTGCGTCGGTGTCTTCGGCATCTTTCGTGCCACAGACAGTGCTGGCACCACCGCCAGTAGCACCATCATCCGAGGGAGTGGCATTTCTGGCACAACCAGCTCCAGCACAGTCTCTCTAGACAATGACACCACCAGGGGCTCCAATTTCGACCCCACCAGCAACGTCGGGCTCAGCACCACCGGATTTGTCTGCCCTGGCACCAGCTGCAGTGCCAAATCCCCCATCAGCACCGGCACCAGAGCTCAAGGGACGAGGGACCCCAGAGGGGCTGAGGTTAGCGAATGGGACCCGCTACCCATCCTCTCATCTTCGTCCTTGCCAGATGAAGCGGTCGCGGGGAATCGATAGCCCTGGCTCTCGAGGACAACCGTGTTCTCCAGGAGCTATTGAGACGGGCCACTCAAAGCATGAGGAAACATGCCAAGGAGGTGGAGGAGGATTTGGACCCTGTTGTGGATGTCCTTGCTTCCTCCGGCCCATACAGGATTGCTCTGCCATTGATAAAAACAGTAGTTGACACATCCAAAAAATCTGTGGCAGACCCCCGCTTCTCTGGCCCCTACAACCAAGAAAACCAAGCGGCGCTACTTCGTACTAAGGGGTATGAACACCTTTATACCCACCCTCCCCCAGACTCTTTGGTGGTCAATGCGGCCAATCAGAGAGAGCGCCAGGGGTTCCAAGTCTCCACCCCTAAAAACAGGGATGCCAAGAAGCTGGACCTATTTGGCCGAAAGGTCTATTTGACCGGGGGCCTGCAGCTCCGCAGCCAACCAGCCATTGTAATCCACTATGGACATAACACCTGCTTGGCAATGGCTAAGTTCGCAGAGCTCCTGTCTCAGGACTTTCAGGTGGAGTTCTCCGCACTTGTGGAGAAGGGGAAATTGGTTTCCTGGGCCTCTCTGCAAGAGGCTCTGGATGCAGCGGATGCAGCCTCGCGCATGCTGGCCACAAGGGTGGTGATGAGGCAAGGCTCCTGGCTACAGGTCTCTGGTCCTCCCCACAAGGTCCAGCAGACCACACAGGACCTCCCCTTTGAGGGATCCTCCCTTTTCTCTGAAAAAACAGATAAGAGACTTCACAGTTTGAAGTACTCTAGGGCTACTCTGTGCTCGCTGGGGCTCCACACGCCAGCTACCCAGCGCAGGCATTTTAGGCCTCAGCCTGCCCGTCAGCCTTACCAGCTGCAGAACCGCCAGGACATTCCACGTAGGCAAAAAAAGAGTGGTAGAAGGAGGAAACGTCTCTCCTCTGGGCAAAACTCTGGCCAGCCCAAACCTCCGCCCGGGCCTAGACCACCCTTTTGAAGGTGCGGTCGAGGACAGCTCACCAGTAGGGACTCTGGATTCTTCTCCTCTTACCTTCTTGTCCCATGTATCCCCTTTCTGCCATGCCTGGTCCCGAATGTCTTTAGACCGTTGGATGCTCTGCATGGTAGAGAGGGGATATTCCATCCAATTCTGTGCCCCCTCTCCCCTCCAACCCCCTTCCCCGTCCCTCTTCAGGGACCCCTCTCACGAGCAACTTCTAATTCAAGAAGTGCAGTTCCTCCTCTTGGTGGGGGCAGTGGAGGAGGTTCCTCAGGAGCTAAGGGGCAAGGGATTTTACTCCCAGTATTTCCTAATACCAAAGGCCAAGCGGGGCCTCAGATCCATCTTGGACCTGCGGCAGCTCAACAAGTTTGTAAAGAAACTCAAGTTCCTCGTGGTCTCACTAACCTCCATTATCCCTTCATTGGATCCGGGAGACTGGTACGCCGCCCTCAACTTGAAGGACGCGTAATTTCACATCGCAATAGTACCACATCACAGACGCTACCTCTGATAGTGGCCGCTGCTCACCACGAATCTGCTTGCTGTCCTCCTGATCGGACTGTCAACAGCTCCCTGAGTATTCACAAAGTGCATGGCAGTCGTTGCGGCATTCCTGCACAAGTGCCAGATACAGGTTTTTCCTTACCTCAATGACTGGTTGATCAAGGGCCGCTCAAGAGCCCAAGTGCAGGGTCAGGTCGAATTCATAAGAAGGACCTTCCTCGAATTGGGTCTCCTCCTAAACAAGGCCAAATCTACTCTGTCTCTGGTGCAGAGGATAGAGTTTATAGGCGCAGTCTTAGACTCGACTCAAGCCAGGGCATACCTCCCAGAAGCCATGTTTCGCTCACTAGGGGACATCACACGGGGCCTCAGACAGTTCCCCACGACCACGGCAAGGAACTGCCTAAAGCTGCTGGGACACATGGCTGTACCACGTAGGTGCATGCAGTCTGTATTGGCCAGTCTGAGACACTCTGGACAGCATCATAACCTTGCCCCGCCTGGTGTTGGACTTCCTCCTATGGTGGCTGGACCCGCGAATGGTTTGTGCGGGAGTGCCCTTTGCCAGCCCTTAGCCCTCTCTCTCATTGGTGACAGATGCCTTGGATCTGGGCTGAGGAGCTCATCTAGGGGACCTCAGGACTCAAGGCCTCTGGTCTCAGACGGACTTCGCTCTGCACATCAATGTCAGAGAGCTGAGAGCAGTACGACTGGCATGCCACGCTTTCAAAACTCACATAGCAGGCAGGTGCGTCTCAGTCCTCATGAACAACACCTCGGCGATGTTCTATATCAACAAACGGGGGGGGTGCACGCTCCTCTCCCCTGTGCCAGGAAGCCCTCGCGCTGTGGAACTTCTGTGTAGAGCACTCGATCCACCTGCAGGCATCATATCTCCCAGGAGTGCAGAACAGGCTGGCAGACAGGATCTTCCACGGCCACGAGTGGTCCCTCCAGCCAGACGTGGTGAGCTCAATCTTCCGTCTCTGGGGCTCTCCCCAAATAGACCTGTTTGCCACTTGCGGCAACAGGAAATGTCAGCTATTCTGCTCCCTCATGAATCACAGTCCGGGGTCCATCGCGGATGCCTTCCTCCTCCCATGGGAGGGGGGGGCTCCGTCTCTATGCTTTCCCACCAATTCTGCTGGTTCACACGGTGCTCCTCAAGATTTGCAGGGACTGGGCCAGAGTCATACTGATAGCGCCAGCGTGTCCGCGCCAGCACTGGTTCACGTCGCTCCTGGGAATGTCCATAGTGGCACCACTTACTTTACCGCTGGTTCCGGCTCTGATCATGCAGGACCATGGCCGACTCATGCACCCGAATCTAGAATCGCTCCACCTCACGGCCTGGATGCTCCATGGCTAAACACCGCGGAGCTGTCTTGCTCGGATCAAGTCAGACAAGTCCTCCTTGGTAGTAGAAAGCCCTCAACCAGGGCAACGTACCTTGCCAAGTGGAAGAGGTCCTCCATCTGGGCGGAGCAACGCAGTCAGTTGCCATTGCTTGCCCCCATACCGTTCATACTGGACTACCTCCTTCGCCTAAAACAACAAGACCTGTCCCTGTCATCAATAAGGGTCCACTTAGCCGCCAACTCCACCTTCCATCTGGGCATAGACGGCTTCTCGGTCTTCGCAAACCCTCTAGTCAGTTGTTTCCTCAAGGGCCTAGACAGGCTCTTCCCGCAGACGTGTCAGCCTGGCCTGGCCTGGGACCTTAATCTAGTCCTCTCCAGACTTATGGGCCCTCCATTTGAACCACTGGCAACCTGTTCCCTGCTCTCTCTCTCATACAAAGTCGCATTCCTCGTGGCAATTACCTCAGCTAGATGGGTATTGGAGGTCAGGGCCCTAACATCTGAGCCTCCTTACACAGTTTTTCATAAGAACAAGGTCCAACTCAGACCTCACCCGGCTTTTCTCCCTAAGGTTGTCTACCAGTTTCACATGAGCCAGGACATCTTCCTCCCAGTGTTTTATCCCAAGCCAGACTCCTCCAATAGGGAGCACAGGCTGCACTCACTGGATGTACGTAGGGCCCTAGTCTTCTACGTAGAGAGGACTAAGCCGTTCCGGAAGTCCATCCAACTCTTTGTGGCCCTGGCGGACAGAATGAAAGGTCTCCCTGTCTCTTCTCAATGCATGTCGTTGTGGATCACATCTTGCATTTGGAAGTGTTATGGCCTGGCGAGGGTGCTCTCCCCGCCGATTACCGCCCACTCTACCAGGGCCCAGGCTTCCTCGGCAGCATTCCTGGCGTAAGTCCCCACCCAGGAAATCTGCGGGCCGGCCACCTGGTCTTCAATACATAGATTCACGACGCACTATGCAATTACACAACGGGCCAGACACGATGCGACCTTTGGATGCGCTGTGCTCCAATCAATGCATGACTCCGATCCCACCTCCTAAGCTTTGGCTTGTGAATCACCTGGTTGGAATGGACATGAACAATCACTCGAAGAAGAAAAAACGGTTACTTTCTCGTAACTGTTGTTCTTCGAGATGTGTTGTTCATGTCCATTCCAATACCTACCCTCCTACCCCTCTTTCGGAATAGCTGGCAAGAAGGAATGAGGGGTGGAGGGTCGGCAGGGCCCTATATTGGGCGCCATGAAGGCACCACTCCAGAGGGCACCCAGGCCAACCCTACGGATGCTGCTAAGGGGAAAATCTTCCAGCTGATGGGCATGCGGCACGCACACACCTGGTTGGAATGGACATGAACAACACATCTCGAAGAACAACAGTTACGAGAAAGTGAGTAATGTTTTTTCTTTTTAATTTCATTGGTAATTCTGAAAAATTGGAGGAAATTTTGCTATGGGTTAACCTGAAAATGATTTTTTTTTAACATTTTCAGTTAATCAAAAAGAAAAAAACAAAATGCATTTCATTAAATAAGATTTGACAGATTAAAATATAAAAAATAAATATTGCAGACTGATTGTTTTGGACAGCAGTAGAAGAAAGTAGGTGGAAAAAGCAGAAGTTTTAGTGTAATTTTTAAAATGTGTGATTTTAGCTTTTATGAAAAATGAGTGAGACCTTAATTGAATTCAGGTCTGGAGGTACAAAGATATTAAACAGTTGTAAAATTTGGCTCTGTAGGAATTTTGGAGACAGTAGTATCTCTAGCACAGTACTGTCTGACACAGTTTACACAGTTTCCTTCATAGCTGGTTACTGCTTATACTTATGGAAACTTTTATATTAAAATAGTTTTTTGATGGAAATTACAGTTTGGTGAAGTTTAAAACTGAAAGAAATCCTACAGTAGATTTCCTGCCCTGCAGGCTGAATCACATTGAATCCCTATTTAAACATAAAAAGCTATACCCCCCACTTCCTATGGTGAAGGTGGAATTATAAGGCTAGAAAACTGTAAGAGCATTGATGGGGATTGTAGGCATTAGAATTAATTTTCCTTAGGAATCACTATGGAGTAACACCATGGTTGTAAGCTTAACGTTATCGTTGTAAATACAAAAGTAGTGGGGAGGGGGGAAAGTAATCTTAAACAAAACAAGGTGGAAAAGAAAGTTCTAAACTGGTACTATAAGGCTAGTGTGTAATGCTATATAAAAATATTGATCCATAGGATACAAACGGACTAGTATATGCAACAATATAAGACCAATGAATAATGTTGGGGAAACACAAATTTGAATAAGCAATTCTTGCTAAGAAGATATCTCTGCGTATATAAATATGTATATCTAGTATTGGTGGAGGAAGCCCACCGCACTTAGAATAAAACACACTAAAAATAGAAACTGCTTGATTATAAAAAGTATTACATTTCCATCCACCCCTTAAAACAATTATTTAATCCTGGATCAATGGTCTAAATAAAACAATTCATTAAGCTAAAGCAATTGTGATTTTTGGGGGGTAATTTTATCATTTAAAGAATGTTGTTTGTTATGCCTTGTTTTTATTGATGCACAAACATTTTAAGAGTGTGGGGGGTTTTAATTGCTCTTGTGCTGAGACTAAGGCTGAATCAAGTTGCATGTTATAAACTTATGAAAATGTTGATGCAGCCATAATTCAAGTACAGTGTCATAATCAAGCCTTCCGCCCCAACTCACATTGTCTGAATCAATATAGTATTCCAAATACATTATCTTCAGCTCATTTCTCTGTGTATCAAAACAAATAACGATTGAAATACTGTGTTGATTTTTGTTAACTATATTTCCACCAGCATAGCAGGCAACATTATTTCAGAATATTAAGTGCCCCAGGTAAATTAGTTTAGAAAATTATTTATGCTGCAAATTAATAGACTGTCTTGCTGTATGAACAGACCAGATTTCAAGAGAGCTTTAGGCACAGCTGGTGCAAGCTTTGTATGTACTATAGACAGAATCATAGAATATCAGGATTGGAAGGGACCTCAGGAGGTCATCTAGTCCAACCCCCTGCTCAAAGCAGAACCAATCCCCAACTAAATCATCCTAGACAGGGCTTCATCAAGCCTGACCTTAAAAACCTCTAAGAAAGAAGATTCCACCATCTCCCTAGGTAACCCATTCCAGTGCTTCACCACCCTCCTAGTGAAAAAGTTTGTCCTCATATCCAACCTAAACCTCCCCCACTGCAACTTGAGACCATTACTCCTTGTTCTATTATCTGGTACCACTGAGAACAGTCTAGATCCATCCTCTTTGGAACCCCCTTTCAGGTAGTTGAAAGCAGCTATCAAATCCCCCCTCATTCTTCTCTTCTGCAGACTAAACAATCCCAGTTCCCTCAGCCTCTCCTCATAAGTCATGTGCTTCAGCCCCCCAATCATTTTTGTTGCCCTCTACTGGACTCTTTCCAATTTTTCCACATCCTTCTTGTAGTGTGGGGCCCAAAACTGGACACATTACTCCAGATGAGGCCTCACCAATGCCGAAAAGAGGGGAATGATCACGTTCCTCGATCTGCTGGCAATGCCCCTACTTATACAGCCCAAAATGCCATTTGCCGTCTTGGCAACAAAGGCATACTGTTGACTCATATCCAGCTTCTCATCCACTGTAACCCCAAGGTCCTTTTCTGCAGAACTGCTGCGTAGCCATTCGGTCTCTAGTCTGTAGCAGTGCATGGGATTCTTCCATCCTAAGTCCAGGTCTCTGCTCCTGTCCTTGTTGAACCTCATCAGATTTCTTTTGGCCCTCTAATTTATCTAGGTCCCTCTGTAACCTATCCCTACCCTCCAGCGTATCTACCACTCCTCCCAGTTTAGTGTCATCTGCAAACTTGCTGAGGGTGCTGTCCACGCCATCCTCCAGATCATTAATGAAAACATTAACCAAAACCGGCCCCAGGACCAATCCTTGGGGCACTCCACTTGATACCAGCTGCCAACTAGACATGGAACCATTGATCACTAGATGTGCTCTTTCCTCCATATTCCTTCTCCAGTTTTCTCACTGTCCTCCTATTGTTTGTTTATGTTTGCTCTTATTGGCTCTGATAGGGACAAGCTCTTCCATTCTGTATTCACCAAATACATTTCCCAATCTTTTCTTGTTGCTGCTTTTGTTTTCTCATTCCATTCTCCCATTTGTGCATTTTCTCATGCTGCTCCAGTTGGAATAACATCTGTTCTATGTTCCAAACTGAACTCTTCTTCCTGTAATCCATCTTCAAAACTCACTCTAAGCTTTGTAGAGTATAATATATCTGTTTAGTAGTAGTTATAATAATGCAAGGAGGAAAGAGTCCATGGTGCCAGCTTATGACAGTCTGCCTGATTGCTTTTTACACTGCCTATATCAACTACCCATGTTGCTAACTACGTTGCTTAAGAGGGTCCTGTGGCACCTTTGAGACTAACAGAAGTATTGGGAGCATAAGCTTTCGTGGGTAAGAACCTCACTTCTTCAGATGTCTTGCATCTGAAGAAGTGAGGTTCTTACCCACGAAAGCTTATGCTCCCAATACTTCTGTTAGTCTCAAAGGTGCCACAGGACCCTCTGTTGCTTTTTACAGATTCAGACTAACACGGCTACCCCTCTGATACGTTGCTTAAAATGGTCTTTTAATGACCGCCAATTTTGAATACAAACAAGCGATATTAAAGGTGTTGCTTTTGCTTGGTTAGTTAATAATGAGGATTTTAAAATGATTCCACATCCCAGAAATATTTATTGAAAACCTGAAGAAGAGATTGTGTATAGATTAGAACTTCAGGGCTCTTTATGGACTAAAGCATACAAGGGAATATAAAGCAAAACTTAAAACTCAGAAAATTGAGAAATATATATGGCAGGAATATAAAATACAAGATTTGGATAAGTTTTTTCTCTCCATATACCATTTTCCTGCTATTTTTTAAATCTTTGCTATACTTAAGAATATAGTGAATATTATGTTAACTATCCCTCCAGGTCACTTAATAGTGTTGCTCCAAGGTGTAGTCTTAGGAAAAACTTCCTGACACTGAGATCTAGTAGACTGGAGAATTTATCCACCAGTTCCCCTTGCAGGTTAGGTAAGCAGGGAGACCATCGCTCAGAATCTCCTCTCCCTTATAAATTATTGGGGAGATTTAGGAAGATAGGTCTGTGTTGATTTAGGAAAAGAGAAGTGGCTCACCTGGGTGTCTCTGAAGAAGGGAGGACTGAAATGTTACTGGGCCTTATCTCCCATGAGCCATTTGCAAGTGAGTGGAGGTTTTGAATGGGCTGCTTGTGTTTGTGGGGGCAGGATATAGATAGGGGATAAGCATTCCCAAATTGTTGTTGAGTAGGGAGACAGAGGCAGATATTAAGATTTTGATGATACAGTACTCAAATCTGTTCCAACTACCTAAAAAGTTGGTTCATCCAAATACTCCAATTGAGATCATATTTGTATCGGTCTCAATAAGCACAGCCATTTCAACTTGTTTCTTCCTACTGATAGATGCAGACTTACGGTATTTAACTATACTGTATGTTTCAGTATAATAACTTGCAAATGCTTCCTATTAACTCAGTAATAACTGTATTCTTACCTATAAATTCCTCTCCCTGAGTAGTTAACATAAAAATAAAGTGTTATATTTCTACCTATTAATGTTTGTAAAAAAATATTACTAATATAATTCCTTCTAGAATCAAAAACAGAAAAAACAATTGGCTTCTGTTAGAGACCTAACTATCCCAAATATATATTAATGGATAAGTACTGTAGTTGATAAAGCAAATTCAATTTTTTGTTCTAAGTTATCTTTATTGTGGCTACTTTAAGAAGACTAACAGCCTATAACACCAAAAATGGTACAAAATTGCTTCTAACACATTTACATTGATCATTTTGGATTAAAAACCAGTTCAAAATATACAGATGAAAAAAGTGTTGCTCAGAATTTGATTTCAACTGTATTTTGGAAAAATAAACATGTCCTAACAGAAAACAGATTACTTGGATTAATTTTGATGAGAATATATACTCTAATGATTTTATTTTTCTAGTTAAACAATAGCAGTATACAGTATGCATGAGTAGAGAGACGGGACTGCTATGGTAGAATCTCATGAAGAGTTGCCATGACTCAAGCACAATACGTATAGCTAGGATCTGAGAAGAAAAAAATAGAGGAAGTGGAAAACTGGAAAAGTGGAAAACAAGCTGGCAGGAAACACAGTTTTACAGCCTTCTAGGGACTGTCTGTTTATATGACAATGAAAATAGGTTTTAGCTCAAAGTTCCATGGAGGCACGCAACTGAGCTGCTGTTTATCTCTGAATATACTGCAAGGTGGAAGAGGTGCAGAAACACTGACAAGTTAGGGAAATCTAACATTGCACATTTTAGGGAAACAGTCTCCTGGGAGTGGAATACAATTTAAGAATTATTGTTGTAATGATGGTTAACATCCTTCCTCAAAACACAGACCTAAGAGGCAATGTATACAAAGTGACAAAAGCAAATTAACTGAATGCTTATAATGCACACTCAGATGGGAGTCAATTGAACTCCAGTGATATGAAAGGTAATATAGGACATGGATTTGTAGGGTCCACATGCATGCTATTGTTTCAGATGTGTATAAAAAGGCTGACATAGTTAATTTCAAAACAATCAGTCATTGGTTCATAGTTATATTTTTCTCAGTTTCTAAACCAATCAAACCTAATTAGATTCAATCAGAGGATCTGCTGCAAAAATTTATTGAAAAGCATTTTAACTGGTGAATAAATTGACATCCAAACTCTTTAAAAGAGCTGCTGATGTCTTGTAGAAAATGTTGGAAATAACAATTTATCAACAGGCCTACTCAGTTGATTCAGTTTTTATCTTTGTTGTTAAGGTATTTGAATGGGGTGGGGGGAATCGGTTTCTCAGACATTCATCTGTTCCTACTGTTTTAGCTACCCTTGAAGTCATAAATCCTATTTTTGTGACATCTTAAGTCTTTTCAGAGCAGCAAATGAATCATCACAAAGAGACGATTATGATTTCAGGTGAGGAATGAGCTGCAGGAGCTGATGAGCAGCTAAACAAAGAATCCTGTTTTCATGCAAATATCCTTAATAGAGAACAAAAAGAAAAATACAGATAATATTTAATATGTCAGCAGAACTGTACTGGGCAAAATAGATTTGAATTAGATATCTTAGGGCCCTGTCTGAGCTCCCCCAGGAACTAAGGATGATCACAAACCTCACCACCTTCCACTCCAAGTGCAAGGAGCATTTCTTTCACCTTGCCTTCTCTAACATAAATTTACAGCAACACGTATAATAAAAAACAAACAAAAAGCACCATACCACACAAGACACTCCACTGCACTCACTTCTCTCCCTGGGGAGAGGCTGATAGTCATGTCACTTAATGAACTACTGGAAGGCCCTCAGATACTACAGTAATGGGTGCCATATAAGAACCTACAATGAATAGAATAAAATGTATGTGAAAAGGTTTATAGTACCCAAAATGACTGTCTTTGGATTTAGAATCAATGGGGCTGGAGTAAGGGCTCCAACTGCTTAACTTCCCTCGGAGGCGAATTCTGTTTCTGCAACTCAAAAATGTAGACACCACCACTTCAGAGCTTAACATCAGGATTTCTCAACCTCCCCAAAACAGAATATAACCTATGCAAAGGTTTGCCAGACTTTGAAATGTAACCTGGGAGCAAAGTTGGTATCAGAGCTGAGTGAATAAAAGGGAATCCCTTTTTGTGGAACATTTCAATTTTTTTTAAATGTCCTGAATTTGGACAAACAGCCAAAAATTTTACACAGAAAGAAATTTAAAGAATTATTCCATTTTAGGAGAACTAAAACATAATTTTTAGGCTTCATGTTGGGCAGCCAGAAAGCCACTCTCCACAGCTTACTGGAGAGACAGAACCTGGGCACTCAGCCTGGGCATCAACTCCAGGAGACAGAGAGCAGGGGCACCTGGGCTCCATGCCACTCCATCCTGAAGCTGGTTGGGAGGCAGGCAACCCTGGCACTTCTCCCCTCCATCCTCCATGGAAACTTATGGATTTGGAAAAAGAGCATTTTTTGTCAGAAAATCATTCTGATGAAAAATGTGATGAACTCTAGTTGGTATAAAAATAGCTTTCTTCTCCCTCCCCCAATTTGCTGGTTGTAACAGAAAAGATTGATTTTTTTTTCAAAATTTTACCCAGCTGTCTTAAGAACCTCAGTCTCTGACTTTCAAAGGGATTTAGGATGAAAACTTTACTTAATCTCAAGAATGAGTGATACCTGCTATCTGAGAAGGAGGGAGTTTACTTGCAAGTGTTTCATCACGACTGGCCAAATTTTCTAACTGAGTGCAAACTTGCCTTTGAATTTGTGCATGCATTTTTTCTAGTGTCTCCATGAATAGACAAGAAATGAAATTGGGATTTCAAAAGGTGGCTCATTCAAAGTAGAAATATATCCATGTGGCCCTTTAGAAAGATAAGGTGGATGAGGTAATATCTTTTATTGGACCAAGTTCTGTTGGGCAGAGAGACAAGCTTTCAAGCTTACATAGAGTTTTTCTTCCTGCAACCAACACAGCTACAACTAAACTGCATAAATGTGACCCTTTGTCATTCTTTTGTCTTCTTACTCAGATTTTATCTCCTGCTACACTGTCATCAGTGAAGAATCTGTTTATCATCATAAAGTCTCAATCCTAATTCCTACTGATTTTAGTGAGACTCTATGCTGATAAAAGAGTTCACCCACATGAATTAAATTGTAGGATTGGTGCCTAATGCTTTTTCTTGTAAAGTAAAAGAAAAAGATTTGGCCACTATTATTCCAAATAAGAGTGCCTGCACAGGGAATTATGGTGGTATAATCAGCGTAGTAATGCTGGTAAAATTCCCCGTGTAGACCAGTTAGGGTTGCCAACTTCCTAATTTCTGAAAACTGGGCCCCCTGACGCACTTCTTCCCTCCGAGGCCCCACCCCTGTTTTGCCTCTTCTCCCAAGGACCCACCCCCTGCTTGCCCCTCTCCTCCCCCTCCTTCGTCACTCAATCCTTTCCACCTCCCCCACTGCCTCCCTGGGCTCTCTCTGCTCCGGGACTAGGATGGGAGCTGCAGCCTGATGCAAAGCCTGCTGACTGACTGCCCACAAGATGCAGGTAGGAGGCGGCCCTGGCTGACACAAATTGATGACCTGGCACCTCCTATCCATGGTAACTGGACTTTTGGTGTCCGGTCAGTACATCTGACCAGACATGACCAGGTCCCCTTTTTGACTGGACTTTCCAGTTGAAAACCAGACACCTGGCAACCCTAACACCAGCCTTAAACCCAGACTCCTCCTCCCATAGCTGTGACTGCTTTTTACTCAATACTGCAGATGAGACTCAGTACATAGAGGGAACAGAGCTATTACATGAAAATGTGCCATTTTTATACAGGTTTCAGAGTAGCAGCCATGTTAGTCTGTATCCGCAAAAAGAACAGGACTACTTGTGGCACCTTAGAAACTAACAAATTTATTTGAGTCCATGAAAGCTTATGCTCAAATAAATTTGTTAGTCTCTATGGTGCCACAAGTTCTCCCATTTTTATACAATTACTATTCAGAAGAACAGCATTAAAACTAGTGCCCTGGTTACGCATGTAATGCACCACAGTAATCTCCATGTTGCTAAACTAATCTGAGTGGTGTGGAAGCAGTTTTACAATGACATCAAGTAGCCAAGAAGCAATAATAATTGTTCAGAACTTGCTATTAAAGCATTACATATCTTTAACAGATCACATTATTACATTTCTTATGTATTAGATGTTACTTATTGCAGAATAATGTATGGGATGAGGTATAAAAATGAGGACACTAAATAATTTGATTTTGTTACATTATTCAATTCCACAGTAATTTGTTGGTGCAAGTCTTGAAAAGCGTATGTGGCTAGTTAAATGAGCTCTTAAAACCATGTTAGAGCTTTTAAGGGATTTTTGTTCTTTGGCAGTACTATAATGGCAGAGTTCAAAAGGTTAAATACCAAATGTGGGTGCACTTTCTAACAAAAATGTCCATCATTGCTCTGTCATCAATATTTTATTAGTTTTTATCGCTTTAGATCTTTTCTGGTTAAGTCAAATAATAATATTTACAATGGATTAGGATTTAAAAAAACTCAGCTTTGATTATACCACATGCTGAGTATATGTATATGTATGCTCAAGTCAGACTTCGAAACAAGATTGCTAAACTGGTATATTTGAGCTCTGATCTGTTAATACATGCTTCTTGGCTACAATGCTAACAAGGTTGTGAGTTTACTTCCCTATATATGTTGCATATAGAAGGATTAGGACTGGACTTTTGAGAGCAATCACAGTTTGTTATGGAAATACCATTGCTTTCCACAGAGAGTTGTGATGTACTTATTTATAAAATAATCCTTTTTTTGTAGATAGGATCTTCATTGAACATACAGTTAGCAAACCATATGGTAAGTTCACACACATTTTCTTACATCTACTGAAAAATTCAAGGGTGAAAAAGAAGACAGTGCTCAAAACGGAGAAATGAAGAAGAAACCAAACAAAACTATATAAATGAGCTAAGGGTTGTAGAGGGTGACCATATACTCCAACCAACTGGAAAACTCCTGCATTTCAGGAGAAATCCAAGCCTTCTGTTTGGATTTACAGAGTAAACCTAAACTTTTCCAGGTTTTTGTAAGTCCACTTAGATCAGTTTCCTAGCTCTCCTCTGCTGTTGCAGCATCTCCCTGCTATTTATTCTACCATACAGTCACCCCCTTTCCTTTTCTCAATCAGAGCAAAATCAATATGGTTGCCAATAGTTTATACAGATGTGAAATGGAGAGAAGACTATGGGTGCTAGCTCCTCTGGGGACTACTTCTCATATCCTTGGTTCCTCATTCCATTTCAAGCCATTTAGTCTCACTGGAGGAGAATGAGGAGTAGAAAGAGAGAAGCAAGCAATGGGAATGAGACTAAAGCTGGATGAGACATAATTTTTCTCATCCAGTACATATGTTCAAAAAATGTTGAATAATTTTCCCATCTGAAAGTGGGGCAAAGAAGTCAAAATCTCAAAAATGTTCATGAGCTCTGTGACATTGCACTCCATATGTTTATGGAAATATGCTTATGAGTGTAAATATAATATAACTGAAATGTGCTTTATGCAAAAGGTCTCTTGTAAGGTATCATTACAAAGCTTATAATCTACTGAGTGTGTTCATCCTATTTGTATGAATATATCATTCCTGTATCTGAAGCTAAAAATATGAAGTATTACTCTGAAGTCCTATTGTAACTATGTAAAGTATGGGCCATTAATGGTGGCTTGGAATATTTATGGCTCCCATGAACTAGGACAATTGGGGTCTGAATGGCTCTGTTTTCTCACAAATCTTCCTGGGTATGTGCAGGGCAGCCCTGAAAGAATGGAGAATGAGGTCTTACATGTGATCGTGTCACCTGGTACTGGAATCCATTTTAAATCTGGTGCTTTTCCATTTAGAAGGAGGGGTGGGGACCCAGAGAGACAAAAGATTGCTGCCTTGTGCCAAAGCTTATAAAGGGGATGGAACAGAACAAAGGAGGCTGCCAGTCATAAGAAATCCCCTAGTTACCACCTGACCTGGAACTAACAAGGCTGTACCAGGGGAAAGGATAGGGCCCAGACTAGAAAGGAGTCTAGTCTGTGAAAGAAGCTTATTGGAATATCTCCGAGGGTGAGATTTACCTGTATTCAGTTTCTTAATGCATTAGGCTTAGACTTGCATGTTCTGTTTTATTTTGCTTGGTAACTTACTTTGTTCTGTCTGTTATTACTTGAAACCACTTAAATCCTACTTTTTATACTTAACAAAATAACTTTTGTATATTAATTAACCCAGAGTAAGTGATTAATACCGGGGGGAGCAAACAGCTGTTCATATCTCTCTATCAGTTATAGAGGGTGGACAATTTATGCGTTTACCCTGTATAAGCTTTATACAGAGTAAAACAGATTTATTTGGGGTTTGGGATCCCATTGGGAACTGGGTGTCTGGGTGCTGGAGATAAGTGACTTGCTTAGCAGTTTTTGTTTAAAATCTGCAGCTTTGGGGGCGTGTACCAGACCTGGGTCTGTGTTGCAGCAGACTAGCATGTCTGGCTCAACAAGGCATGGTTCTGGAGTCCCAAGCTGGCAGTAGAAAATGGGCTCAGAGGTAATTCCAGCACATCACGTGACAGTCCCAAGGGGGTCTCTGTGACCGAACCCGTCACAAGCTGAAACCCCACCAAAAAAAGTTTTGTTTGGGTCAGTTGAATCATTTTGTTTCAATAATTTTCAAACATTTCATTTTGGTTTTGACCTTTTATTCTTTAGTCTTTTAGTCTAAATGTACTAACATTTTGAAAGTCATTTTGATTAAAAAAAAAAAACAATCTTTTCAAAAATGTGAAAATGGGACATCTAGATTTCAAAACTTTTTTTTCCAATCATTTTTAAATCAGGCAATTAGTCAAAATTGGTCCTGTTTTATGAACACTTTAGTTTTGACAAATTGTTCTTTGGAAAAAATATGGTTTGAAAAATTCCTGATCAGATCTAAATTAAGCCTTGGGGTAATTGACAATATTGGTATAGAGGTGATGAGCCAAAGGTAAGTGTGAGCTGAGGGATACCTATTAAGGCTGTAAAGCCAGAAATAGTGTAGTGCTATAGAGTAGTGCTTGTCAAACTTTTTGGAATGAAGAGGGTTTTTTAAATGAAAATTGCTTCTTCTTTAATTATTTTTTTTGTTCATGAAAAATTCATGCTTTTTACTTTTTTCTAGTGTTTCTGTTTTTATTGCAAATGTTATCAAAATGTTTACAGAAACTATTTTCCATAAAAATATGAAGAAATTTATTTAAATAATTTTTAAATAACTCTGCCATTATTTCATTTGCATAAATTCATGTCCTTTCCCAAAGATTTTTTTCTCCTCCTCTGTCTCTACCCCCCAAGTTTCCTCTATACAATTCTCTCTGTTTTTCCTTTTGTTTCCTTTAACTAGATTTCCTCACCTTCCCTGTCTCTGGCTACCCTCTTCCCTTCTTCAGTTTCTCTATCTTCTCCTTTCTGTGGCATCCATCTCTCTCACACATTTGACCCTAGCATCCCACAAGGTGATTTCTGATCATAAAGCCAATTCTTGCTCATGGGGGAACGGAGATGTAGATAATAGGTGGGGGGAAAGATACAAGAGGGGCCAGGAAGCAAAGTAAGAGAAAAGAGAGAAGGCAGAAGCATGACCTTGTCTGAACAAAGACTGGGAAGAGAAGGACCGCAGAATGTAAAGGCAGGAGGAGAGGAGAAGAAATAAAGTTGGGAAATGAGCAATTAAGTTGATGGAAACAGGACAAAAAAGATAGCACAAGGATGGGATCTGGGGGAGAGGAATGATGGGGACGCTGAGGAATAAATATTTTCTTCTTACCATCCCCTGGCTTTAGCATATCCAGGCTTTTCATGCTGGATGTAAAGAGGATGGTGGAGAAAGGCTGTCTAAGCAGCATAGGGTATCCTTTTTTCCGTAGATGCCAAAATTCTCATGCGCATTGTCCTGACCCTTTCCAAAATCATCCCCTTTCTCCTCATAATATGAATTCTTGTTTCTTACTCCAAAAATATTTCCCTGCCTAGACTTCAGGGAAAAGATAACTGCTGGTTCTGATCTCACCCATAAGTTTTTACAGATATGTGTGGGGTGAAATAATCAAAGGTGACAAAATACTTATGTTTATAGTTGAAGATGGAGGCTACAAAAGATTCTAAAATGGATGATGCTGCTGAACAGTATTTTCCAATTCAGTCTTTCACAAAAAACAGCCACACATACACACAAGGTATATTGACAGTTAGAAATATATGAGCATCCCATGAAGCTTGACTGAGAAGCATGCAACAGAATACTTGGAAAATGTGACAATGGCAATGAGCTGACCCAAATAAAACAGATGCGGAAAAGGATGCTTAATGACCAAGATGCAAGCAGTTACATCACCATTACCCCACCACTATTGTTTTAATTGAATCAGATTCTTCTGATTAAAAGATAGGGCTATGTCGGATAATGCTTGTGAGAATTCAGAACCCAGTCCAACAAAGCATATAACCATTTGTTTAAACTGAAGTCAATGGGACTGTCTGGATGCCTACAGTTCAGAGCATGCTTATGTGCTTTGCTGGATTAAATCTGTATTCAGAAACTAAGTGTTGGCATACTCTTCATTTTGAAGAGGCGTAAAATCTAAATATGCCTAAGAAGTTGGGTGTGATTTAAAATGAGGCAAAGTTACCACTTGTGCTAAAAATTCTTTGACTGAATTAAATTTGGAGGACATCCTAAGGTACAGTGTAAGCAGAGCATATAACTAATTTGTTCATCCGAAAACTGACAAATATTTATATGTTTTGGCTCTGCAAAATAAGCTACAAGCATTTACTCAGAAAACCTTAGCTGAGCTAGCTACAAAAAGTCCTTATAGGTATTCTCCAAATTATAAGTAGGACTTTTTCAGCCTGCAAAACCACTTGAGCTGTTTTATTTATTGCTACCAGTGCCCAACATGCTAGTTTTTGTGGTGTGACCGTGAGATAATGAAGAGTGCTGTGTGTGTGTAATATAATGTAGTTCTTTTAACCATTATCTTTATATGCTTATACCTGAACTTGTGAAGCTAGCAGTCACTTCATGCCATTATGGCTGTCAGGAATTATTAACCAATTTTCAATTCTTGTCATCAAGCTGTGTTGGTGAGATGAAGTGGGTGAGCCAACAGTCTGTTCAAATGAGCTCCAACAAAATGTTTACAATCTTCATCAGAACAGATGATGTTACCCACCTGCAACAGTAAGCTGACAAAATGTTGCCCTTTAGTACTAGCTATTGGGAATAGCATAGAGTCCATCTGTGGTACTGAATTATCTGAATGAGGTCTGCACAGGATTCATATTTATATGCATCTGATGATGTGGGTATTCACCCACGAAAGCTTATGCTCCAATACGTCTGTTAGTCTATAAGGTGCCACAGGACTCTTTGTCGATATTTATTTTATGTGGTTTCAGAAGCAAGAGAAATTGCTCTAAAAGTGTCCAGTTATCAGAGGTCATAATCGATGTTCTCTTACTGCATGCTACAAAACACACAAACACACTGTTTGCCCCTATCAATCTTTCTACTTCATGAAAGGTAAAGTTCCACTTTTGTGCTACATCTTGTGCTTTGAGAGCAGCTTCAGTATTAATCTTGTAATTCTCAAGAGTTGGTCAATTATAGTATACTGGTTGTTTGAAGCGTAAAGGATTGCCATAGGTGTAGAGAAGTTACATATTTCTCCCAGGCTTAATTCATTGCACTATAGTGCATTACAAACTATCGGAAGTTGCCATCTCACATGGTATTTCACACAATAGTTTTATCTTAAAGCTTCTGCACTGATCTTGCTACTATCAAAGTGTGGCAAACAAAGATTAACAATTGTATGGGTTATGAGACTTGTATAGGCTTGTCCCTTGGGCCCATGTATGTAGAAAAAACATTCCCAAAATAAAAAAAAAGCAAAAATGTTATAGTAAAGCTATGGTAAGTTATGGTAAGAGCTAAGAGTACAATATGGTAGTCTTCACTATTTGGTTGATTGCATAAAGTTTTTCCTGAAGTACACTACAGTAGAATTTTGTTAAGAAATTTCTATTCAAACTCTTTAGATAAGAATTTTCTATTTAAACTCTCTAGTTATCAAAGTTTAGTCTTTTTAACTTAGAGTGGGATTTCTGTTATTTAGAACTTCTTGTCTTGTAGCCACATTCTGTAGTGAAGCTGTACCAAATTAAGTGATTCCAGATTCTCTCATAACACTGCTCTACAGCCAAAATGCTTCTGAAATAAATGTAGTCAAACTTTACTAATTCTGGGTCACTGAGAACGAAAATGATGTTTAAAATTGTTGATTGGCTCTAGTTTTCAAGATATGCTATTGGGTCAGTATATACGACCCTTGACTTGGGAATGGAGGAGGATAAGTGAGTTATAAAGGGAAGGGCTCTCAATTTAAACCAGAAATGACTAAAATACATCTTTGACTGGATCAATGAATAATTCTATGACTGGGTTTGGACAGTACTTGCTTTTTAGGCAAAACAATGAATGATGCAATCTGAAGCTGGTATTGCGTCATACATGATATGAATTGCATCATGTTATTCCTAGAAGTCATGGATGATGCAATCATAACGAAGCTTACATCACTCTGCTGAACAAATTGCCCTATATCAGCTCTAGAAATCATACACTGTCGTGCTCGCTTATTTGTTTGATTTTGCAAAGGGACACATTTCTGTTTAGCCAAAGTGAGCAGAGATGCCTCGTACTTGTGTGAACAGTGCAGATAACTTCTATGTTTGTGGTGAAGTGACTTTTGCATCACAAAAGTGCAGTATAACCACTATGGTTAAGAAAGCCTATCACCTTTATTTTGGCTGCAAAATTGAAGATCAGGACAAGAGGTGGGCCCCACACATATGCTGCAACACTTGTGCAACAAATCTTCGCCAGTGGTTGAACAGGAAAAGGAAATCTATGCCTTTTGCAGTGCCAATGATTTGGAGAGAGCCAACAGATCATACCAGCAATTGTTACTTCTGCATGGTGCCTCCAGTTGGGAAAGGTGTGTCAAAGAAGAAAAAGTGGACTGGGCATTATCCAAACATTCCATCAGCTATACGCCCAGTACCCCACGGAGAAGGACTGCCGGTTCCTGATGCACCAGAATCATTCTCACTTGAATCAGATGAGGAAGAGGAAGAGGATGAAACTTCTGGTCCTGAACCATCAATGTCACAGGACCCACATTTTCTCCCATCCTCCTCCTCTGAACCACACCTCGTAACACAAGGTGAACTGAATGACCTTGTCAGGGATTTGGAACTACCCAAGAGTAAGGCAGAGCTCTTGGGCTCCAGACTACAGCAGTGGAATCTCCTGGCAGGTAATGTTAGGGTTTCCATGTTCCGTGACCGTCAAAAGGATCTTGTCCCATTCTTCTTCATGGAAGGTGATCTTGTAGCCTGCAACAACATCGATGGTGTGATGGCAGCCCTCAACATTGTTCACGATCCAGATGAGTGGCGACTGTTCATTGATTCATCGAAGACGAGTCTTAAAGCTGTTTTACTGCATAATGGCAACGTTTTGCCATCAATTCCAGTTGGTCATGCAGTCCATATGAAGGAAACCTATGACAACATGAAACAACTTTTGAGGTGCATAAACTATGACCATCATCAGTGGCAGCTTTGTGGCCATTTGAAGGTTGTTGCTTTCTTGCTTGGTCTGCAGACTGGATACACAAAGTACTGCTGTTTTCTCTGCGAATGGGATAGTCGTGCAAGAGATTCCCACTACATCAAGAAAGATTGGCCACTCCGACAGTCATTGGAGCCTGGGAGGAAAAGTGTTCAGCATCCACCACTTGTTGAATCAAGGAAGATTTTGTTACCACCCTTACACGTCAAGCTGGGTCTGATGAAGAACTTTGTCAAGGCCATTGACAAAACACAAGCAGCTTTCAGGTACCTCCGTGGAAAAATTCCAAGGTTAAGTGAAGCTAAGATAAAGGAAGATGTCTTTGTTGATCCTCAGATTCGTGAACTTCTTCGAGATGATGTATTTGACGGCATGGAAAAGCCGGCATGGAAAGCCTTCCAGTTAGTGGCAATAAATTTTCTCTGAAAGAACAAGGCAGACAACTACAAGTTGTTGGTGGAAAACCTCCTCAAGGCATATAAAAGCCTTGGTTGCAACATGTCACTAAAGATACATTTTTTGCACTCTCATCTAGATTTTTTTCCACCGAACTGCGGAGCAGTGAACGACAAGCACGGCAAGCGATTTCCCCAGGACATTGCAACAATGGAGAAACGCTATCAGGGCAAATGGAGCCCATCAATGCTTGCAGACTATTGCTGGACAGTGACAAGAGATGCTCCATTTAATGAATACAAGAGACAAGCCAAGAAGCGCCGAGTAGAAACTGAATAGGACTAAACTATGTACAGAATAGTTTTTTGCCTTTTGTTTCATAATAAATTTTATTTATATAACCCTTTTGCTGATTTTTAAAGTGTTCCATAAACAGGACAGGTGAAATATTATCATGTAAAGCAACCATAAACACATGAAAAGACCTAGGTTTACAATTTATGATTAAAACTCTACTATCTACACAATATACATAGACATAAAATGTAAAAACTTAAATATCTTAGAAACAGTAGCCAATCAGTTGTTTTAATTGTCGTATTTGAATTCAGCACATCAAAATACATAATAAATAGCACATTTTATCTCTGAAGCAGTCTCAAAAATTGTAGGCCAGTGTAATCGGTGACTATCTCACCCTCTCACACAGATGACCTGAGATAACACAAAGCACACTGAGAATATTTCACTGCATTGTGGAAAATGTCATGATACTGTTCTGTTTCCATTGTCAACAAATCCCATCAATTGCTATTGTTTCTTCTTATAATGCTTTGTTATTTCAGGGAGATGACAATCAAAGCATTATTCCTAAGCATATATCCTATGTCAGTAAAGATTTGTTTAAAGTTCCTCCTACAGTTTTGACATGTTTTGCATTTTGCCTGATAAATCCTTGTTTATTTAAGAATCTACTATTGGCGGTGACTTTTATGCTGAAAACATATTATTAAAGTTGCTGATTCTTTTCCCCTTTTTGACATGCTTTCTGGTATCCTTTATTAACAGTCCCAGAGGAAAGATTCCATGATTCAACCCTGGAAAATACCCTAAAATCTTTGTTAATTGAACCATACTACTGGAAATCACCAGTCACCAATCACCATGGAAATCATACTATTGAAAATGAATAAGGATATCTGTAATTAATATAAAATATTTAATTTCAAGATGTTCCATTACAGTGTATAAGCTACAAAAGCATAAAAGTAAAATTGGCATGCATAAAGATAAAGGTGGAATCGTCTGTTAAATGCAGGTGCAAAAATGTACCTGCATTCTAGGCCAGTAGCAGGGATTATAAATCTCAATTTCTGCAATGGTTTGCCTAAACTTGTGCAAATGAAAACAATGCAAGGTGGAATTATGGTCAACTGACACTGCTGGTTTATTGTTAGAAATATGATTCGCTTAGTGGTAGGCTAGTAGTATCTTGCTTTTGAGAGAATTACTGAAAACTGAGAGTGATGTGTTAATTTAGTAAAAAGGGGGTTGTTTTGTCTCTCTCTCTGATTGAGAGGTGAGTCCATACACCCTGGGGTAGAGGTCTGTACATTGATTACTTACAGTAATGGTTGGTGACAAGCATGTAGAGCTTTGACAGGGAGAGTGTATCTGTGATCCCTATTACAAAGGGAGTTTGGAGTGGGGAATTGAGTGGTATTAAATGGGAGGAAGAAAGGGGATTTTACATCTGAAATGTGGGTAAAGTGTGATCTCGTCTTTAGCTTGGTCTTTTATCCAGTTTCTTTAATTGGGGTGTGTGTTCAGCGAAAGACTCCTGAAATCTCTGCCAGGGGTGTCAGTGAAGCTTCTAACCCACACTTAGTGCAGCATTTCACAGGAAAACATAAGAAGTTACTTTGCAAAGTTGAGCTCATCAGAGCTTCCTCTGATGGCAGTGCTACAGAACCCACCCTTTGCTATGGAATTGTGCTCTAGAATGAATGTAAACTCTTGTTTGTTTCTAGCTCTAATGGTTGAGAGGATAAAGTTGAAAATATGATGTGTTTATAACCACTGCGGTGTTGTCTGCCTAACAGCAGGCAGCCTGAAATGATACTTCTGAAAGAGATGAGAGGTAGCTCTGAGAGGGTGTACTATAATTAGGAAGGAAAAATTAAATGAACAACTATAAAATGGGGAATAACTGTCTAGGCAGCAGTTCTACAGTAAATGATCTGGAGGTTATAGAGGATCACAGATTGAATATAAAACAGTAGTGTGCTGCAGTTGTGAAAGAGGCAAATATCATTCCGGGATGTGTTAACAGGTGTGTCATATGTAAAACACAGGAGATAATTGTTCCTCTCTACTCAGCACTGGTGAGGCCTCAGCTGGAGTACTGTGTCCAGTTTTGGTGCCACTCTTTAAGAAAGATATAGAGAAATTGGAGATAGCCCAGAGGAGAGCAACAACAATTATAAAAGGTTTAGAAACCCTGGCATATAAGGAAATGTTAAATTGTGCATGTTTAGTCTTGAGAAAAGACGACTGAGGAGGGAGATGACAAGAAGTCTTCAAATAAGATAAGGGCTGTTATAAAGAGGACAGGGATCAATTCTTCTCCATGTCCACTGAAGATTGGACAAAATGTAATCAACTTAATCTGCAAGGGAAATTCAGGTTAGATATTACAGAAACTAATTATAAAGATACTGGAATAGGTTCCACAGCAAATTTATGGAATCGCCATGACTGGAGGTTTTTAAGAATAGGTTAGAAATATATATGTCAGGGAAGGTCTAGGTATACTTGGTCCTGCCTCAGTGCAGGGGGCTGGACTAGATGATTTCTCAGGGTCTCTAACAACCCTGTTTCTATGAATCTCTTCTGTAAGTGCTAAATTTAATTTATCACCATATGATGATAATAAACAACATTTATAATAATCAACATTTGAACCCTTAGCTCTGTCAAATGTCCTAATTCCAGTCTACCTCATTTCTCCCTTCCCCCTAGAGATTTGTTTCCAGCACATTTGTAACAACCAGACCTCAGATCTTACTTAAAACTAGGCGAGTTCTCAGGGTTTTTTTTATTTTAGATTTCAGTTAAATGGTAACTGAGAAGGAACAAGTAAACATGGTTGTGATATAATTGTGAGAGTACATTTTGGCTTAAGTGTCTTCTAAATTTTTCTCACCATGAATATATTTGAACCACACCATTTAAAACAACTTGGTTGTGTCTATTGTGTTTCACTTTGATACTGGGCTGGCTATGCTGTTCATTAAAATAATTTATTTTAAAGAAATTAAATATGAAAAATAAATTGGCATAATCTTAAAGCTGTGAAACAAATGAAAAAAGCTAGGAGACTGAAATTCATGTTCCAAGTTTCTTGGTGCCTTACCTATTCTAGAGTGTGTGTGTTTGTTGCTTTTGTTGGTTTTCTTCATATCCTTAAAATATATATTTAACACAATACTCAGTTTTCTGTACAAAATAAATATACTATTCTAAAATAAAAACGTCAAAACATACTACACAAAAATAATAGCTTTAAAAATATGAAATGTTTGACAAAATTGAGGAAAGGATACATTTGTATATCAGAGGTAATGTGTAGACTGAGATTATACATTTGCTTGCTTGGATTCAGAAGAAAAGCAGAAACTTTATTATGGCCTCAGTAGTGATCTATAGATTCATAGATTCTAGGACTGGAAGGGATCTCGAGAGGTCATCGAGTCCAGTTCCCTGATCTCATGGCAGGACCAAATACTGTCTAGACCATCCCTGATAGACATTTATCTAACCTACTCTTAAATATCTCCAGAGGTGGAGATTCTACAACCTCTCTAGGCAATTTATTCCAGTGTTTAACCACCCTAACAGTTAGGAACTTTTTCCTAATGTCCAACCTAAACCTCCCTTGCTGCAGTTTAAGCCCATTGCTTCTTGTTCTACCCTTAGAGGCTAAGATGAACAAGTTTTCTCCCTCCTCCTTATGACACCCTTTTAGATACCTGAAAACTCCTATCATGTCCCCTCTGTCTTCTCTTTTCCAAACTAAACAGACCCAGTTCTTTCAGCCTTCCTTCATAGGTCATGTTCTCTAGACCTTTAATCATTCTTGTTGCTCTTCTCTGGACCCTCTCCAATTTCTCCACATCTGTCTTGAAATGCAGTGCCCAGAACTGGACACAATACTCCAGTTGAGGGCTAACCAGCACAGAGTAGAGCAGAAGAATGACTTATCGTGTCTTGCTCACAACACACCTGTTAATGCATCCCAGTATCATGTTTGCTTTTTTTGCAACAGCATCACACTATTGACTCATATTTAGCTTGTGGTCCACTATAACCCCTAGATCCCTTTCTGCTGTACTCCTTCCTAGACAGTCTCTTCCCATTCTATATGTGTGAAACTGATTGTTTCTTCCTAAGTGGAGTACTTTGCATTTGTCTTTATTAAACTTCATCCTGTTTATCTCAGACCATTTCTCCAATTTGTCCAGATCATTTTGAATTATGACCCTATTCTCCAAAGCAGTTGCAATCCCTCCCAGTTTGGTATCATCTGCAAACTTAATAAGCATACTTTCTATGCCAATATCTAAGTCATTGATGAAGATATTGAACAGAGCCGGTCCCAAAACAGATCCCTGCGGAACCCCACTTGTTATACCTTTCCAGCAGGATTGGGAACCATTAATAACTACACTTTGAGTATGGTTATCCAGCCAGTTATGCACCCACCTTATAGTAGCCGCATCTAAGTTGTATTTGCCTAGTTTATTGATAAGAATATCATGCGAGACCGTATCAAATGCCTTACTAAAGTTTAGGTATACTACATCCACCGCTTCTCCCTTATCCACAAGACTTGTTATCCTATCAAAGAAAGCTATCAGATTGGTTTGACATGATTTGTTCTTTACAAATCCATGCTGGCTATTCTGTATCACCTTACCACCTTCCAAGTGTTTGCAGATGATTTCCTTAATTACTTGCTCCATTATCTTCCCTGGCACAGAAATTAAACTAACTGGTCTGTAGTTTCCTGGGTTGTTTTTATTTCCCTTTTTATAGATGGGCACTATATTTGCCCTTTTCCAGTCTTCTGGAATCTCTCCCGTCTCCCATGATTTTCCAAAGATAATAGCTAGAGGCTCAGATACCTCCTCTATTAGCTCTTTGAGTATTCTAGGATGCATTTCATTAGGCCCTGGTGACTTGCAAGCATCTATCTTTTCTAAGTGATTTTTAACTTGTTCTTTTTTTTATTTTATCTTCTAAACCTACCCCCTTCCCATTAACATTCACTATATTAGGCATTCCTTCAGACTTCTCGGTGAAGACCAAAACAAAGAAGTCATTAAGCATCTCTGCCATTTCCAAGTTTCCTGTTACTGTTTCTCCCTCCTCACTGAGCAGTGGGCCTACCCTGTCCTTGGTCTTCCTCTTTCTTCTAATGTATTGATAAAAAGTCTTCTTGTTTCCCTTTATTCCTGTAGCTAGTTTGAGCTCATTTTTTGCCTTTGCCTTTCTAATCTTGCCCCTGCATTCCTGTGTTGTTTGCCTATATTCATCCTTTGTAATTTGTCCTAGTTTCCATTTTTTATATGACTCCTTTTTATTTTCTAGATCATGCAAGATCTCGTGGTTAAGCCAAAGTTGTCTTTTGTCACATTTTCTATCTTTCCTACCCAGCAGAATAGCTTGATTTTGGGCCCTTAATAGTGTCCCTTTGAAAAACTATCAACTCAGACTTGATTCCCATGGAACCTTGCCTATCGGCTCTTTGAGCTTACCATTAATTACTATAATTAAGGCTGCACTGAGTTTTGCACGTAGAGATTTTAATCCGGTTTTTATAACAGTTCGGGCATTACATTTAGTCACAAGTTTTCCATGGTTAATTTTCAGTGCATTGAGAGAGTATCTTAAAGCCACCTTTATCCCCCATACCTCCAGAGTTCTACTGCAGTTTTTGTCCACACTACAGCTAAGTATCAGAACTTCATCTTTAGTTATGCTAACTTTAGTAAAAATAATTAAAGAGGTATCAAACCTCATATTTCAGTGTCTGTATTCTGTGGTATAATATTATACATAGGCTTGGCAGATTTCAATTTTTATTTTTTTATCATTTAGAAGGATAATATCAATGTTTATTTTTAAGCTTTTTTTCATTTTTGTTTAATTTTTAACAGTTCTGCAACATTATGGATTTTGAGCACTTTTACTGTCTTTATTAATTTAAATGTTCACAGTTGATCGGGACATTATGGTGAGGTCAGATAATTATTTTATGACAATACACTGAGGAGTCCCTAGGGGACAGTGAATCGGGGTGACCGCACCAGGGCCCGGGTTTTGGGGGTCCACGTGGCCTGGTGCGATTAGGGTGACCAGATGTCCCGATTTTATAGGGACAGTCCTGATTTTTGGGTATTTTTCTTATATAGGATCCTATTACCCCCCACCCCCGTTCCGATTTTTCACACTTGCTGTCTGGTCACCCTAGGTGCGATTGCCCGGCACCTCATGGGCGGTGGGTGAACCACTGGCTGGGGGATGCAACCCCCAGCGCCGCCCCTTCCACCTGAGGGAGAGCATGCACCCAGGAGCACTATGAGGGAGAGCGTGCGGCAGTGCCGCAGCCTCCCAAGCCCCGGGAAGGCAGGCAGCGTAGTCCCAGCCCCCTGGAGCCCAGAGGCACCGCCAAAGCAGAGCCCTGGCGGGGCAGAATGTGGGTGGGGCCACACCTGGCTGTTTGGCATGGTCAGTCACTTCCACCCCAGGCCCGCACCCTCCTAGGGATGGCCCTGACAATACATGCTGAGATTTAAAAAGTTAAGGTTTTATAACAATTAAAACACAAATTGTCAAAATCATATGTCAAAGTATACAAACTAAAATGTCCTTAAATCAAACTCTAATACATTCTCAAGCAGCATTTTTCTTATTTTGCTTATCATTACATTTTGATTATCAATGGGAATATTTTTGTCAGTTTGTGTGTACAGGGTGAAATCAAAGTTTACCAATGTTAACTGATAAAAATCTAATCCTTATAAGCTTAGTTTTACATCTGGCCAAACACATAATTTCTTGCCTACCTATGAGAGATCATTTGTGAGCTAGACAGACCATTTGGTCTGGTATTATAATTAGGGTGACCAGATGTCCCGATTTATAGGGACAGTCCCGATTTTTGGGTCCTTTTCTTATATATTGGGTCTTCCTATTACCCCCCACCCCCGTCCCGATTTTTCACATTTGCTGTCTGGTCACCCTAATTATAATCCTTATGTTCATAGAAACATACGTAAACAGAGGTACATCTCAGAAGAGAATATCATTGAATTTTGTCTGTTTAAACTTCAGAAATAACCATTATTTTCACTACTTTTCTTAAAAAATAAAAAATGTGTAACAATATTAAAACATTGCTAACTTAAAATTTGGCATTTAGGTGACTTTCAGTTGCCTAATCATCTTTTAACTAGTTCTTTCCACTCAGAGTTCACGTTCCTTTTTTCATCAAAACCTGATTCTGTCTAGCTATTAAATGCTTATGTATGTAATTGTAAAAATCAATTAATTCCATTGTGACAGTTCAAGGTAGTCTATGAGAACAGGTCCTGGGGGATTGCTAACTCTCATTACCGTTACTGGGAGTTATCCACGTAATTCCCTTCACAATGATTTGCAAATCTACCCCTTAATTTAATGCTTTAAATATTATTTTTGTTCAGTGATAAAACTGGAAAAGATCCTGGTAAAAGCCATGTTTTATCTGCTCATTTCATTTGCATTGCTACAGGAACTGAATAGTTTCAAATGATAAGCCATTGATTCCAAAGCTACAGAATTAGGGATAATACATTGTTCAGTTGAAATTGGTATGTTTAAGTGCTCTGAGACGGTCATCAAAAGTATCTTCCCTGAGATACTGGATTATTACCTTGTTTTCTTCAATATTTATTTTATCATCACATTTCTTGATAAACATAAATTAATTTGCAGTGCACTCCAAAAATCATTAAGAAAATATGTTAAGTAGAGTCAGTGAAGGCATACATGTCATAACTATGTCAAAACCAAGATATTATTCACCAGATTGTCATTTAGTGTAAATTGGCATAGTTGGCATCAACTGAAGTCAATGGAGCTATGATGATTTACACTAAATGAGGATTTGACCCTAATTTTCAAAGAAGAGGTGACTCATTGTTTATCATTAATTCAAGATTAGAAGAAATGTGGATAAGGATAAAAGGAAGACTGACATGTTTTGTGGTGTTAGTCCTTCATTTTCAGGACATCAGTGATGCACACCAGGATTAAAAAATTTCCAAATCTCAGGAGCCTAAGTCTCATTGAAAGGCAATGGAACTTCAGCTCCTGTCACTTAGTCGCTTTTGAAATTTTAACCTGATCCCAACCCACCTCTTGGCAAGCAAATTATATGTGAAAGGTTCTTCAAATGGAAAGAGAAGCAGCTGGATGTTTGAGAGTGACATTTTGTGAAATGTTGTAAGTCTGATATGTGTCAAAACAATTTCCACAGCCCTAGAGATCAACTAGAATTACTTTTGAGAGAGATCTTTATGCATTCTTCATCAATGATATGTTCAGTGCCTCCTTAGCCCATCTCTTCATTGAAAGTGAAAAATTAGTCACAATTTTGTAATATGGAAGTGTAATATTCCTTATTGTCAAAGTGTTGGGAAAATCACCTTTCAGCTGCATTCTGAATGGATATGAGTAGAAGACATCATTTGTCAAGGCCAGAAAAAAGAATGTGTTGTAATCAAAGCCTGGAGTTTAGTTCTGTGACTTGATCCCATGCTACCTTAAACTTAATAGCACATCAGACATCTGACAGAACAGACCTAATATTGCTTTTTGTACTGGACAGTTTTGTGGCCATGTTGTATTAGCAATTTAAATAAACTTTAAATTGTTATTCCTGTGGAGGGGAGACAGCTAATTGCACAAAATTTATGGGCATTTTGTCTTATTTAGTGAAAATGATCTTGATAATAAAATAACATATTTTTTTACTATAAAGATAGATGAGTGACTAAAATCAATATGTTGTGATTACAATCTGGTCTAGTGAAATTATTTAGACAAAAAAAGTGCCCCCATTTCTAAATTACAGGATTGGATTACAGTAAAATAGCTTATCAATTTTTGGTCTCTTTCATTATCTTATACAATATAAAAACTAACAATTATTTATTCAATTTGTAAAGTGATTTCACATCTAACTAAAAGTGCCAGGTTGATACTACTTGGATTGAGGTCTGAATCCCATGATTATCCATACAAAGATATAGCAATGGGATTGCAAACTTCATCACTCTATTGATATTCCTCAAACCTGACCCTAAGGGACCACTTCTATTGCTGTAAGAGAATTCAGTCTTTATACCATCAGGTTATGGCCCTTCTAGTAAGAGTGCCATTATGGTTTTTTTTATTATGTAAATAGCTGTCTGACCGAAATAGATCAAAGTTCCCCATCTTGTTTCATATAGACCCATGAACAGTTATCAAATTCTAATATGTTTGTCACTGCCAACATTGGTTAGATTTCAGTCAGTGACCATTTATAAAGTTCATATATATTTAGATAACTTTATAAACACTTGGAGGTAACTATATATAATCTGATGGATTAGGCCTATTAGAAACAAATCCAAACCTGTTTCATTAATAAATTCAATTTAGTTTATATGTTTTAGATTATTAGAATTTTAATGAGACCTCACTCTCACTTACTGACAGCAAAATCTGGGAGGAACTTGTCTCATGTATCATTGGTAAAAATGGAGATCCGGCCATGCAACTCATTCTATATCTATATTTTATATTCAGTTCCACCTCACCCCCCACACACACACATACTGTATATCCCCAACTGCCCCCAACCTACTTTAAAAATATATATTATTTCAACAGCTTAGACCATGACCCCATCTCTATATAAGCCCTCTTCCTCCTGCTATTCATTGGGTTAGGAGACCACTGGAACTCCAAAGGTTATCCCGCTGCTATCCAGGAGGTAGAAGTTGATCCCTGCTGGTGTTATATATAAAATGTCAAAGTCCACTGCTAATCTTCACCTTATTGGTCTCCCTGACACCCATGTGCTCTGTCAAGTCCATTCAAAATTCAGTCACTAAGACAATCTTCCTTTCCTGTTGATATGATCACATCCCTCACCCACTTTGGGATCCTCCAGTGGCTCCCACATTTGTCATACATAACTTCAAATTTATCATCTTCAAGGCTCTACATAGCTATGCACTTCTCTCTTGTGTCACCTTCTCTCTCCTGGTGATGTAAGCCTTTATGCCCCATTTATATGCTTCACCCATGACCATCTAGAACTGTTTTGCAGATCACACCATGTATGGGAGATGCCTTTGTGAGCTACTCTCATAAGCCACTACCCTCTCTTCATTTAAGACACCCCCTTGAAGAACCATTTTTGGCTGCTACCCCTACAGAAAATTAGGGCCCAATTCAGCAACCTCCTTATGACACCTGTCTAACTTAAAGCACCTGAGTAGTCCCAGTACCTTGCTGAACTGACACCTAGTTGACTAAGTCATCTACTTATCCAATTTCACTTATTCAGCTCATATATGCAATGATCATCTGTATTATGGATGAAGGAAATATAGAGAGAGGGACATGAAAATACTGGAATTTAAGGTGGGCACTAGTGTGGGGGGAAAAGACTTCAGGATTGAATTGTAATGAGAGTGTGGGTGTGGAGGAATTTAACATATAAAACTTAAAAACAAACAACCAGTATGTCTGTAATCACCCTGATAATTTTGCTTATGTATGTTCCTTCCTACCCCACTTTTTCTGTGCTCTTCAGTATAGAGACTGTGTTGTCACCTAAGTTTGGAAACCAGCTGTAACACTGAGCATGCTGCTGCCATCTGAATAATAGAAAATACTATGTAGCATAACAGCTATTTAATTCAAACAATTAGATACATATCAAAGAGATAATAAAACCACAGGGCAGCAATCAGAGATTTTAATTTCATTTTAACCCTTTAAAATCTTTTTGAAACAAAAAAAGAAAAAATGATTTTCCTTTAAATCCTGACTATTGGAAGGGCCATTTGGCTATTTCACTGCATGAGTGGGTGTTTTCCTATTTATAAAAATAGCTAAATGTTGCTCAACCACTTACTTATCAGCTAATAAAATGCTTTTCAAAGCACAGAAGCTAAACCTTAATGCACATATATTTTCTTAGTCAATCACTACTTAATTAACATAGTTGACCATCCTGTCCTGTTACCTCTACATGAAATGTTTGATTAAGCAGAAGGTACTTAGGATTCAAACACAATCTAAATGTTCTCAAACTTACAGTTATAAATCACACACAAATAATAATTAGCAACAGTGCCCACCCCTACTCAGGTACACAAAGGAAGAGAAAGGCAAGTTTCAAGAAGCATTCTCTTATTGCACTCCTGTGCAGAGGTCTGGTATAGTCTTACTGGAGAGCACCCACATTGCTATCTGCCGCTAACATCAGCTACTCAAAAGAATGCCTCCCACCTGAATGGGGTGTGAAGCTGCCATTGCAGTTTTTCCTTCATGGGAGCAGACCGCCGAGACCCCTAGATTTTGGCTGAATCAGAGTTCTTGCGGCAGCAGAGCCTCTTTGCTCCCTGCAACAGACTTTTGGCTGCCAAAATTAGAATTTTAACTTCAGAACTCTTTATCTCTACACCATAATGGTCCTCTACTAAGTGCATGGTAGCACAAATAATGGGCTGTATTTTGCCACTTTACCTTAAAACAAAAAAGTCTACGAAATGCTTTAACATCAACTGTTTTAATGCTGACAAGATCCTCGGTTTTCTTGATATGATTTTGTTTTTCCTATGAGTTGTCCAAAATCAAAATCAGCATACTAGTGATGTGTCAAAATAGCAATAAAATTAACGTTTTGTCCTACCTCTGAATTTGGCATGGAAGCAGAAAATATCAAGTGATAGCACAATGCTGCAAAAAGTCTTGAGTTGTGGTGCAATTTAAAATAATAAGTGGCAATACACAAGTGTTTTCTCACTGTTCAGTGAAAGATGATTTCAAAGAACTCTCTAACCCACTTCCTATTTCTTTTGCCCTTGGTCTGCTGACTAATATTTGCATTTCTCCTAAAACAACATATCTTCCTCCCTAGATGGAAATTCCTGATAAATGCTTTCCGTTGAACTTCCTTCAGCATCTACATTAAACAACACTGATGCCAGGGATCATTTCCTGAGGTCTTTGCTTTCTACTTTCTGAACAACATGCAGTATCCTCAAGAGTCCATCATGACTGCCTGCTACCAGTACTTTTGTTGTTCAGTCTTGGGAAGGTTTCCAATCTTAATTATAATTATTTTAGGAATTGTTCCAGAATTGGTCTCCTGGTTATTCTTTTGGGAACTTCTGACTATGAGTTAAAGGAAAATAAAATGACTTAATCTGAATAAGCTACTATTCTTAATCAGAGATTCACGCATTAAGCCAATTCTAGGGATAACCTTAAGAATCATTCTACCTTGGTTAGGAGTATAGTTCTGAAATATTTGCAGAAACATTTTGAAAATAAATTGAAACTTATTGTTTTGGGGTTTCATGTAAAAGCTTGTATCTGAGACAACAGTCATTGAAGTCTTTGCTTAGGTTTCAAGTTTTGAGAGATTTTTTTTTAAAACAATCCAAGTCAGACTGAGTAGTTATAACTGAGTTTTGTTTTGTGTTTCAGGTTCAAATGAACCCAAAATACAAAGTGAAACTGGAGTGGTACCAACCAAAACAAACTGAAATCAAAGGAAGTGTTCATAAAACCCCAGATCATGTGAGTTCAAAGTTTCGCAGTACTGTAAATTTAGCCGTTATCATATACATTTTGTTCTCTCAGATAATAGCTCCCAGAAAAACAACCATAAAAGGTAAAATTCCAGAAAATAGTAAAGATGCAAATAAATTGGACTGAAACACCTAACACAGAGGGTTTGGGGCTCCATCGGTAGGATGTGTTGTGGCTGCTTTGAAAGGCAGGGAGGTGAAAGGGGTAGCAGCTCTACATAGCATGATTTCTCTTCAGACCTGTTGGAAAGAATCTGTGCAAGATAATGCTGACCACTTTAGCGTTATCTTCCCTGCAATCCCTATGTGCAATGTCAAAAAATTAGGGGCTGAGGTGAAAATATTTGTATTTCTGTAGCACCTACGGCAGTGGTCTCCAACCTTTTTATGCACAAGATCACTTTTTGAATTTAAGATCAAGCCAGAATCTGCCCTGCCCCTTCCCCAAGGCCCCGCCCCACTCACTCCATTCCCTCTCCCTCCATCACTCGCTCTCCTGCACCCTCACTTTCACCGGGCTGGGGCAGGAGGTGGGGGTGCAGGCTCTGGGCTGGGGCTGAGGGGTTTGGAATGTGGGAGGGGGCTCCAGGCTGAGCCTGGGGCAGAGGGTTGGGGTGCAGCAGTGAGGGGTGCAAGCTCTGGTAGGGAGTTTGGGGTTTTGATGGTAATATGCTGTCACAAGCACAACTGAATGTTTCCTGAGAAGCTGTAACAATTTTTAAGGGAACAAAACAGACTGTGGTATGTGCTTCTCTCTCTTTTCCCAAACAGAATTTTCATGAGTCTATTCTCCTTGCATGATATGACCAGGGAAAAAAGGTTAGAAGCAGCTCCCACTTCATTCATCCTCCATATGAAACAAAAAAAGCATCTGATGACAGGTGAACCTGAGAAGGTCTGGCACTTCAGTTTAGATAAGTATGTGAGCTTCTGAAGTTTATCAGAAATTTATTGGAATTTATCTAAGTAGTTTTACCTCGAAATAGAGTTGGAACTCTAAGGAGAACAGGCTGTCTGATGATCTGACCAGGTAGAAAATGCCACAGACAGATTTTTTTTCCAGTATTCTACACGATCTGTTCCTGATTATTTCATGGACCCTTTCTGAACTAAAGTAGGCAGAGGAGAATTAAGACAGGCTCCACAAAACTGAGCCCTGCACTGATGTGGGGGCCCATTGACCCATGAAGTTAAACTGAAATATTTTAATGTGTGTGTGTGTGTGTGTGTGTGTGTGTGTGTGTGTGTGTGTGAGAGAGAGAGAGAGAGAGAGATCCATCAGAGAACTCTGGAGTCTATGGGAATCGGGGAGTAGGGAGGGAACCTTGGCATTTGGGTTCTGCCTTCCACAATTGCAAATCTGCTTCTTGCCTCTGCCCCTGCCTCTTTATTTCTTCTCTCAACGGGCAAGTTGCAAGTTCCCTCTTATGAGTGCTGCAGGTACACTAAATGGTGTACCTGCACCACATCCTCCACCACCCTGACTAGCCCAGAACCTGTCTTCTATTGGCCAGGGCTGGTCTGAAGGTTGGTGTGCACCTCAGATCACTTGAGAATAATTTGTGAGCCAGGGGGACTGACGGAGGAGGAGAGATGCAATAATGGGCAGCCAACATGATTTGTGTGTCAGTGGCAAAATGTGCTGGAGATGGTTTATGTGCCTGCTTTTGCCTTCACTCTGTTACTATGAAACACCTCAGTGAACCAACCAAATGGTGCTGAGGGCCACCACCAAACCAGAGCAGCAAAAAAGCATAAATCTGTTGAGTGGGGGAGAGGTTACAATCAAAGAGGGAAGGAAGAATAAGAAAAACCTTGGGACTCTATGGGGATAAGAACAAAAGAGAAGGGAGTTCTATGAGAAAAATAATGGGGGAAGAGGAGAAGAAAGAGCTTTTAGGGCTGAAGGAGAGCAATGCAAACGGAGAAGAAAGGCCCTTAGTACTCCTAGGTGTAGGGCATTGAGGCAAGGGGAGTAAGAGGAGCCTTTTGGGGCTTGGTGTGAGAGGCAATGTAGGGGGAAAAAGCACTTTGCTTATTTAGCTCATAGCTCCATACTTCAAGGGAAAGCCAGGTTTTAATAGTTAGAATGCTTTTGTTACCCCCCAAAAATGCTGAAAGAAGACATTTTAACAACACTTGCCTCCGTGGTTAGCGCTGCAATCTTACTGTGGGCTCTTCTAATTGTTAGCCAAGAGGATGATCAGAATGACCCAGAATTCTAAGGCTTAAAAAATCCCTAGAAAAAACTCCAGTTGAAAAGAAATCTTAAGGTTACAATGGAGTTGAGCGAAAAAAAATCTGTTTCCTATCGCTTCTTGAACAGATAACAGAAATTATTATTTTCAAAAAATGTGTGAATGTCCTGTGAATTATTCTTTGACAATGCACAGGTTACAAATAATCTTTTGTGAAAATTTGCAAGTCAGAATTTGTTATATAATTCACTTCGTATTGTTACTGTTCTCTGGTTGAATGACTTCCATCATTAGCTAGTGCAAAATGGCAATTTTGAAATAGAAAATAAAAGTCTTAATTAGAGAGGGATTTTCAAAAATGCTCAGGCTTGCCTCTCCTTCCATCAAGATCAGTGGGAGTTTGACTTCAGTAGGAGAAGAGTTGAGCCAACAGGAGCATTTTTTTGAAAATTCCAACCAAAGTAAATATTCTTATGCAGTCTTAAAATTTGTTTTTTCCAAATTTGAGCACTTTGGAAGAAGCAAATCCAAAAGATAACACATACAGTTGAAATGGAAGTTGCTATGTCTAATGGCTAGTTACATATAATATTTTCTACTATTCATTAAGCTTTAATCACAGATTTAGCATAAATACAAGAATCTCTTGGTTGGATTGTACCTGTATCAAGGCCCCATTTCTTAAAAACTAAAAAGGAGATTAAGATCAATGTCAGAGAAGCAGTAGCACATTGTACTACATTATATAAGATATAGTTTTGCAAATGTACTCACCACTCCTTCTTCCTGAGTTGAGGGAGATGAAGTATGTCAAAGAAGTGACATGCTTGATTTATGAGCTAGAGAGGAAGGCTGCTAACCTTGCTCCTTTCTAGTACCATGGCTGTCTGATTAATGGAGTGTCATTAGTGCCAGTCTTGAGAACAATGTGTCACACCTTCCAAACTAACAAAAGGTAGTCAGCAGAACTAGATTGGTGGGGGGAGGGGGGAACTAGAGATAAAAGGCACCTGATTTCAGAATTCACATAGTAATTAATGCCAAAGTTCTGCCATCCTTGCTCATAGTGAATAGTAATTTACTCTGTGAGTAGGTGCCTTAAAATAAATGAATCTAATTCTGAAACAACTTACTCTGCAATTTGAATAAGGGTGGCAGGACCTGATCTTCATTGTTTGTTCATTTAAATGTTGCCATAGAATCAATAATTAGTCTAGTAATTTCTTTCCAGAATCTAAAGCTGCCTTGAACTGGTGGAAAACTTTCTTATAGGATACTGTCAAACCGAAGGAATAGACATTCCCTATTGTTTAGTTAAGATTGTTTAGACTTTATAGAATTGCTTTAGTTTGCTTGCAGTATATAAGAAGTAAGATAAAACATAGGACTCTATTAAGTACAGTAACTCCTGACTTAACGTTGTAGTTATGTTCCTGAAAAATGCAACTTTAGGCTAAACAATGTTAAGTGAATCAAATTTCCCCATAAGAATTAATATAAATAGGAGGGGTTAGGTTCCAGGGAATTTTTTTTTTGCCAGACAAAAGACATTATATGTGGTTTGACTCACAGCTGTAACTAGGTAAGTGAATATCCTCTGGCCCCAGAACTCTGGCTAGGGTGTGGGCCAACAACACCCCCACTCCTAGGCCTGAAGAGTCCTCCCCATGCAAACTCTGTGGGTTTGGGCACGGCATGGGAGCCAGGCAGAGCAGGCAAGCGGCAACACATAGGAAGGGACACTGCTGCATCCTTCCCCAGCACCCGATTGGGATGTCTCTGCTGGTCTCTGAGCAGCAGATCACACAAATGCCTGCTCCAGTTAGTCACTGAACCCCCCACACACACACACACCCTGGAGTGCTGGAGAGACCAGTCGTCTCCTAAGGGAACCAATCTGCTAGGTTGCATGGTACGCTTGGGACACACAATGCAGAGGCATGGGCCTCTAGATCCCTGCAGAGCTGGAGACAGCCATAGGCTTCCGGGGCCACAGGGCGCTGACTTTTCAAACTGCTGCAGGGTGCTGGACCCCTGGCTCTTCCCTGAGCCCCGCCCCACCCCGCCTCTTCACGCCCAGTTCCGCCCCCCTCCCCTGAGTGCACCGTGTCCTTGCTCCTCCCTGCTCCCTCCCAGCCTCCCTGCACGACGCAAAACAGCTGATTGCGGCGGGCAGGAGGCAAAGAGAGTAAGGGGGAGGCGCTGATCTGTGGGGCCCGCTGGTGGGTGGGAGGCACTTGTGGGGGCGGAGGGTGTTATAGTAGAACATTGCACAACTTTAAAGGAGCATGTTCTCTAATAGAACAGTGACTTAATAATGAAAGAACTTTAAGCGGGGCAACTTTAAGTGAGGAGTTACTGGATTGTATGTATAATTTCAGGCAGTGATTCATTTTGGAAACCAGAGGGAAGAATTAAATATAATTTAGTCATTCATAACAACTATAATTTATCTCATTAATACAAATGGCATGAGTGTTTATTGATGTCATACATTTTGAGTGTATGTATATAGATATTACCACCTTAAGTTGCATTTTTTCCAAGCAGTACCCAACTCTTCTGTGGGAGTGTAGAGTAGTGCACTCTGTTGCTCAGTCTTCACTATGATGTTGTCTTTGTTAAAGCATTTTTAATATATATATTACACTTTAAACATTAAGAATAAAAATTTGCATAAGTGTTGCCTGTTCAAATGTCAAGCCTCACTACAAGGCTAAAGCTAGATGAATAATATTAACCACTTTAATCAATGAATATAAAACAGCTTTTAATAATTTTTTTGAATATTTGCTATCATTTACTCAGTTTATAGTTTGTTTTTTACATGTTCAGATTTATACTTTTACTTTCCTCCAAAAGTATTCAAGTTTGTCACCTTCCAGGTCTGTGCAAAGTTCCCATTAAAAGGAAAATTCTGGAAGAATTTTGAACAATGGAGCTACTCTTGGCATCTCCCTATTAAGGTAGAACATTTGTAGCTGTAAGGGGTGGTAACAGCAGCTACAAGGCCATAAACATGATTAAGAATAGTTATCAAGTTAAAACCTAAAGAGACTTCAAATAATACATTGTGTTATTTGGGGAAAATATGAGTGCTTTTTTGCAATGTATTCATAACATTATTTGATAATTGTCTTGATTAAAAAAAAAAGAATAAAATATTCAATAACATTTCCCCATTGTTTGGCCTGCTCTACTGTATCCTGCTTTAGGCTCAATGACTTCAATGAAGTACGTATTTAAATGCCTTATTGTATTGGCATCTTGATGATCACAAGCTATTGATATGAAAGAAAAGTGCATATGCATATTGATAACTGCACATTTCTTTACAGTTATATTTAATGGTATTTTGACTACACCCATCCTAATGATATTTAAGTGCCTGTTAGGCTTAACAATTTGCAGTTTAATTATGAAAACAACTTAGTATGTGAGTCACTTGCATGCTAAGAACTAGAGTGAGCTTTATATTAAAACAAAAGATATTAAGGTAATCCTTGCAACATAGTATGTAAAAATAGTTTGTTACTCTAAATGTTATAGAAGATCTGGAAAAAAATATAGCAAAAGATATTGCATATGAAGACAGAGAGATTTGTAAGAAATAAATCTAACTGTTTTAATCCCATTACAGTAAACCTTGAAGTATGTGTCAAAATACTCACCTGACGCTACCTTTAAAAATTCCTAAATTATTTTTTGGGACAAACACATTTTTCCCTAGCCTCCATCCTACTGATGATTATTTTTGACACTGTTCTGCAATTTCAGACATTTATCAGTTCTGTTAAATGTGATGTTTTTTGAGACGAAAGTGGATATGTAAAGTTACTATTTATGTAGCTTGTTGTGACACTTTTATTACTTCCCCTACAGAAAGATTCTGAAATATATTCCCCTTTAAATATGGCCCACATAGGTTTTGTATTGAAGGAGTTATAATAATAGAATTGCCAAATGTCTCGGGCTACATAGCATGACATATTTTAGTTCATGTACTGAAGCACATTTACACTAAAACTGCTGTGGCAATCGATACAGAATTGCAGTGCTAGAACACCAAGAATTATTTTTAAATCTTAGCAATTTATCCTAAAAGACTGCTTAGTCAATATTAAATAGCAATGTAGGACTGCTGCTTTATAGCCTTATTTTACCATAATGTAGAAAGATAAAGTATTGATTTGTATTTGTTTTATATCCTCCAATATAATACAAGAATGTCAATTTTAAACATTAAGATTGCATGCCTATTTTCTTATTGGTTATAAATTAAATAATAGGTACGTAAGGTAATAGTTGAAATTGGTTTGAGGCAAAATAAGTGCTGCCCAAAACAAAATATTTTTCTCAGCTAAAGTAGTAATATTTTAAGAAAATAATCTACAGCTAGTGCATCCATCAAACTGAGCTTTCAGAAGGTCTTTTACCATTTGTATTTGTAGCATTGCTATCTTTAATGTACAATGCAAAGGCTTTGATTTATGGGTGAGTGCACATAGTTACTTCTAGAAAAGTTGTACAATACTCCATGATGTCAGTTTGTTGGGAGCTCACTTAATTATAGACTCTGTTGGCTTGAATGAGTTTGTACCTCTGAGTTTCACTTTGAGTTTTGGGTTTGAATGAAACCAAAGACGTACAGCCATCTGGGGACAGTTTTGCTTTATCTGGAAAAAAAACACCAAGTTTCCCCTTGAAATAAGCCAGGTCTGGCTTAGTCACAGTTCAGCTCAGGTTCTCCAAAAGTTTTGTTAAATTTGGCAAAACATTCTGGGAAAACAGGACATGTCTAATTGTTTTTTATCTTCTGTGCTGTCAAGTAGGCACCAGTATTTTGTCACCATCTTCAGAGCATAATCCCCTTTTCCCCCTAATGTTTTATTTCTCTCTACCAAGATATAACATTATTTGATCCCATTCATTCACTAACAGTCAGAGTATATGCAGGTCTGCTAAGCAAGATTATGGATAATGAGAGAAAATAGTTGTTTCTTTGGAAATCCAGGAAAGAGTGAAAAGGACATAGGGAAGGCAGGAGACGGAACAAGATGGAAGCTGCAAGCTAGAGCTCTGTACAGTAGTGTTGCTGAGCACTGCTGTTTCTTTACTTCATGTTTTGCAATTTAAAATAAAATTCCTAGCAACCACCAGTGCTGCAGTCCAAATCAATAAAAGACTTAATATTCACAGACAAGAGCCTGTATCTATTATGGGCTTGTAATTGGATTGAAATGGAAATGCAAATAGCCAGAGCTCAAACCAACCAAAAAAAAAAAAAAAAGGAAAGAAAGAAAGAAACCACCGCCACAATACCCCATCCGTGTATGGCTGACAAAATGACTATACCTCCTCTTGTTGGATTTTGACATGGTTGCAGGGATGTACATAATTGCAGTCTCCAGGTTTGCATGTAGCTGTTCATTATCTCCCAGACTATTATTTCCCTATTCATTTCTTCATGGATAATTTATTATTATTTCTAAAAAGCATTTATAAACTTGCAGTTTTAAGATCAGTACTTCTTAGTGCAACTGAAATAAATAACCACAAGTGTTGCATCCAATTAACGTACATTAGCACTTGGCACCACTTTTTGCTTGAATTCAATATTCTTCCTTCCTATTGTGTGTTTTTTTTTTAATTCTTAACCCTCTGGGGACACACTGACATTTCCATTAGTCACAAAATGTGTGTGTGCATTGGACATCTATATGCTCATCTTGATAACCCTTAGAGATGCTTATTTATCAGTGAAAGATTCCTCAAAAAAAATCTCCCCTTCAGTGTATTGATAGGCTCAAACCAAAACCCTAGATGTAAACATCCCAAACTTCGTAGGTGTAGTAAGAGGGAGTTGGGAATCTATATTTTGCAGCTGGCCTTAACTCTGTAAGACTGCAAATACTTATCAGTGTTTTGAGTAAACAGGACCTGTTGTTTTCTAAGAATGATTGAGAATTTATTGCAAAATATTTTTTTTTACATTTCAGCTTAAAGAGACTATTCTGTGTTCAGTTAGACATCTTTAATTGAGAGTATTCAATTAAGAGAGTGACGTTGAAGTTGAAATTGACAGTTGGTCCATAAATAAAATCAATCCCCTGTTCAGAACTGTCTGGCCCTAAAGGTTATTTAAATTTGTTTTCTGTTAGTAAATGCCAGCGTGAGACTTTAGACGTGCTTTACGTGTAAATGAGTGGAGGAATGGCACCGTGATCTTTCTGTCTAGATGTGTGATTAGCCACATATTTATGTATGCAAATGTTGGTTTTAGACTGGCTTTAGTAATGTAAGACACCTTAAAAATATATGTAATTGTATGTAATTTGTTAATTAAGAATACACAATGCTTCTAAATTTGTAGCTGTGTCTATGCCCTTCATTACCATATTAATTATTGTGAGGCACTGGGATAGTACTGTGATGAAAGCCATATGTCTGAGCAAGGTGCAGTCATAACTGCAGCAGGGAGGGCCACATAAGTACTTGGTACCTTGCAGGATCAAGCTCTTAAACGTTGAACTTTTGAAAAAGCAACCAATCTCTGCTTAGAGATTGAATGTGCTTCTGTGTGCACATTGACAATATATACACTTTTATTTTGCAGGTGTATGCAGAAAGCAAATCTACACTGAAGTGCATTTTTGAAGTAAATTTATTACAGCTATTCTGCAGGAAGCCCACTTTGTATTGTAGCCTTTACAAGCCACTGTTTTTATTTTGGGATCATCATTTAGTGTAATGCAACACAGGTCTTCCCTCAACCGACCTCTGCTCCGGGGATGAGATTTGGCATTTGTTGTCTATGGGGCAACCTCAAGTGTTCGAATATCAGCCTTCTCTTCCCCCTGCCCCTCCTCCCCAAATAAGATTAATTATTTTAAGCCAGATTTTTTTAAAATAATACATTTGGGGTACTTTTAATTTGCCTTTTGTTTTTTGAACGTGTAGAGTTTGTTTCATGCTTTTCTCCATAACCATAAGGTCTAGAAACTTACTTCTTTAAATGAAAGCTGAGATATTTCTGTAATTTCATGACTCCAGAAGCTGGGGCTTTAAGAAAAAACTACAGATATAATAATGCAAGAGTTGCCATTATTATTTGAGTGTGCCCTGGCTCTTTGAAGAAGTGCAATTTTAATTCTGAATTTCTGGACATCTAATATATTTGTGTTTCGGAGATAAAGTTTTGAAAAGTAATCCAAGTACAAAAGATTGACATGTGCCTCTTACCTGAATTTCATATTAACAAAGGATTTTGTGGAAGAATTTTGTTTTTAAAGATACTAAGATCCACTAGAAAGGAGCCTTTTTATTGCAGACTGTAGGAGCATGTCAAAGAAATGACTGCTCTAATCCATCAGATCTTAATGGGTTTGATGGGGAAATACCTCCTTAGTTTGTTGGTCACAAAATCTTTCGTTGATCAGTTTGCATCCACCATCCCAGGAGAGGGAGACCGGATGTTGCACACCATTTAATCTCTGTAGAACTTCTAACTCCTCATATTTGGGATCCTTGCATGCAGACCATAGGCTAGGAGGTGTGTCCAAGTGTGGCTTTCCTGTCAACTTCCTAAAAGAGCTGTTTTTATAAACTCTGAATTTCTCTATAGCAAATAAAATTCAATGATTGACCCTGAAACAGACTCTTGAAAAATCTTTCTTATACATTATTTTTAAAATTTTTGTAGTTGATCATCTACTGAAAATATTATAATACCTGACATCATTCTTCACTAGGCTATCATGAACTGCCGTTTGTCATTTCTTTGAGATTTACATGTCTATTCCCTTATCAGAGTATAATCTGCACTAGATGTTAGTGTTTGTGAGGCTAGTTTTCATTTTCTTCTGTCAAGGCCCTGGGAAAGGACAATCCTGGAGGTAAGAGAAATATGAGAATTAGAGAGAGTGTCAGTAGAAAGATGCATTTTATTTTTTCTCTTAAGAGTTCACATGTTGAAAAACAAAATGAAATATCTGTCATCACGAAAAATGAGATAAAACAACCCCTAAAGTAAAATAATGTTTTAAGGATTCTTCTCTGCAAAATTATTTTCCTACTGTTTCCCTATGTTACCACACTACTAGGTTTTTAAACTTGGCAATCAACCAGAAAGAGTTAAATAAAAATTTCTTTTCCTCACCTTAGACTCAGATTCATTTTTATTTGTTCTCCAGAACTGATCAAAAAACTAAAGAGAGAACCAATCATTTCCTTATGTAGGCTCAGTTCCACTAAGCGCTTCTGCACATGATTGTCTATACCTAATCATCAAAACAGTTAAGAATGTGTTTAAGTTTAAATTGATTTGTTGAAACAGGACTATATTGGATATGTGGATAACCTGGCAGTGGCCACAAAACAAAACTTTTTTTTCCCCTAAGCAGTTTTGTTGCCTCTATCTATCTTTGACATTTATCACTACATCTTATAGAAACAAGACAATGCTGCTCTCATTTATGTTAAGTGAAAATTAGTTTAATCCTTAGAGTTTTGGTGTATTATTCTAACACTATTGAGGATAAAAATATCCTGGAGTATTGAACAACTAATACCGTGTTAGGGGAATTTCATTGCTGATAAACATGCCAAAGTAAGTTTTCCTTGAAGCACAGGTTGCTGCAGATATTGCAGCCTACATAAATATTGGTCACAGAGTTCTGCTGCACATGAGTAGATAAAAATGGTAACTGAAAGCTAAAAACTAGTTGGGAATCCACAGTGTATTCAGGCTGAGAATAAGAAATAGAAAACTACAACAGCAATTTTGAGCTCCTGAAATGTGAGAAATTAAATATATTTTAATCCTCGCTTCCCCCCCCCAAAAAAAAACCTGTTTGAGCTGCCATAGCAACTGTTACAAAATATATCTTCCCAATAAAAAGACAGCCCAAAAGATTATAATTGAGTGCTCATACCAAAACATATTTAATGATATAGATTGCAGAACTATTAGTCAACAAACAGCTTTTTTAAATTATTATCCAATTGTTTCCCAGCTAGAGCACAGCACTACAAAACAAAGTTGTAAGGCTGAATTCTGCATTCAAATGTCCTTCTTGCTTCTCCTACAACTTCAGCAGGAGTGTTCTGACATATGAAGGTAAAATCTGTCCCAAATGCTTACATTTAGATTGCTATTCTACATGTTTTTAACTGAAGAAAATGTTTGAGGTATAGAAAGGGTGTTTCCTACTTTTGACAACACAATATGATGAATTAAGAGTTCTGGCTTTTCTGTTCCTAGTTATGTCATTGTTTGACCTTGGGCAACTCACTTAAAGCTCTCTACTTCAATGTCCTTATCTGTAAAATCTGCAATATTAGTTTTCAGCATTACAAAGGTATGTAAAGTTTAACTATTATTTGTGAAATGCTTTTGGGTTGAAAGGTGTTTGAGATGGGGCACATGCCCCACACTGGCAAATAAAGGGTTAAGAGAAGTCTCAGGGCCTAAATTAGCCGAAAAGATACATCTGGGGTTGGGAGCTGAGAGAGGGAGTCAGGACTAATTTAGTATCAGGCCCAGCTAAGGAGGTGGAGATGGTTCCATGAAGACAAGCCTGAAGTAAAGTAGCAAAGACTCTGGAGAGGGCTCACAGAGAAGCTTAGAGTGCCTTCAGGAAGCTTCACAGTAGCATGCTGGGGGAAGAAAACATACGAGGAGACAGAACTCCAGAGCAGGAGGTCTCAGCCCTTCAAAAAAGACTGATAAACTGGCAAGAAGTAGGAGCAGCCCAGCAAAGCTGTGAGGAATAGTAAGGAACAGTCCTTAGCTGCCTAACACAGGATCCCTGGGCTAGAACCAAGAATAGAGGGTGGTGTGGGCCTGCGTTCCCCTCCCCCAACAAGAGAAAAAGTACAAGCCTTGGGACTAAAAGGGGTCAAGAATGATGAGTCCCTGATGGGGACTGAAAGTCTGGCATAAAGGCCAGTAGACTTTGGGTCATTTCTGTCTGGTCTTTTCTGTCAGCCCAAAAGGGGACTGAACTGAAAGGTGACCTGACTGGAGGGCCGGGCCACAGAAGCTGCAGATGGCTACAACACCAGAATGACAGACAAGGGGGACTACTAGAACAGAAACACCCTATAACACCACAACCCATCACAAAGGGGCATTCTGGTGGTGAGTATACCCCATGGCAGTGTTATAATGCAAAGCAGCATTATTTGTTAAATACTTATTGTACAACTGGAATATATAAGAAAACAAAAGAAGACTTAACAATTACCACTTAGGAACAAGCTTTATTCATAGATGATGTGTTCTTACAAAGAGCCTAAGGTTCTGTACTTAAATGAAGTCCTTTCTGACCTTTCAAGCAAGGAATGCAGTTTTATTCCAGATGTTGACTCCTGACATTCAATCATTTACTATTTTTAATTTTTAACTCAAGGTGTCCCTCTGCTGGCTTACTTGATAACTGATGAGACAAAACAGTGCTTGGTGTTTGTTTTTTGTTGTTGTTGGGTTTTTTTAAATATAAATTGGGTATTATAAATTTAGATATTTCTGTCAGAGGAAGAGCGAACACTGAATGCACAATGTACAATGCACAGGCTTTGATTTATGGGTGAGTGCACACAGTTACTTCTAGAAAAGTTGTACAATACTCCATGATGTCAGTTTGTTGGGAGTTCACTTAATTATAGTCACCCTTGACTTGAATGTGTTTGTACCCCTGAGTTTCACTTTGAGTTCTGGGTTTGAATGAAACCAAAGACATACAGCCATCTGGGGATAGTTTTGCTTTATCTGGAAAAAAAAACACCAAGTTTCCCCCTGAAATAAGCCAGGTCTGGCTTAGTCACAGTTCAGCTCAGGTTCTTCAAAAGTTTTGTTAAATTTGGCAAAACATTCTGGGAAAACAGGGCATGTCTAATTGTTTTTTTTTTATCTTCTGTGCTGTCAAGTAGGCACCAGTATTTTGTCACCATCTTCAGAGCATTATAATTGAGTGCTCATACCAAAACATATTTAATGATACAGATTGCAGAAGTATTAGTCAACAAACAGCTTTTTTTAATTATACCTTTATCTTAGCTCTTATATTTTCTATGTGAAAACAATAGTATTGCCGGCATAAAAAAAGGAAAAAGTATTTTTCTAAAAAAAAATAATTCCTCTATATTGCTCTTTTGCTCAAAAACAATGTGTGGGGAGGGTTTTAATATTGTAATGATAAATATTTCTTCAGAGACATATTGTTCAATTCATAAATATTGAGTCTTGGATTTCAGAGAGTTTTGAGTTAATAGTGTAAGTTGATTTAGGAGGAAGGATGGTCTTGTGACTAAAGCATTGGGCTGGACATTCAGTTCCTGACTTACATGAGCTTGTTCTATGGCAGGGGTTCTCAAACTGTGGTCCGTCAACCGCCAGTGGTCTGCGAGCTCCAATCAGGTGGTCCGTGGATAGTTCCCTCTAAGGTACACGTCTGGGTGCCCGCACACAAGAGAATGACGGGCTACCCACATAATTAGTGGAGCCGCACAGGCACGACTTCACTAATTAGGTACCTGGGCCCTGAAAAGCCGCACATGTAAGGTGAGGTGGTGGCCTTGGAGGGAATAGGGGATAGGTGGATGGGGGCAGTGGGGTGAGAAGCGGGGATGGGGGGAATTTGTGACGTGTAGGGCTGCAGTGGCCAGAGACAGAAGCGACTTTCCCCAGCTCCAGGGCTGCGGTTTCCGGGGAGAGACACCCCACCTCCTTCACAGCCCCAGTTCAAGGGCTGCCGTGGCAGGGAAGAGAGGGAGAGACCCCCGCCCCTCCTTCCCAGGCCCAGCTGAGGGGGAGAGATGGCACATCCATTGCATTAGGAAGGTAAAACTACTGATATTAAAATCTGAGTTGTGTGCTTTTATTTGTAGAACAAAAAAAATTAATTGTTATTAAGGTTATTTTATATAGCACTTTTATCCAAAAGTACGTTACAATAGTTAGCTAACAGTACACACAACATTTGGAAAGATCATTAAGTTGTCTGCCGAGACCCTCAGCAATTTTCAAGTGGTCCGTGGAAAAAAAAAGTTTGAGAACCACTGTTCTATGGACTTGGTCAAATCACTTATTGCATCTCATGTCCCCATCTGAAACTTAGAGATAATAATATCATACTGGGGTGTTGTGAGGATTACTCCTGGGGGCACTCTGTGCCAAAAAAAATTAAAAATTCTACGCACAATATTTTAAAAATCTGCAAAATTCGCCAAAATTATTTGTCAAAATAACATTATATAATCACGTCAGATCCAGTTATTTTGGTAATTTATTTCAAAATACCTGTCAGCAAGTATGTCTGTAACAATAGATGCACAAAATATTTCCCCCTGAATAGAGAGTTAAAGAAGCCCCTAAGACAACCCAGTTCCTATTTCTCAGCCCCCTCCCCCACAGAGCCCAGCCGGAGGACCAGACACTCACCTCCCTCTCACCCCCAGAGGCCAGCTGTGGGGCCTCTCTGGCCCAGAAACTCACACCCTTTCCCCCCAGAGCTCAACCATGACCACCCCCCAGCCCAGACACTCACACCCACACCTCCCCAGCCCAGGCACTCACACCCTGAATCCCCCAGAGCCCAGCTGCGTGCCCCTCCCCCGGTCCAGAGACTCACATCCCCTCCCCCCAGAGCCCAGTTGCAGCCCCCCCAACGCAGACACTCTCAGAACCTATCCCCTCCTCCCCAGAGCCAGGGATCTAGAGGGAGAAACAGCCTGATGCCGAGTCCCGGGCTTGCATGGAGTTTTCTGCCTGCCACCTCATTTCTTCAGGGCATGCTGGGAGCCCTCTGGTTCCCTCCCCCCAGCCTTGTCTTCTTTTTTGAACTGGGCTCCTTTGGGTCCAGCAATCCCCTAGTAGCGGCCGACATCTCTGCAACCCTATTTCTGTGGGGGGGAAAGTAAATTCTGCGCACCCAACATTAATTTCTGCACAATTCTGCATTGCGCAGTGGTGCAGAATTCCCCCAGGAGTGAAGGATGCGTTAACTATTGTTGGAGAGATGCTCTAATACTATGGTTATGGGTCCCATATAAGAGCCAAGATATGCAAGTGTTTATGTAAAGACTTCAAAAGGGGAACTTTAAAATTTGAGCAATTGCATTACATAACTGAGTGCTATTTAGTTAACTTCAATGTAAACAGTATTCAAGGTTGAGCTGGCTGAAATTTGGAGTTTCCAATTTTCAGGAAATTTCAACAGTTAACAATTTGGTTTTGATCTTATTCAGACCGAAACCAAATTTTTCTAAATTGATTTTGAATCAGGATGCCATAAGCTTTCATTTTGGAAATTATGTCAGCAGCTACTCGGAATGACAAATCATCATGAATCATATCACCAGTTTCTGAAGTTCCCAGTGTCTGTGACTCAGGGGCAGCCCCACCAGGCAGACTGCTTGCTGAGGACAGGGACCACAGGGCTTCCAAACCCCTGAGCCAGCTCGCTCCCCAGGCTGAGTGATTGCCACAGCTTGGGAAGTCAGCTGTCCTGGCAACCAGGCAGCCTGGGGAGGCATTGACCCAGGAGTCTAGGTCCGTGGTATGGGTCTCTCAGGGCTTCCGACTCCTTGTGCAGTGCCACGAGCATACACCCTCATAGCCCCAGATTGAGCGGGAGTTTTCAAGGTTTCCAGGCTTCCAGCTATGGAGCTGGAGTTCCCAGGACTCCAGGGTCTCTGCAGCTCTGGGTCCCTGGCCCCAGGTCGGTCCATATGACAGGACAGCCCTGGTCAGTCAATATGACAGGACAGCTTTCTTGGAGCCAACTAGTTGGTAGGCCGGGTTCCGACAGAACCCTGCCTGTGATTCAGCGAAAGTTTGTCAAACCCGCCTCATTTTCAAATGAAACTTCAGGCTCAGTGAACCAGCATTTTCACTGAAATTCTGTTTCACTGAAAAGTTTCCAACCCCAGCTTTAATGCAGGGTACTCTGTACAGTAAGTACAGGGAAATAGAAGCAGGGCCGGTTCCAGTGTTTTTGCCGCCCCAAGTGGCGGGGGAAAAAAAAAAAAAGCCGCGATCGCAATCGGCGGCAGCTCCACCGCGCCGCTTTCTTCTTCGGCGGCAATTCGGCAGCAGGTCCTTCCCTCCGAGAGGGACAGGGATCGTCCACCGAATTGCCCTCGACGAGCCTGACATGCCACCCCTTCCCCTTGGCCGCCCCAAGCACCTGCTTGCTCAGCTGGTGCCTGGAGCCGACCCTGAATAGAAGGCAAGATTGTAGATGCTGAAGTAATTATCTATTTTATCTGAGGTAGAACTGACCTATATTGGTACCATCAGTTTAGTATTGTGTACATCCAGTTGGATTGCAGGTCTACTTAGAATTAAATTTTAATCCCCAATTCAATGATGTGCTCGGAGATCTAAAAAACAAATGAAGTCATCAGTTTGCAAAACATTCCCCATAACTGCTGGAATCACGGTGCAGCATGTAGTGGGTCTTATGTCAAACCTTTGGATTTTTTTCAAGTAATGGTCACTATTTTGATTATTTTAAGTATTGGTAAGGAATAGAGAGGGATCTTTCAAGAACATAATAAGAAACTGAATATGAAGATTGCCCAGGTCTGTGCAATTTATATTTCAATTTAATCTGACAAGAGAGGCCAAGAAAGCAAAGGAGCTCCCACCCCAGTGACTCACCTGAATCTCAAATGCTTTTTCTCAATTTATGTTGCTAATTCAGGAAATAACTCCAGATTTAGTTTGACTCCAATAAAACAAAACTCAGTATTTCACCTCATATAACCATGGGGATAGAGAATCCTTACTTGCACTTTGTCATATGTTGTGTATAGTTTAGTGCTATCTTCTCTATCCCTTCATTGGGATGAGCTTGGAAAGTATCCTCCAAAAATTCCAGCATGAGCGTGGTAGTCAATAAGGGTTATCGGAAAAGTCTTTCCTGAAGTACTTGATAGATAAACAAATGAGAAGCAGTGGTCATACTGGATCTAGATATCTCAATCTCTTACAATATTGTATCCAAAGAGATCTTGTTACAATAACTGGTAAGCAAGATGTGAAGGAAAATACAAATGCACCACTCGAAGAGATACAAAACCAATCTATCAATAATGGGCCAGATCCTCAGTTGTAGCTCCACTGTCCTCAATGGATCTCTAGGTCTCTTGCCTGATCTTTGTTATGCAGATAAGAATCCCTGACTCTTATTTTTGATTTGCCAAATGTGACTGCCTGAGCTTCCCACTTCCTTACTCTCCCGCCCCCACACCTGGAGCGTGTGTTCTAGTGAAACTAATTTTTTTAAAACAAAAAAACATGTGGGGGTGGGAGAGTAAGGAAGTGGGAAGCTCAGGCAGTCAGATTTGGCAAATCAAAAATAAGAGTCAGGGATTCTTAACTGCATAACAAAGATCAGGCGAGAGACCTAGAGATGACTAGTGTCATGAGTTGATTTAAAATCATGAGAGCAAGGAAATAAATGTCAATGTTGTGGCTGGTAACCAGGTTGATGCTTCAGTCATCACTTGCATCGTAGTTGGAAATAAAAGGCATATTACCATGAATTATGTGGTCAAGGTTTTAATCTTAATTTTCAACAATGAGCCATGAATTTCTTCCCATTTGTGAGTAGTCAGTTCCTTCATATAATTCAACTGTAGGTTTGCTTCTCAGAATCATTTTATACTGTTATTAAGAGTATGATCCCTTATAGTATTGTGTGAGAATTGCCTCAATAGATTATAAGATATATTTGAAACAATAACAATCATTACATAATTAGGTAATTATAGGTTTTATAAATAGACAATTTGTAATGTCTCTAAGGAAGAAAATGGGATCTATTATGCCAAATCTTTTGAGAGTATGTAGTGTTCAGTCTGCTGTTCATTGCTTCAATAGATGATTATGAAATATCCAGTGAAGTGCTACATATAGTTTCTAAGACTCCGTGCTAATTACTCTTTTGGGGCACTTTTGATGACAAGCTAAAACTATACTCATTTAATAAAACAATCCTTTTATTTCATTTTTTTTAGTAATGAGACCATTTTAGTCTAAATTGTGGGAGAATGCCTGAAAATTAACAGTTACAAACAAAACTTTCCTCATATTATTCTAAATGTGTATAGGAGTGGGAAAAAAAGTGATAGCGGAAATGTGGTCTGACTCTTAACTATAACCAGTTTTGTAGTGTGTTACCTGAAATCCTCCTTCCTGTTTGGCACCAGAAAAAAAGGTAAGAGCTTAGATAGACGTATGGGTTAGAGTATAAATATGAATATCTATTCTTCGAGTGATTGCTCATGCCAATTCCAAGTAGATGTGCGCGCGCTACATGCACGATTGTCAGAAGATTTTTCCCTAGCAATACCTGCTGGGTTGGCTGTGGTGCCCCCTGGATGGCACCTTCATGGTGGTGTATATAAGTCCTTGTCAACCTGCCACCTCTTCAGTTGCTTCTTACCCTTGTTGGAGCAACTTCTCTCGCGCGTTAGCAAGTGATTCCCTAGTGGACTCTGTTTTTCCTCCCTGTAAATAGATTGAAAGTTATAGTTAGTGATAAGTTTTAGTTGAGGGTTACCACCCCACACTACTTTTGTTCCCATCCCAGGGACCAGGGCATGCCTTGGTGTCAGGGCTTCAAGCCATGCAGGTCCTGCCTGAAGCCCATGCCAAAGGGAGACCCACACGACTCCTGTCTCAAGTGTCTTGGAGAGAGGCACCAGTCCAACAGGTGCCAAATTTGCAGGGGGTTTAAGCCCAGAACAAAGAAGAAGCAAGACTTTTGCCTAAAGCTCCTCTTAATGGAGTCAGCTCTTCAATCCCAGGCGGTTCCCAATCTGGCGCCAGGTGCTTCGGTGCGCAGCATGCCGTCCTTGGTACAAGAAGCCACGGCACGAAGGAAGGACTCATCTAAAGAGCCCAGGCACCATGGACCAGCTCTAGTGCGAGGCACCACTCACAGTTGCCAGTGCCGCACAAGAAAAAGAGGACTGATCGGGCATTCCCCCACTAAGGCAACAGAGCAGGCGGGCACAAGTGGGGTGCGTCCCATGTCGGGACCCCCAGCCTCGAGTCTGCCTAGACTGGTGCCATCAATTCTGGCCTCTCAGGAAAGTCTGTCAAGTCCGGCCCCAGTGGACTCCCTGGTGTGGGAGGATTTGGAGGAGGACTTGGATGCTCCCTCTATGCCAGACATGTTCGAGGCAGCCAGGGACCTGATTGCCATGACGGCACCGTCCCCCGCTCCACCAGCAGGCAACACCACTGGCACCAGTTTGTCATAGGGACAAGCCTACCATGATGCAGCGCCGATCATCTGCACCGCCCTGGTCAGACTGGAACTTCTCTTCGGAGTCGGAGGCAAACTCCTACGCGTTCAGGTGGAGTCGGTACTGCTCCCACACTGCTCCTGGCACCACCCGAAACAGAATGAAGGGCAGACAATACCTGTAATGTCCTGGCCCCCTCAGTAGCAGGAACTGACACAGTGTCCCTTTTGGACAAATCCAGGGGCTGGTTTCCGGGTTCCAGGACCCTGCCGGTGGTATCGGAGGTGCGAATCTCTCCATTGGCCGCTTCTGTAGCCCAGGAACCTCCCCGGGGTAGGGATGTGGAAGCCCAGGCCAACAAGGATGCAAGGCTCGGCACCAGCACCAAAGCGGCTGCAGCACCAGGCATTACCACTGTTCCCTGCATCTCTCAAGTGGCACAAGGGGATCCCTGCGAGCTGGAGGGGCAAGAGGACCCAGTGCCACCAAGGGCATTGTCCTCATCCTCCCTGGATGATGCGGTGGCAGGAACCTCCACCACACTGTGCGCTATGGACACTAGGGCCATCAGGACCTGCTCAGGAGGGTGGTCCAGAACCTGAACTTGCAGGCTGAGGAGGTCTCTGAGGACACAGATCCCCTGGTGGATATTCTGGCCCCTGAAGGGCCCTCGAGAGTGGCTCTGCCCCTCATTAAAACTATACAGAATACTATCAAGGTGCAGTGGCACACACCCACCTCTATCCCACCAACAGCCAAGGAGGTGGAGTGCAAATACTTTGTGCCATTTAAGAGGTATGAGCACCTCTTTACCTACCCCAGGTCTTGGACCCTGGTGGTGGAGGCGGTGAACCACAAGGAGCAGCAGGGGCGACCTGGGCCTATGTCCAAATCCAAGGACACTAAGAAGGGTGGGCTAGCTCAGTGGTTTGAGCATTGGCCTACAAAAATTGTGAGTTCAATCCTTGAGAGGGCCATTTAGGGATCAGGGGCAAAAATCTGTCTGGGGATTGGTCCTGCTTTGAGCAGGGGGTTGGACTAGATTACCTCCTGAGGTCCCTTCCAATCCTGATATTCTATGATTCTAAGGTGGACCTTTTCAGTCGAAAAGTGTACTCCACCGGAGGGCTTCACATAACGAACCAGCAAGCAGTCCTGAGATGCTATGCTTATAACTCCTGGAGTTCTCTGGCCAAATTCCAGGAATTGCTCCTAGCGGACTCCTGCTATGAGTTTGGAGTGGTTCTGGAGGAGGGCAAGGTGGTTGCCAGGACCACTCTTCAGGCTGCCCTGGACTCCGCAGACTCAGCCACCCACATAGCCATAGCCATGAGGTGCAACTTCAGGTGTCAGGGCTACTGCATGAGGTCCAGAAAACAGTCCAGGGCCTTCCCTTGGACTGCTCTGGCCTCTTTGCAGAGCAGACAGACTCAAGGCTTCATTGCCTTAAGGACTTGCAGGCAACCCTCAAGTCTCTGGAGCTGCACACACCAGCCCCTCAAAGAAAGACATTTAAGCTCCAGGCCATCCCACACTTCTGCTCTGCTTTCTGCTGTAGTCCTGCCTAGGAGGGGCAGAGTAGAAGTTACAGGAGGCGCCCATCTCAGTCCTCCTCTGGACAGGGTCCGGGCTCAGCTAAGCAGCGTCTGAACTCAAAGGCAAACTTTTGAAGGTGCGCCCGAGAACGGAGCACCACTTCAATGCCTAGATCCTTCCCCTCCATTTGTGATCTGTCTATCCCATTTCTACTGTGCCTGGGCTCAAATAACCTCAGACTGTGGGGTCCTGAGCATGGTAGAATTAGGATATTCTCTCTGATTCTGTTCCCTCCCACTCTCCCCGTCCCTCTTCAGGGACCCTTCTTATGAGCAACTTCTAGTGCAGGAGGTGCGAATACTCCTACAGCTCGGGGTGGTAGATGAGGTTCCTCAGGAGTTCAGGGGCAGTGGATTCTACTCCCATTATTTCTTAATCCCCAAGGCCAAGGGTGGGCTCAGGCCAATTTTAGACCTGCAAAATTTCAACAAATTCATGAAGAAATTGAAGTTCCTCATCGTCTCCCTGGCTTCCATCATTCCCTCTCTGGATCCAGGGGGCTGGTATGCTGCCCTCAACTTGAAGGATGCATACTTCCATGTCTCCATAATCCTGTCCAACAGTCAGTGCATGATGCTGACCACAAATCTCAGAAACGATCAGTTCACAGTCCTCCTCTTCAGCCTATCAGCAGCCCCTTGGGTGTTCACCAAGTGCATGGCAGTTGTGGCAGCTTTTCTTCAAAAGCATCAGGTGCAAGTCTTCCTGTACCTAGACGACTGGCTCATCAAGGACCGGGCCAGAGCCCAGGTGGAGAAACACATAAACCTGGTGTGTACGACGTTCCTTGGACTCGGGCTCATCCTCAACATGGCGAAGTCGACCTTAACTCCCAATTAGAGAATAAAATTCATCGGGGCCCTCTTGGACTCCACCCAGTTCAGGGAGTTCCTGCCTGAGTCTCGTTTTCTGGCCATGAGCGCCATCTCTACCGGTTCCCCACCACAACGGCCAGAAATTTCCTAAAATTGCTCAGACATATGGCAGCTTGCACTTATGTGGTGCAGCATGCACTGCTGTGCCTCTGTCCCCTCCAGGTGTGGCTGGCCCAAGTGTACAGGCCAAACTGGGACCACCTAGACAGGCTGGTCACGCTCTCTCCTCAGGTTCTTGAGTCCTTCCGGTGGTGGCTCAATCCACAAGCAGTTTGTGTGGGAGTACCTTTCTCCATACCTCAGCCATCACTGTCACTAGTCACAGATGCATCGACACTGGGGTGGGGAGCACACCTGGGTGACATCAGAACTCAAGGTCTATGGTCCCAGGAAGCACTATCACTGCACATCAACATCAGAGAGCTGCACACGGTGCATCTAGCTTGCCAGATGTTTCAGGTCTGTTTTGAGGGCAAATGTGTATTGGTGTTGACAGACAACACCACAGCAATGTTCTTTATAAACAAACAGGTGGTGCTCGCTTCTCTCTCCTATGCGAGGAAGCCCACAGGTTGTGGGACTTTTGCATCGCCCACTCGATACAGTTGGAGGCATCGTATCTGCCAGCATGCAAAACGCACTGGCCGATCACCTCAGCAGATCCTTCCACGGCCACGAATGGTCTCTCTGAATGGATGTCATCAGCAATATCTTCCTGAGGTGGGGATCTCCCCAGGTAGACCTGTTCATGACACGGTGCAACAGGAGGTGCCAGCAGTTCTGCTCCTTCCTGAACCACAGCCCCAGTTCAATCACAGATGCCTTTCTCCTCGCATGGATGGGGAGCCTGGTGTACGCATTTCCACCTCTCCCTCTCATCCACAAGGTCCCCCACAAGGTCTGGCAGGACAAGGCATCGCTGATCCTCGTAGTGCCGGCGTGGCCCCACCAACACTTGTTTTCCATGCTGTTAGACCTCTCAGTGGCCTTGCCCATGATTCCAGACCTCTTCATGCAGGACCACTGCCACCTTCAGCACCCCAACCTGGAGTCTCTCCACCTCACAGCGTGGAAACTCCATGGCTAAATTCGTTAGATCTCCAGTTCTCCTTGGAAGTAGAAAGTCCTCCACTCGCAACACTTATCTGGCCAAGTGGAAAAGGTTCTCTATTTGGCCCTCACAGAAAGGCACTCCTTTATACTGGACTATTTCCTCTACTTAAAGCAGCAAGGGCTGGCAGTCTTGTCAATCAAGGTGCACCTGGCTGGTATTTCCGCTTTCCACCCGGGTGTAGCGGTGTGATCAGTATTTGCTAACCCCATGTTCGGACGCGTCCTTAAGGGGCTAGATAGGCTGTACCCCAAGGTGCGGCAACCGGTCCCTCCATGGGATCTTAACCTGGTTCTCTCAAGGCTCATGGGGCCCTTCAAACCTCTAGCAACTTGTTCTCTGCTTTCTCTCTTAGAAGGTGGTGTTCCTCCTGGCTATAACTTCAGCCAGAAGAGTTTGAGTTCAAAGCTTTAACATCTGAGCCTCCTTATACAGTATTTATAAGACAAGGTGCAGTTGCAGCCGCACCCGGCCTTTCTCCCTAAAGTTGTTTCACAGTTTAATGCAAAGCCAGACATCTTTCTACCAGTGTTCTTCCCGAAGCTGCATGCTAATGATAGGGAGCACATGCTCCATTCCCTAGATGTTAGACAGGCCCTGGCTTTTTACATTGAGCAGACAAAGCTGTTTAGGAAGTCGAAGCAACTCTTCATTACCATCGGTGAAAAGATAAGAGGACTCTCAGTCCCATCCCAAGAAATCTCTTCTTGGATCACAGCCTGCATCAGGACATGCTATGATTGGGCAAAGATACCAGCCCCAGCATTGATGTCGCACTCCACGAGAGAACAAGCTTCCTGTGCAGCATTCCTAGCGCAGGTCCCCATTCAGGATATCCGCAGGGCGGTGACAAGGTCATCTATTCACACCTTTACATCACGCTATGCCATCACACAGCAGACTAGAGACAATTCTGCATTTGGTAGAGCAGTGCTTCAGTCGGCAACTCAGTGAACTCTGACCCCTCCTCTGGAGGACTGCTTGGGAATCACCTACTTGGAACTGACATGAGCAATCACTTGAAGAAGAAAAAATGGTTACCTACCTTTCGTAACTGTTCTTTGAGATGTGTTGCTCAAGTCCATGCCAAGACCCACCCGCCTCAACTCTGTCAGAGTTTCCAGCAAGAAGGAACTGAAGAGGTGATGGGTAGGCAGGGACCTATATACACCGCCATGAAGGTGCAACTCCAGGGGGTTCCAAAACTGACCTAACGGGTACCACTAGGGAAAAACCATCTGACGATTGTGCACACAGCATGCGCAAACCTACTTAGAATGGACATGAGCCACACATCTCAAAGAACAACAGTTGTGAAAGGTAGGTAACTGTTTTTTCTGTGTTATTTGTAATTATCTTGAGGCCTAATAAATGTCTACTGTGCCTCAGCAATATACAACACAATTCTCAGAGAGCAGATGGTCAGAATTTTTTAGCCAGTTTCCCTTCGGAAATGGGAACAATTTCACTTTGGAAAAATAGCTTTTTGGAGTTCTGGCTTGTTTCAATTATTCTATATTACATATGTTCAGCCTACAGGTAAAAAGAGGATTGTTTTTCCCTTCTGGCAGTCCTACAAACTCATCCTGGGCTTGCTCTTTCCTGCACATCTTTCCCAGTAATAAAGGTACAACAGGCTAAAGTATTCCTTCAGTGGTACCTATGTAACCCCATTATCTTTAATGGCTTTCCACATGTTTCGCAAAAACAGAGTAAACAATGCTGTTGGTAGTGCACAAGAAGGAAAAACATCAAGTGTTCTTTACTCTTTTGGCTTTGCAGAGCTAATGAGAGTAAAAAGGCAATATAAATTTACATTAGTTAATACCAACTTAATTTTCTATTGGGTGAAAACTGTACACACTCAGGTCTGAGACACACTGGTTTATTAATTCAAACCTTTTGTTTAACCCAAAGTATTCCTTGTAATTACAATTACTATTAAAGTAAAAAACAGACACATAGTGAAAAGCAAGGGCTTCTCCTAGGACATAGACAGGTCATGGTGGATTTCTCCTATGATGCTCCAACTGCACTTAAAATCTTTCACATATGTATACACATCCAAATTAATTTTCTTTCATTCATCACTAAGTATCATACTGTGACATTCCCCAGGGTAAAATCTGGACCATTGAGCAGCTGTATCCCCTTAAATTCTCTTGTCTGGGGTGCCTTTTACACTGCTTTGCTGTCAGGACAGCCATTGCTGGCCACCTCATGCAGCCTTCGGCATGCAAATTCACTCCAAGCTAAATACATGAGCACTCTGACCAGTCATTCATGAATTATGTACAGGGCAACACCCACAGGCTCTCTAGTCCCAGTCTTGTTTCCGCAGAAATGTAGGTCTTGTACTGTCCAGCACACTACTGAACAATGCAATCTCATAGAAAGTCTGTCCTTTCATCAAAGGAAAATGATATATGCACCACCTTTGTTATCCCAAATGGAGTTTCAACACACACACACTTTAATCCAAATACACTGGTTAAGATAAAATAATAAGTTTAATAACTACAGAAAGGTAGATTTTAAGTGATTACAAGTGATGCATAAAAGTCAGGAGATGCTACAAAAGAAAATAAGAAGAATACACAAACTAATTCCTAATTTAACAAGCTAAGTGAACTTAAAAGCAAAGGTTTTGTCTCATCATATGCCGTTGTAAATTTCACAGGCTGGGTCTCCTTTCAGCCTGCAACCACTCTCCCTTAGTTCAGTTCTTTGAGAGTCCTTGATGTCATGAACAGAGATGGCAGGAGGAGAGTGAAATGGAGTTCACTGTGTGTGTGTGTCTCTCTCTCTTATACCACCCTCCCTTTTTTGAGGATTACCCCCAACTGGGGTGCAGACAAAAACTGCTTTGAGCCTGCCTTTCTAACTCTGGAACATGTTACAGCAATGTTATACAGTAGAAACTTTTAACTTTACATATGACGTTGATACATTTTACCAGGACAATAATGTACAGCAGATTGAGTTTTCAAATGATACCTGACAAAGCATACTTCATACAAAATTTATCATAGTCTTGTAAAAGTGGTGACTATATAATAGTCCTGTGTCACCTTATAGACTAACAGACGTATTGGAACATGAGCTTTCGTGGGTGAATATGAAAGCTTATGCTCCCATACATCTGTTAGTCTATAAGGTGCCACAGGACTCTTTGTTGCTTTTACAGATCCAAACTAACACGGCTACCCCTCTGATATATAATAGTATAGACTATTATACGTATGTCATATGTAACTTATATGCATGCATAAACTTTTTAATTTTAATATTGTTTTTGCTGGCTATGCCATTTTCATGTTCTCTTTTCTGATTGGTTATCAGTGATTACGTATTAATTATATTACCTAACTAGGTGAATTGACAGTACTATGCATAGGGACTCTGAGGGAATTTCCAAGTTCTCTGGGTTTTCCTTTTTCCCTGATTGCTTATGGCAGCACGTTTTATATGTCAGGGTGTCTTTCTTCAATTGAATTGTACAAAACGTTCTCCTTTATCCCATACAAAAGTCAAAAACAATTTTCTCCAATAACAAGGTCTAAGAAAACATTTTACTTGTGTCAAGCACAAGGACGATACCAGCACATCTGAACTTATGCATCTGCCATACCAATTGTCAATATTTCAAAAGTAGCTAGTGATTTCTAGTTACCTAATTTTTTACTTTGCTAACTGAAATACCTTAAGGGGCCTGACTTCCATATGAGCAGAAATAATTCTGGGGTCATTATTTTTTCAGATAATACTGCTAACTTTTCTTTTTATCTTGCTTTTAATATAAAAATTATATGTTCTTGAAGGGCCTCTGTGTGCATTTCTACTTGTGGGTTATGGCACTCCTGGTGTTGAGCTGTGTGATTGCTTTGAAAAGATCAGAGGTGTAGCCGTGTTAGTCTGAATCTGTAAAAAGCAACAGAGGGTCCTGTGGCACCTTTAAGACTAACAGAAGTATTGGGAGCATAAGCTTTCGTGCTCCCAATACTTCTGTTAGTCTTAAAGGTGCCACAGGACCCTCTGTTGCTTTGAAAAGATGTCTGTTACAGGATGTGTGAGATTTCAGATGAGGGTGATGTCATTGGCGAGTGCACCTCCAATCAACTCAGTATTTCCACTGCCCTGCAAAGAGTAAACAGAAGTTAATTTGGTGTCTTTAGGTCTAGACTTCCCTGAGATTTAGACTTTGTAAATATTTAGCTTACAGTAGTATAGAGTTGTTAGGGTAAATAGCTCTTCCCCTTTCCTAAGACCTCTGAGCCCTTTATTAGCACTAGTTGGTCCTGAGCCCTGTAAGGGCTACAAGAGGTGTGCCTCCTGCCTGGGGATTAGTGCCTTTTCTGCCTCCAAGAGATCAACATGATGATTCAATGTATGGTTTTGCTGTGCCTTCACTCAAGACACCACAAGGGAAAGACACTTGAGGCTCTACATCTGGTTTCTCAATGTCTACACCCTGATAACCCGACATGGGTACTGAGACCAGATCCTATGCTGAGGTCCTCTTACACAGGATCTAAGATGCATTTTACCACTCCAGCCTCAGTGCGCTCTTCTGTCTTGGGCTCCAAACCCAACACTGTTGCCCTCAGCACTGACTCTGGATCTGTATTTGGGCACAGACAACTCTGCCTCAACATCTCTTGTCCAAGCAGATGCTTCTTGGAGAAGAGGAAAAGAGGAGAAAGCACATATCCCAATGGAGGGTGTAAACAGAAGACATAGAAGATCTGCATTTTCCTCATCCTCCTGACCCACAAGTGCTTTGAAGACCCTCAAACAGCACTGCTGTCATCTCTTCACCACACTTCTCCAGCGTTGGACATCCCAGCACCAACAAAGTTGGACTTATCAGGGTCTGAACTGGTGAGAACACCTCTGATCTCCCAGTATTTGAGTGGGAATCCCCCATCAAGGCTATTATCCACTCCTCTGAATGTTTTTCTGCTACCTGGCTGCGCCAATACCTACTCTTCTGGTTCCAATCCACAGTTGCCTTGGAGTATATTCAGCCGCATTGGAGATTAACTTGGAGGGTCCCCTAGATTTGATCTTGGGACAGCAGACTTCTTTCCTTCCCTCAAATCCAGATATCATGGAAGGGTATCATGCAGGTTCAGCTGTTCATGTGGCCCTATACGCAGGATTTCATGACGGCCCTTTTGTAAGCTGTGAGACTAGCTCTGGCAGCAACCTCAATGTCAATACCAATATGCTTGCCTCTTAGCTCTGACCTTCTTGACTTAGCCAAATATGTTTGGCTATCTCCTTTTTCAACCATATCTGTGTCCAAATGAACAGACAGAATATATTCTATACAAGCCGATGGACAGCAGTTCCTGCTACATTATCTTCCACCCAATTCTGTTATGGTTTCAACAGCACAGGAGTGAATTAGGGACAACAAAACATCTCATTCTGCCCATTCTGACAGACAGGGACACAAGATGGATGCATTTATGGGAAAACCAACTTCTCTGGGACATCAGTGCAAGGGCAACACCCACAGGAGATTTTCTCAGGAGCTACTCCTGACTTAGATTCTCTGGTGTCTCAACAAATCGTAGAACATCAAAAGTTTCCCATTTGAGGGTAGTGACCTTTGTAAGTGACATGACCGAATAGGCCCTAGAGAAGATCAAGGCAGCTAAGGCCACTGCCCAGTTTCTGGGACAAACTCAGTCTTCCTCTGCTCAGAGGAGGTTCTCCTACCCATCATTACTCTTCAGAGGCAGATTCTATCACAACAGCAAGGGATGCAGTCCCAGAGGCACTATGGAGTATCTCTGAAACCAACTGCTGGCAAATGACCTCAGCAGTACAGGAGCAAGATTCCTCATTGCACATCCTCGCAGTCCTGAGGATAGAAGAGATAAAGTGGAGGCCTAACCTATATCATCCCAGCACCCCTGAGATTCAGAACTTTGGGGGAGGCCATCATTCTGGGGGCACTTGAATCAATGTGGTGTCTTCCCTCCTTCCTCCACCTATGTGGTTTTGGGGAAAGAAACTGTAGCGAGGTGCCAGACAGAGATTCCAGCCAGTAGGAGCAGTTGCAGAGACAGCTAGAGCACAGACTTCTGCACTGGGAGAGGCGGGGAGGGTTAAAATAGGGTTGAGCCAGCACCTTTTGAACCCAGATCTTTGCAGGGCAAACTGCCCTCTGGAGGCACTTGCATCCATTCATGCAGTGCTTCCCCTCCCCTCATCCATGTGGTTTTGGGTAAAGAAACTAAAGGGAAAAGTGTCGAGTGTCCTTTCTTGCTTCAGCCTTCAGAAAACCTGTAAATAAGATTATAAGTAGTTAGCTTTGTTCAGTTAATTTCTGGTATAGTTAATGTAGTTTGTTTCTCCAGCCCTGGGACTTCCTCCCTGTGGTCGGGGACTATGCCCAGAGTTGTGAGCTTCAAAAACTGCATCTCCTACCTGTCGAGCCAAAGGGGGGAGGGAGTTGGATACAGTCAATGAAGCCACACCAGGTGCATAAGTATAACCAGTTTTATTGCCAAAGTATAATAAGCTTCCCAGCCTTCATGTGTTACTAAATATGTGCTTTCCAGCAAGCAAGAATCAATGCTTACGTCCCTTCTGCTATGGACAGTCCTGGACCCTCCAGTCTTGTCCTTGAGGGCTCGTAGCAGGCGCTGCTCCAGCATGGGGAATTCCTGGGCGCCCACAAGGCCAGGGTCCGCAGGTGAGACTATTCATCCAAAGCAATTCGCATAGCTGGTTTTTATCATAATCTCTTTCTAAGGGGGTGTCATAAACATACAGCTATGGGTAGCATCCCTCCTTTACCTGAAAGGCATTAAGAAGCTCAAATAATCTGGTTGGCACCTGACCAAAAGGACCAATAAGGAAAGAAGATACTTTCAAATCTGGGGGAAGGTTTTGTGTGTGCTCTCTTTGTTGTTCCCTCTGGAGAGAGAGAGAGAGAGAGAGAGAGACCAAGCAGGTAACCCAGCTCCTACTGAAATGATACATCTAAGATTACAGAAATTGTAAGTAATAACAAGGAAATGCATTAGATTATCTTTTGTTTTAGCATGTGAATTTTCCCTATGCTAAGAGGGAGGTTTATTCCTATTGTAACTTTGAAGTTGAGCCTAGAGGGGAATCCTCTGTGTTTTAAATCTTTTTATTACCCTGTAAAATTACCTTCCATCCTGATTTTACAGAGGTGCTTCTTTTATTTTTTTTCTTTATAATAAAGTTCTTCTTTTAAAAACCTGATTGGTTTTTAGTGTCCTAAAAACCCATGGGTCTGGTCTGTGCTCACTTTTTTAACTTATTGGTTAGTATAGTATTCTGAAGCCTCCCCAGGAAAGGGGGTGAAGGTGCTTGGGGGGGATATTTTGGGGAATTATGAACTCCAAATGGTCCTTTTCCTGAATCTTTGTCTAAATCACTTCGTGGTGGCAGCAATACTGTCCAAGGACAAGGAAAGGATTTGTGCCTTGGGGAAGTTTTTAACCTAAGCTGGTAGAAATAAGCTTAGGGGGTCTTTCATGCAGATCCCCTCATCTGTACCCCAGAGTTCAGAGTGGGGAGGGAACTCTGACAGGGGGGCATGTACATCCACAAGCAGGAAACACTACTGTTCCCACACTTAACTCTCTCAGGCCCTCCTTCTCTCTTTACTTGTTTATCCAGTCGAGTGGCTGCAAGCCAGTTCACTATTAGCTCGCCCCAAACCATTCTGTAACAACAGGCCGAGGTAACTTGTGGTCAGCACCAACACTACCTGAAATCCTTCTTCATCAATGACAAATACAAACAATGTCTAGGAGAGACACACATTTCAGCAAAGTGCAGCCTTTGCGTCTCATTTTCATCAAGAACTTATGAAGCCCATGAGCTTCACCTTAGAAAACACTTAATGGAGAAAGCTATGAGGTCCCTATCTGATCTGAGCCAGGAACACTCCCTGTACATCAGGCCACCAAATGAGCAGCGCCCTTCCGAGCACATGCTTAGGAGCAGAGCCCTTTGTTTCTAAGCCCCAAAGTCTTCCTCCAGGGCTTCCCATGAGAGCATGGCACTGGGTGTATCTTCCTTCCCTATCCAGTCTCCCCTCTTCTCTGGCCCAGCCCTCCTGAGGACATTACTACACCAGAAGATGATAGTACTTTGGAGTCCCTGGAACTGTCTCACTTACAACTGTCAGGTAGTATTACCCCAGTATTAACAGCCCTGTCATGCCAAAAGGAGCAATTTTTGGATTTGGATGAATCTGATGAGCCAGTCCCTCCTTCATTCACCATGAGAGAGCCACGCCTAGACAGGTGATCCAAGAATTAGGGTACTACCCTTATGAACTCATCCTCCCTCGGGACCGATGGTTCACCTTAAAGTGTTGACCTCTCTTTCTGGCCCTACTGGGAACTGTGGGATTCCTATACCGGACATCCAGAACCCAGCCAGTAGTCTTTCTGCTCCCCTCCCTTGCGTCAACAACCAGCTCCACTGTTGTATGAGGATGAACCAGAACTGCAGGTACTGACAGTTCCAATGGGAATCTTCTCTTCTCTCCCCAGATAAGGCAGTCTCTCCTTCTTCCGTATCCCCACCAAATGACCATAGGCAATACCAGGTGCTCTGTCTATACCCACCCAACTACAACATGAAGTTCATGAAGGGCTTCATCAAGACTTCCTGCCAGTTATTAAACCAAAACCACCCTGAGATCTTAACCGCATGCTGTCAAAACTTACTCTGTTTGAACCCTTAGCAACATGTTCCATGTCCCACTATCCATGAAGGTGGCATTTCTAATGGCCATCACTTCAGCCAAGAATGTCAGCATCTGGGAGTCCTCATGGCGTGCACACACCCGTTTACAATGTTTCAGAAGGACAAAGTATCCTTTTGCCATCAGAAATGCTTCAAAATTTTTCATCGTGATCGCAGAGAGATCTCATGGTCAAGCTATATCTTCTCAGAGGATTTCCAAGTGAGTTTCTGGTTGCATTATCAAATGCTATAAACTAGCTCACTTCCCGCCACCCAGTGATATAATGGCCCACTCCATGAGAGCACAGGCTGCCACAGTCAGGACACATGCAGGACTCAGCCACCTGGAGCTCCATACACACATTTGCTAGGCATTATGCACTAGTCCAGACCTCTGTTGCACATGAAGCAGCCAGATCTTCACGTATCTTTGTTGCCAGCTTCCTTGCACCTACCTCCAATCTGAATACTGCTTGTCAGTCATTCACATGTGGAGTACACATAGGGACCAACACTTGAAGAAGAAATTGAGGTTACTTACTGTAACTGGAAGTTCTTCAAGATTTGTGGTCTCTGTCTGTGTTCCACTACCTGCCCTCCATCCCCTCTGCTTTGAATCTGGTCAAATTCACAGTAAGAAGAACTCAAGGGGCATCGGCTCACACTGCCTCTTATACACTTGATCAGGAGCATGTGCAGGCCAACAGACACTGCTCATTTAAAATCTCCGGACTCAGGTGCATGGTGTGCATGCATATCCCATGTGTGGAATATAAATAGGGACCACATGTCTCAAAGAACTTTGTTACAATAAGTAACCTCCATTTCTGCATTCCAGTCCAAAGGCACTCCACATTGGAATATGGAGAATAACCTGCTGACTGAATGTAAGCCATTTATGTTCTGAGTGTTCAAGCAATCTTTCTATAGTCCAAGAAGGCTTACCCCTGAAATTGTTCATTGTATTTAATAGCATAATTATAAAGGATCAGGGCAGAACATAATTACTACCAACTATTAAGCAAAATTATGACCAGGAATGAGAGAGCACTTTTTTTCCCGCCCCTGAAATCTGCTGTTGGTAAAACTAAGCTTCTGAAATAAATAGTCGCTCGGGGGGGAAAAACACTATTACTGCTGTATAGGCTATGATTTTCTTCTTGATGTAAAGAGACTTATTTTGGAAATATATTGAAATGAATACACACTTTGCCTCTGATATTTCCCTAGGAAAGTGCTGATTTTTCTTTGTTAATTTCTTTGTAAATATTCAGCTCCTGCTGTTTGAGGTGTGAGTATGCTAACTATCAGCATCACATTTTGTTTAGACCTGACTTTGCTAGGAAAGCAGGAGCATATTGGGTGAAAGCTGCAATTAATTGCACAGCAGAAGCTGATTTGACATTCTGGTAAATCTCCTGTGAGTTTACATACTGAGTTGGATCATGGATACTAGCTTAGACTGTATGAATTGTTCCTCTGAGACATTCTGCAAGACTGCTTATTTAGACAGATTCTGCAACACTGCTCAGTTATGCTAGATAGTGCTGCCCTTTTGGGGAAAAGGAGTGGATAACCTGAAAATATTAGTAGATCTACATAGATTGGACTGACAACATAAGTTTTGCTGCATACCACCCTTTCTCAAATGTAGATTTTTTTTTACCCTATATATATCATATCTAGCTATGAGAGGAATAAGGGATAGTTTTCATATTTTCACTTACAAGCAATATGGTCAGTTTTTAAACAATAGCTAGCTACATATCTGAGGTTACATGTAATGGGAAAATAGTAAGATATTCCAATATACTACATATAATTAGAGACCTAGATGGTCCACTTTACTAGCTTCCCGGAATGAGGAATAGTACATAGCTAGTACTGCTCCAGGAGCAGCTCACAATGCAGACTGTAATTCAGTCATGTTTTGTGTCCTGGTCCACATCCTGCTTCAGGTAGGAAAAAAAAACAATTTTAAGCCCTGACCTGGTACAGTGTGTGCCATCCAACTTGTCGGAGCAAGTACGTTGTCTGGTATGCTGGCAGTGGGGCAAGGCTCCACCTGGTCCCTTCTCTCTCCTGCCTACCTTTTCAGGTTTGATGGGGTGTAGTACCTCTCCTGTAGTGTCTGCTTTTCCTCCCATGCTGCAGTCCATGGTATAGGTAGCCTGCACAAGACATTAAGCCTTAAGGGGTTGCTTTATTCAATCCCTTGGTTGAGCATGTAGGACTAGTGGAAATCTATCCCAATGTAGAGCAAATCCCTAAAAGAAATTGAGTCTCAAATATAATTTAAAAAAAATCAAATTGCCATCTTTAGTTTTATGGTTCAGATTAGACAATGGAAAATACAGCACACCATTGGAAAGCATGGAAAATATAGATTTTTCCTAACTGTTATATGAAAAAATTGATCACTTTTGCATTCAAATATTATTTATTCCTAAAAACTATTAATGTTGAAAAGTGAAACTCTTAGAAATTATTAGCAGTTACAGTTGTCCACATAACCTTATCTTTACTCAGTTGTCATGTGGAACAAATAGTATACAGTTATGTTTATACACAAAAGGCAGAGTTAAAGTTGTGTGGGCAATATTAATTTTGACATTCCTAGGTTTTGAGTGCTTTGTGTTCTTGTAACATGTCGCTCCATATATGGAATTCCTAGGTTTTTAAAAAATAAATCTAAATTATATCATGTGAATCTGTCTATATAGCAATAATGCTACTAATATCATGGAATGAGGGAGGGCTGATTTAGCTCTAATTCAACAAAGCACTTAAACATGTGCTTAACTGTAAGCATATTCATAGGCCCCATTCACTTAAAGATAAGTATGTGCTAAACTGCTTTTCTCAACTGTCATTTCAAAGCCTGTCTCATTGCATACTCCCCTACACAGATTTTATGGTAGGAGAACTGAAGAGGTATGTTCTAGAGGATATTGGTGCACTGACTGTTAATCTGTCCCAAGGTGCTCCTTTCTGTGTCTCACAGTGAAAGAAGTTGTTCAGAGCTAGGGTAGCTCTTGTCAGTTTCACACTTGAAGCACAAGACTCTACAAAAGGGATTAATCAATACATTTTCTAGAAAAACAAATTACAGATAAACCCTTATCCCTGTTTCACAGATGGGGAAACTGGTCAAGCTCAAGAGGGTCTTTGCTGATTTGCCCAAGGTTACACAAGAAGTTCAAGTCTGTGTCGGAACCAGGATTAGAAACTGTGTCTCTTGAAGCTACTAGGACACAGTGCCTCTTATGCAAGTCACTTACTTTCTCTGAGCTTCAGTTTCCTCATCTGTGAAATCAGGATAACACTACTTATCCCAGTGCTAGTCTCAAAATTAAGTAATGAATGTTTGTAAAGTGCCTCTCATTTAAGGCACTATAATAGTGCAATATGTTGTTGTTTTTACATTTTTAAGATTAATTCCATCAATACACTGTCATCCCGCAATAGTGCCAGACACTCTGAGTAAACTCCCACACATGATCCTTGGACCCCATCTTGCCATTAGCAGATTATGCTGGCTGGCATACGGGGGGTGGAGGGAGAGAGGTTAGTGCAAGGCTCCACCTGTTCCCTTCTCTCTCCTGCCTACTTGCACAGGTTTGATAGGGTGAAGTACCACTCCTGTGGAGTCAGCTTCCCCTCCCATGCTGCAATCTATGTTATAGTAGTATGCACAAGACACTAAGGGGCTGCCTTATTCAGTTCCTTGGTAAGCAGGTGAGGTAGTATCTTTTATTGGACCAACTTCTGTTGGTGAAAGAGACCAGCTTTCATAGAACTCTTCAGGAAGAAGAATAAAAGATATTACCTCACCCACCTTGTCTCTCTAATATCCTGGGACCAATACGGCTAAAACTACACTGCATACAATATTATACTTAGTTGTTTGCAGTGTTGTTGTATCAGTCCCAGGATATTAGAGAGACAAGGTGGGTAAGGTCATATATTTTATTGGACCATTTTCTCTTGGCGAGAGAGAGGCTTTTGAGCCCCACAGAGGTCGTCTTCTACCACTCAAGATAGAGTGGCTCATTAACACTAAAAATCATGAACCGAACAAAACGACTGGATTTATGGATTATTACAGGGGTGGCCAAACTTACTGTTCCTCCAAGCTCCATACAACAATCTTCAGAAGTTTGAGAGCCGGGGCACACCAGCCAGAGACTGGGGCCCAGGGCTCCAGCTCTGCGGGAGGCACCTGAAAGGGCTCGGGCTTCAGCCCTGCTCCTGCTGAAGCCCCAAGCCCCAGCAGGTGCACCCCACAGGGCTGAAGCCCCGAGACCCCCCTTCCAGCTGGACAGAAGCCCCTACCTCACCACCCCGCTGCAAAGCATAGGTCCTGAGCTCTCCCACCAGTCTTGAAAGCTTGTCTCTCTCACCAACAAAATTTGGTCCATTAAAAGATATTACCTCACCCACCTTGTCTTTCTAAATAGAATATTGGCATTTAGATTTAGAAAGTATTTCATAGCAAATTTAGACCTGAGCTTTAAACAATCTATAATGACCTGAAAGTTTATCTTTTGCTATTGTAATTGAAGGTAGTGACATTTTAGTTTTCAACAAACATTGATGTTAACCATGAAATTAATAGTTGTCACTTTCACAAGGGCAAATTGATCAAGTAGATAAATTGTGATAAAGCTATAATTGTCATAAAGACTCCAGATATTCTAGAAAATATAAACAGACATAAAATTTAATTCTGTGTAGATAACTAAGCACCCAATATAATATATGACAGATGAAGAAGTTCTAAGTGAAAGGGGAAATAACACTTCTTTATTCAAGTTCTCCACATGGTTATTAATTTTATAGACCTCTGTCCTCTGTCAGTCAACTCTTTTCCAAGCTAAACAGTTGCAGTCTTTTTAATCTTTCCTGTAAGCTCTTCCATACCCCTAGTAATTTTCATTGTCCCTTGCATGTGTGCGCGTGTGTGTATAGTGTGTGTATTGTAGCCTGTAACTTTTCCTAAAAATCATTATAAATTGTTAATAAAGTACCTTTTATAAATGATATTTTAAAGATTTAGTCTTAAATGGTTTATTTTCTGTTCTTGTATAATTCACTTTATGCCACTAGAGGGTACCAAAACATTTTCATAAAAAACATTTTGTTTTCCAAGTCGCTGCCATGATAACTGATCAGCAGTGGAGGTTTACAGTTGAGTTAATATTAATAGGCCTCTTAGCAAATAAATATGCACTCATTTGTGGTAAAATCTTAAATTGTACTTTGGCCTGTATCCTTTGTTTTAGGATGTTGGCACTTTTTAAATATATATTATTTTTCCTTCTTTTGACTACATTAGAAGGAATTATATGTATGTTTTCAAAAATGACTAGTGATTTTGGATGTCCTAATTTTTGGGTGCCCAGCTGATTTGGGGTTATCCTGTAAGGTTGCCCTTACCTTTCATTGTAGTGAGTGTGAAGTGAAGGTATTGAACAATTCTGAAAATCACGCATCTTTTAGATCACCTACCCGTTGAAAATCGAGCTGCTTTCAGATGTCTCAAGTTGGGCTCCCAAAATCACATCCCTTAGTTGCTTTTGAAAATCTTGGATGGGTGCTGAAAGTTAGGGTCCTTAAATCCATACTGAGTCATCAAAATATAAGTGGCCTGACTCCCAAAAGAATTCCATTGAAATCGATGAAAACTGCAGGGGCTTTTCACCTTTGAAATTTAGGCCTTATTTAAGTCACTACATATTGTCTTAGGAATCTAACTTTAGCTGGACATGCTTGAAATTTGGGCCGTTAGTAGTAGTGTAGTAGTAATAGTATTTTGAAACCCCCAAAGGCCCTAATCAGGACTGGAGTGCTACTGTGTTACTGTACAGACACACAAGAAGACCGCTCCTGCAGAGTTTACATTCTAATCTGAGACAAGATAAAATGAAGGTAATAAACAATAGGAAGGAAGAGGGAGAAAATATTGTTAATATACATATGTAAGCTTCCTATAACTTTATTTATATTTCTTGGATTTTAATTTACTAATATATTGGCAACACCTTAATAAATTATATATTATTGCATCAGTCTGATATAATACTGATACAGTCTACAAAATGTATGAGTCTATATATAACTAATATCCAATATTTTCAAAATATTGCAGTCTATATAGTTTACATGTATTTAAAGGTTCCATTTATATTACTTATTTCATTATTTGTATTGCTGTTTTGGGCTAGATCTCTTTACTCTCACTGAGTGGTACCTTACTGAACAAGTCCAAGTGGCTTCAGTAAATGAATTAACACACTTTTCAACCCAAGTAAGGAAATCACAATTCATGGTGATGTGGTCCGTTGACAATATCCTGAATATTTTGCTCTTGTATGTTACAAAAATATGTTTCCCCCACATTCTGTAGCTGTCTTGGTTAGGGTGACCAGATGTCCCGATTTTATAGGGACAGTCCTGATTTTGTGGGCTTTTTCTTATATAGGCACCTATTACCCCCCACCCCATCCCTATTTTTCACATTTATTATCTGGTCACCCTAGTCTTGGTTTAAACAAATGCAAGGGCTGCCTTTTCTCTTTCTGCCTTCTTGCCTCTGGGGTTAGGTGCCTGCTTCTCATGAGTGCTGTACTAAGGCGATATTCACCCTGTGAAGAGGGCCAAAAAAAGGCATATCTATGTACCACTTAAATTCCACTTAAATCCTCAAAATAAGCTTAAGTGGTTCATATGCATGGGATATATTTCACCCTCAGTGAACAGCTTGTTTTAATAATCCTCTGAAAGCAGATAAGCATAACACTCTTACCATGTCAATCACTTTATCAGATCCTTCCCTTGGTTCTTCGTGCTTGTGATTTAAACAGTGTCTTACGGCCTGATCCTGTGAAGTGTTGCACTCCCCTATCTTCCATTATCGTCAGTAGGAGATGAAGATCTTCATCTCTAGAGCTGGTCAAAATTTTTCAGATGGATAATGTATTTGTCAAACAACATAATTTGTGTTTAAAGTCATATAACCTTGCTCAACATTTTTTGGGATTTAAGCATCATTTACAAAACAGGAGTTGCAAGGATTGAAGAAAACATCTAATTCAACCTGAATTATCACTTTTGTTGTCTTTTTTTGATTTGCTGATATTTTTCAGAGTTTTCTAATTTGACTCAGGTCGAACTGGCTTTTTATTTTTCAGAAATGCCAGTGAACTGCAAAATCTGATTCATCCATCTCTATTTGTTATCTCAAGGAGGCACACTATGTTTTACAAAATTAGACCTTTTATTTTGTATATTTGGCATCATCGCATGAAATGATCCCAGTTTGGATTTATAATCCTGAAAATAACTAACATAATTTGATGGTTTAATTTACACTGCAGAATTTGACCTAATCTACATAATTGTTTGTCACTAATGATGCATAAAAGGTTAATTGTCAGACTAGTGCCAATGAGCCCACAAGTTTTCTCAGTTATGCTGGTGTGACTCCATTGAAGTCAATAGGAAACTTGGTTGAATCTGAGTAAGTTTCTCCTGACTTATGCTTCTATTAATTTTATAGTTAATTGGGAGTTTTAGAAAGAAATAATGTTCTTTGGATATTCTAGGTGCAAATGAAATTACAGCAATTCATTACAATTGATTATCTTTGTGTCATGTTATGTCATGCCCTCCTTGCCATCTTGTGTTCTGTTGTTTTATGTAGCATATTTGTTTGAATTACATTGAAGCTGATTGAGACCTTTACTTCTAAACAATGGTCAGATAGTACAGTGACGGTGGTCATATACATACCTAGATAAGTAGTCTCAATGCCACAAAGTATACCTATGGCTCCATAAGAATGATGGTAGTATGAATGATTAAAAGAAGAAGAAAAAGAAAGGGGAAAACCAGAGTGTTCTGAAATAATATTAGGCTGTGTGACAAATCTCATTTAACATTGTACACATGAAATTCAGTGAAGGAAAATCCAGCATATTAAATATTTACTGTATTTCTAACCTTTAGAAAAGATGGGAGTGGCAGCATTCCATTCCGGTAGGGATTTTGTAGGCAGCTATTTTAGTCAGTCTTGTATATAATACATTTTTGATAACTCAGGAAGTAAAATATAATAATGTAATTAAAAGAAGTATAGATTCAAAATATTGTGAAACAACCAAAACTCCACTTACTCTCCCATTGAAAAATTCTTCTGGAAATATGGGTTATGAGCCAATTTTAGTTCAGGTAATTGCAAGCTCTGAGGTACAATTAACATCTATTTTTTCATTCTTCTTAAGTCTTCTCTATCTATTTGAATTTAGTACTAGTTATTCTAATTCTAAATATGTGGAATTTCTTAAATTGTGCACAGTTTATATGCGGTTATAAAATATTTTGCATATTGTAATAAGCTTACACTAAAACAGTTTCAGCTATGAGAATGTTAAATGTGAGAAAGGGCAAGTCTCATACATAATGAAAAAAAATCTTAAAAACGGATAGTTACAGTTAGGCTCTAGAAGAAAATATTATTTGATTCTTTGATATAGGTCTCAGTTGCTATGTGTCTTTGATTAAATAAGTCAAATTTGATACTATTGTTAAAGAATTTACCTTATTTAACCTTCACCTCTCAGATTCAGTTATTTGGCTTTGCTCCTTTGTTTGCTGTTTGAACACATTCTCATTTAAGTCATAGACTGTTTGATTCCTTTGAATTATTTTGCAAAGCTTTTTTGACTGCTTTATCTCCCATTTCATTTCCTTTAATACCTACACAAGCTGGGATCCATACAAAAATGACATTGTTGCTGTGACATATTACCATATTATAGACATCAATAATTTCCAAAGCTATACCTCCTCTGGTGATTGAAATTTCTAGGGTGATATCAATGGCACTTAAAAGATCTGGAAAAGTGACAGATTGTAAAGGTTGTACTTCAGCAATCTAATTCAGTACCATCAGGACATCAAATAACTCAACAGTATAACCAGATAGGTAATCTAACTGACTTCTTCAACCCAAATTCACACATGCTAGGTTGATGAATCCTTCCTTTTCCTCCCTCCACCCCTAAAGAAAAACAAAAAACCCAAGACAACAACAACCCAGAAAGACTAATTTGAGAATATTAAAAAGAGAAATAAAGGTCTAAAATGAAGCCACATTTACAATTCGATTATTTTAATTGAATTGTCATCCAAGTAAAGACCTTGCACACTGCAAAGAAGGAACACCGAAGAAAGATTTCTAACTAGTGCAAGGCTACACTCAAAAATTTAGAGGCGTGGTTCAGCTTCAGTTGATTCTTTATCTCAAACATCTTAGCCTAGAGAGAGTTCAGAAACTGGACTGCATGAGATTTTCAATTCTGTTAGTTTTATCTGGGTAAAAAATACTGCAAGAATAATCTGCCTTATGTTATTTCGGTATTTCCAGTTCTGTTCCTGGACTAAACCAGAAAGTTCAGGTTTGAGTGCAATGAAATGATTCACCAAATTTTATTGAACTTTACAAAATGTTTGAGTTATGTGTCATTCCGGTAATGGACAAAGGTTCAAGCAATTAATTATTTTATCCAAACATGGTGCAAATTATTTTTGATTCATTCATGTTTTCTCTTTTGTTCTATACCATTGGGTTAGTTCTTACTGCTTCTTCCCCCATAACAATTCTAAATCAAATTTTCTTTTTCTGTACGTACAGCTCAAATTATCATTCAGTTCATAATTGCCCACCTTGTTAACTGCAACATCTTTATTTTTGGCCTCCACAATAATGAAATGGCTTCATTCTGATGCATACAAAAAGCAGCTGCTAATATCATATTCTATGCCCAACGCTCTGAGGACTGTATCCATCTCTTTGAATCTTTTCACTGGCTACCCATCTTCAACTGTATAAAGTTAAAGATTCTCATCCTCAGCTTTAAGAATGTTCATAATGTGGCCCCTCCTTCTGTACCACAGTGTTGTCTATTGTCTATCCATCCAGCCTCCTCCAGTCTGTCAATGATGCTAACTTTGCCTGCCTGCTTGCCTGCTTCTCCCCAAATGTCTTTACACCTCCAGTTTCCCCTTTAGGGAAGGTCCTCTGAAATTGCCAACACCTACTCTTCTCTAAATGTTAATGAGGATAATCACATACGCCCTTTTTGTTATCAGTTTGTAACTTTTCATGATGATACTGTTTTGTCTCCATGATTCCTTCCAATTATATTTATGTAAATTAATATTTTAATTATAATAGCTCTTCTTTAATATATGACATACAGTGAAGAAATTATCATATAACTACATGGTCAATAAAATTAATGTAGCTTTTAAAAATCAGCTTGCAGAATTAAATTTTTGACACTTATAATCAAATAATTTTAATCTGAATCTTAGGTAATAAAAGAGAATGTCTTATCCATTTCCTATATCAATGTCTCATTGTTCAATTACAAAACTGAATTTGATGACCCCAGGATAAGTAATTATTCAGTCATACTTCTAAATATTTAAATTCTGCAGTAAATGTCATTCTTTTCTCCTTATTGGAGATATGGAGGTAATGAATTATCAGTGGCTTGAAAGAATTCATAGATAATTTAAATTGCCCACCCTTTGACTACCTGACCTGCAAATTACCTACCCCATTCTTATGCTGAAGTTAGACTGGGTATCATAGTAAAGATGACAATATTGCGTGTTCTTCACTTTTGACATTTCATTATGTTGTCACATTGTGATGTATACTTGAAAGAGGAAGCAGTTTTAAAGCAAAACTTACCAGTATAGATATAGAACATACCATTTTAACCCTTCTCTATTTGTTCTTTAAAAGTAGTAATATCTTTCTTATAAAAACTCATAGGTTTGTGTACAGTCTCAAAAGTATATGAAATGGATACATAGGAGAACCTTTATATCAAATTTTAACACCAGCATACTCTTAGTGTACTATAGAAATGTTCATTGCTAAAACAAATCAGTTAAGGTAATTTACATGACTATTACAATATCCATACAGTTTGCACCTTCAATTAAAAACCATTATCCTTACTAGATCCTCTAGTTTCTTGATGTACCATCTCCTAACAAACTGTAGGACTCTCACATATCCTAAATGCTTTATAATTTTAAGTTATACCAATGTAAGCCCTTTAAACTTTATTTTCAAAGAATATCACAGGTAAACTATCCTTTCTTAAACAGCCTATTATAGTTTTTCACTGTCTATAAATACAACACATAAAAACTCCTTATTACAGAATGCTTTATTAACATCAGAAGACAGTCTTATGACATGATCTATGGTTGATTGATTTGCCTGAAAGACACTTTAATACTGAGGAAGAAGATTATTCATCTCCAGAAAGAATGACAGCCAACAATAAATCATTTCCTCCATCATCTTACATAGAGATGAAGGTAAGGCTATCAGATAAGAACCTAAATCAGAACATGATCCTTTTTTTAAAAAAATAGGAAATGTAAAAGATTGCTTTCCCATTCTTGAGCTTTCCAAAAGTACAAACATAATCAGTATAAATATGATGAGCTATGTGAAAATAATTTAAACATGGCTGACAGTCAGTCATTTCATTACTTTTTATTTGAGTCTGTTTCAAATTTGATGATGATTATTCCATTTGATTTTTTTTATAGACAAGTATCCCAAACAAGGGAAATGTTTTGTTACACTAGTGCATACTGTATCTCATCAAACTAATAAACAGATTAATGCCTCAAGAGAAATGGTACTATTTTGGTTTATTGTGTCATTGCATCTAATTGACATGCACGTTTCAGTAAGTCCATATACAAAAAATACTTATTTCATGTGTATCTAAATTCCTTCTGAAGTTTCAACTTGGTAAAGTATTCTTCACTTTCTTACACTAAAAAACTGAGTAGTTTATTAAATATCTGTTGTCTCTCACTGAAGTGCTAAGCCATATGAGCAATATTAGCCAGGTGTTTTCTATAAGCATCACAACTTGGGAAACTCAGCAAAGTCAGGTGATTTTCCTACATCTAACTGTCTTCAGGAATGCTCTAGAAGAAGGGAGTGTCTGCTGCTGCGTATCACAGATCTTACGTGCACAAAAGTGAGGTTGTCGTCATGAATACCAGGTACAATGTAAAATGTTGTGCCAAACTTTTTGTGGGATGAACTGCCAAAGAACCACCTAGAAACCTTCATTCATTTGATTTTTTTCCATGCCATATTGATCTTAACTTTCAGGGTTCATATTTTTAAAGGGAAATTCTCATAATAAAATTCAGTTTCTGGTGCAATCATAAGTTCAAGTATATTTCTATTCTAAAAATGGCTATCTTCCAACTTGGTAAATATAACCCTTCCTTGTATTCAGAATCCTGTCTATGGATGTAAATGACTGTCTTTAATTGCTTTTGCTCCTGTAAACATGCTGCAAGCAAGATCTTTGAATTCCAATCGGTTACTCCTGAGTGTAACCCTATTAAAAACAATGGGATTGTGTAAGTGTCATTGGAGGCATAATTTAAAGACAAGGAGGCTGCAGAAGTGTAACTGGACTTTTATTTCTGTGATTAGTAACAGCCAGGCTAAGTTTGTAGCGCTGGCAACTGGGGGGACAGTTATCTGTTAACTGAGAACATTTTTAATGGAAATTTGTGAGACAATAAACCTGGATCCCAACAATGTCACTTTTACTAAGTCTCTTCGCAGTGGAAGCGCACTTTTATATAGCTCATTCAAAGTGAGAAGATTGTTACAGTTGAAGAAAACCTAAACATTCAATAGTCTGGAAATGACAAATTAAGATAATGGAATATGCATGTAAATTACCATGACAGTTAATATATTTGGTATGCAAAATAGAGAAAATGAGGCTCAGAGAAGTTAAGGATCAGATTTTGAAAAGATCTCAGCCATTTAAGCTAACTTTAAGCACCTAAATAAGTGACTGGATTTCAAAAGGATATAGCTCCCATTTAAGTAGCCAGATTTTAAAACATTCTCAAAAGGAGCTGCTGGGTTTGAACCTTTTTTTAAAAAAAAATCTGGCTAGAAGTAACTGTCCAAGTCCATACAGAAAGACCATCTCGGACTGAGCTTAGAATCCAAGCTTACTTAATGCTAGGTGATGTCTAATACACTAGTTTAGTCACTAGCAGAAAAGGGCTCCCTAAGGAGGTCACTGAAGTTTTGTTTTTTCATTTTGTAAAATGAGGATAATAAATATAATGCTGTGCACCTATAACACACACTCATCTTTATTTCTCAAAATGCATGATAAAGGTAGTGTCCTATTACTATCCCCCTTTCTTAGAACAATTGAGATGCAGATTGCCTGCGGGATACAGTAGTCTAGTTGCTTGAACATAGAATAGGAGGTTGTAGACTTGAGTTTTTGAACTTGCTTCTGATGCTGACTTGCTGTGTGACTTTGTACAAATAGTTTTACCTCTCAGTGCATTTCTGATTATTGAATGCTTGATCTGTGCATCCCTAACATTACACTAATAGTGTTCTGCATATAATTTGAGTTATTTAAAGAACAAGAGTTTTTAAAAAATTAGAAATGGAGCTGAACAGGCAACTGTTGGATGAGGCAAACTGCTGTGTATTACCTTCATTAACCAACAGCAAATCTGTAGATTTAATATGCACCAGACAGCCGAAGGACAACTAATGTCAGTTATCCATAACTGAGCATACATTTCGGTAACAGCACATGAATGCATGGTATTTCGCAGAAGGAGGAGGATGGGCTTGTGTTTAAGCTACTAAACAAGGACTCAAGACCTGCCTTCTCTTCTTGGCTCTCCCACCGGCTTCCTATATAACCTTGAACAGATTTCTTAATCGCTATTAGTGCCTAAATTTATTAATCTAAAATGGCAATATTTCCCCACCCATAGCAGTTTGTGAGGATAATGATTTAATGTAATTTTCATAATTTTTAATTTAAGAACTGCTAAGAGAGCAACATAAAAAATCTAGAAATAATATTAAAAATAGCACACCAGTGTTTATCCAAACCTCATTTATCTGAAACAGGGAATTGCTCTTATAGGTTTCAGATAAGGAGATCACATAAAGGAGAGTGCAGAAGTCTTTGCCTCCTGAGAGACCTGGCCACCCAGACTCCTTATCGCAATGTATACATTTATGAAAGAAAATAAACCAAAAACAAGCTCTCCCAAATAAACAACCCCTACCAAAGCAAGACACTCCACTGCACATGATTCTCCCCTAGGGGAGGGTGAGAGAGCAAACATTACATGACAGATGTTAGTCACATTGTTTAATTCACTACTGGAAGGCACTCAGATACTACTGTGATGAATGCTGTATTAAAAACCTATGTAGAATAGAATAGTTTTTCTGGGTGAACTGAACCTTAGACTGGGTGTGGGGGGATTGGAGAAGGAGCCAGTGGGGGGAACTAGGACTGACTGGGAAAAAACATTCGGTATAAGAAGTTTAATAGATTTCACCGTTTAAGGCCAGAAGGGACCATTAGATCAAAATATGGAATTAAATACTCATTAATTGAACACTGTTCATCCAATGCACTGAACGAGGCAGGGCTCCTGTGGAAAAAATAGTATGTGAATGCATAATTAAAGACTGTATCATAATACATATGAACAAGAGGGGCAAATTAGGTAACCTTATTGCACAGGCAACCTTAATTCTAACATTCTAACTTTTGAGTGCTTGACTTTATTAAGATTGCAATGTTCTTTTAATGGAGATTTTTGGGGGTGTAATTGTAACTGCTTTAAGAAAGTGTAGACCTAAATTTATCCTGTTCTTCATCTGCAAATGCAACCTCAGGATCCCTTATACTGAGCTAGGTCCTTAGGTGGTTTTCCAAAAAATGCAGGAGGAGTGAGGGGAACGGAGAGTAAATAGACCAAAAGTAATCAAGATATGGAATACAAATATACTGGCTTCATTATTAGCAAGGCCTTTAGTTTTTGCCCTTTGCATCTTGAGGTTTTCATTTTCAATTTATTAAATGTTTATAAAAAATATGATGGACATCTAGCCTGAATAGTAAATGCCTCAATAGTAGTTAAATACCATGCTGAGAACAGAAATATCATTTCCCAAACCATTTTCTGCATCTTCCTTAATTTCATTTTCAAATGTCGCTGAGGCAGTAGATTTTACCACATCAGGAAAGAAAAGACCACTCAACCTTGTAACATGAAACTAATTTTGCTTTGGATGTGGGTGTTGTGACAGAAAAAATTAAATACTCATATAAGATGCCAGATGGTCACTGTCAGAGACTTCAGCTGTCTATTCTCACACTGAGCCTGTGTAATGTTGGCACCAGTTGTGCAAATATCTCCCTATCTTCAAACCCACAATCAACGTAACTCAGCTCTGTTGTGTAAGGACCACCATTAGAATGCAGGCAGCAATTCTCCATATGGAGTTCTAACATTAAACCTTTCTAAAGAGTGCCAACAAGGATAGCCAACTGGAGTCAGCCCTGATGGTGGTATATGTGAAGACTACATCTGTCCACCGGGAAGTGGAGTGAGACCAGCAAAATATACATTTTGCTTTGATTCTTCCTCATTTTAGAAATTAAAATAACACAAGACATTGTTCTGATGAGAATATTGCCCCTTCACTTTCTATTTCTGATCCTCGGCTAAGTCTCTGCTCTTACTTTGAAGTTTAGATAATCAACCAAATCAGGGTTTTCTTGTTAGTTTTTATATGGGTTTTTATCCATACTGAATTTATCACCCTAAAATCTTTATTGAGGTTTTGATTTTTCTTATTTGAATGCAATAAACCAATTTAGCATTGCCTTATCAAGTGCAACTAATTAACATCAAAGATATTGTTATTCATTATCATTCTGTGATTGGTTATGTGTACTATAAATGCTGAATTTGCTTTTTTGAATCTCATTCAATACGCTAGCTTTAAGTTCCATATAGATTGCCTTCTTCATTTGCACAGTACTATACAAGTTAATAATGCATATGCATTTAACTGGAAAATTACCTCTTCCTGAAGAACCATCAGACCTTTCAACATTTTATAGAAATTAAAAGTACAACTATTTCAGTGCTAAAGGACAAAGTATTCCATCCCCACATATATCTTTCATGATGATATGATCCATTCATATGCTATTGATATAAATCTATTTAGTATACATTGATTATATATTGTAGGAATATAGAAGTATAAGACTAAGTATTTAGGAGTGATGAGTATATTAGGTATACAAGTAAAGCATGGCTGAAACACAAAACCTACAGGGTGAAACCTGTAAGATTTAGGCTTAGCCATACTAGGCCATAGGCTTAAGAATGGTTGATGTCAGTGGGTGACCTAGAAATAACCCTATGCCAGAAAGGTCAGAAGATTACTGCATAAGATGTGCCAATAGTTAAAGTTACAAAAAACTAGACTGCAATAAACAGTAAGGTATTGTCTAAGATCATGAGACACCTGATTACAAAGTCTTGGAACATCTGTTCTGATCACAGGATACATGCCGTGTTTAGATGCTAATTAGAATAAGAAGAACTAAAAACAACCTAGGAAAAATGGGAGTACCCAATATTCATGGGGTGTGGAAGTACAGATAAGGAAAAGGCCGTTGATACCTTCATGCATATGCATAAGGTTTTAGGTATAGCAGAATTACAATAAAAAAGAGGGTTCCATGTTTGGGTAAAAGTGGAAAGATTCAAAGGACGACCCCTGGGAAACCCCAGTAGGAATCATCTTCTACTGATGATCATCTAGTGAGAGATGATCCTAGAATAACATTTAGGATGTGAATATGACTACAGTCATGGATTCTGTGACTTTCCGTGACTTCTTCAGTGTCCAGTGTGGCTGACCCCCGGGACAGCCACACCAGCTGCTGGTCTGCTAGCACTGGGCAGCAGTCCCCGACCAGCCAGCCAGAAGCAGCTCTGGTCCACTAGTCCTGGACAGCGGTCCCCGGCTGGCTGGGAGCAGCCATGGTCTGTAGTTCTAGGCAGCTGGTGCCACTAGCCCCGGGTGCCTCCCCCCCCAGCAGCGGTCCCCTCCAGACTCTTCCCCCCACCCCCAGCAGCAGCCGCCCTCCCCATCTAGCACCCTCCCTCCCAGCAGTGCCCCCCCGGACGTCCCTCTCCCCTGTTTGTTGTAGTTATAACTGTGACCTGTCCATGACTTTTACTAAAATTTCCCGTGACTAAATCGTAGCCTTAGTTATAACTTTTGCATGGGTTTTTGTAGGATTTCTATATGCATGGGTAATTGTACCTTTATTTATTGCTTTAATAAAACTTGTAATATGGTCAAGACTTTGTACTGGTGATTGTATCTGTGGTCACTATCCTTGGACTTTGTGTGTTCCTAGAGTCTCCAAATTTAAGAAAAGCACTAGAGGCAATTTTCACTCTGAAACTGTAAAAAGAACAGGAGTACTTATGGCACCTTAGAAGAAGTATGCAGCCGAAGAAGTGGGCTGTAGTCCACGAAAGCTTATGCTCTAATAAATTTGTTAGTCTCTAAGGTGCCACAAGTACTCCTGTTCTTTTTGCGGATACAGACTAACACGGCTGCTACTCTGAAATCTGAAACTGTAGCAACTGGAGCCAAACCCATGGTGGTATAATACAATATCACTAGATTCACTTGAAACAAAATTAAAGGCCATATGGGGCAATTAGACTGTAACTCTTTAGTGTATGCTGCACTTCATTCCTCTTTCATCTGTGTTTCGCAGAGCAGTATAGACAAGCCCTTAACTTGCCTTGAAGAGGTTCTGGAAGTGACAAGTTTGTATTTTGAGAGAAGAACTGTTGACACAGTTTACAAATCGTCACTCAACTGATATTTAATATTTGACTTCAACTGCTCCATGCAGGCAAATCCCTTACCCTTTTGCAGAGCTCAATTAAAGTAAATGTGGTTCCACATAAGTCTGCCTAAATGGAGCAGTTTGGTTTGTAAAACATAGGTGAAGTTGTTTCTTAGCTTGCCAGTGGCTATGTCTTCCCATTGTAGGGTAGAAATCAGCAGTAAGAGTTTTCCATAGATATGTCTTCTGAAATAACAGAGAAGAAATTACCTGACGCATATATTTATCCATCTAATGGACCTATAAGGAGCATAAATTCACTGAGCAGTTGTTGTTTCTTTGTTACTTGACATTTTTTGCTTCATTTTTGTTAGTGTCTATTAAACTAAGTAGTATTTACCTACATTTCTTGCTGCAGTTATATGTATGCACATTAGAGTAGAGGTGTTTGAAAACTCTGGCACTTGTTGATTTTTTTGGTGGGAGGGTATTAAATATTTTTCTCTTAAACCATAATTTTTAATGGAAAAATAATTTTAAAAAAATAATTATCACAACTATTGCTAACTAAATGAAAGCCTAAATATCTTCCCAGCCCCCAAAAGATGACTAGTGTGATGTCCACAGCAATGCCCAAAGACCTGGTCCTATTCTAATCCCAGATGGTAGGGTGTTATCTGTTGCTCCTGGACACAGAATGGTGCCCCAGGCAGAAATCCTCTAAGCAGGCTGACTTTCTCCACTACAAATTCATTTTCTCCTTCAGGTCTGCCATCTTCCTTACTAAACAACTCTACTTCTCAAACTTATTTGAATACCGCACCTGCAATCCCAGCCACTTTTTTCACTATCTTTGTCTGCTCCTCAAATCCTCTCCATCTTCCACCTTCACTTGTCTCTCTGCACAGGGTTCCACAATTACTTCCAAGAAAAAATGGACAACATGATGTGACCTTCCATTCTCCTTCTCCCCTCCAAATCTCTCCTCCTTCTCTCCTGTCACAGATGCAGAAGTTTCTTTTCTCTTGTCATCCTCTCACCTCTCCACTTGCCCCAGTGACCCCAACATGTGCCATCTCATCATCTCCCTTACACACACTCTTATTCCCTCCCTTACTCTTCTCTTCGTGCTTTAGGCTCTTCCATCTTAAGAACCAAACAGACCAAAAAACAAAAACAAAAAACCTTGACTCTCAACCCCCATTGAATCTCCAATTACCACCACATTTCCCTCATCTCCTATATCTCTGAGCTTATTGAATGAACTGTTTAAAATTGTTGGCTGGAGTCTTTCTCCAATTCAATCCTAGACCCTCTCCAATTCAACTTCGCCCTTGCACTCAAATGAAACTGCTCTTGCCAAAGTCTTTTGTTCCTAGCTAAATCTCAGAACCAGTATCCTTTCCTCATCCTCCTCGACCAGTCAACTACCTTTGACACAGTTGGGTCATGCTCTACTTCTTGAAATCTTGTCCTCACTCAGTCCTCTCCTGATTCATTATTTCTGGGTGTCCTTGACAGGATCCTCCTCATCCTCTCTCCAACTTTCTATGGGGGTTCCTTAGGGCTCTGTCCTTGGTCCTCTTTTGTTCTCCCTCTACATTTTATCTCTGGGTAATCTCATTTGCCAACACAAATTCAACTATTATGTCCATTTGGGTGACTCAGAAGTCTACCTTTCTCCTCCAGACTTGTTTCCTTCTGTCCAAACTAAAATCTTGTCCCTTGTATCCATCTCCTCATGGATGTGTACCAAACAGCTAGACTAAAACAGAGTTCTTAATCTTCCCCCTCCCCCAAAACCATCCCTGCCGGCTCCTTTCTAAATCTCTGTGAACACCACCATCCTCCTGCCTGTCAGCCCATAAATTGGGTGTCATGTTAGACTTTCACTTCTCTTGAGATGCTCACATCCAAGCTATGTTTCAGTCTTGCTGAATCTTTTTGCATAACATGTCTAAGATAACTGTTTGGATGAATAAAGACTAAAACTTTCATCCAGGCTCTCATAATCTCATGTCTCAATTACTGCAAGATCATTTTCTCTGCCCTTGACAAATGCAACCTTTCTCCACTCATATTCATTAGAATGCTGCTGCAAAGATCATTTTCCTGGCCTGTCACTTTGTCCATGTCACGCACCTCTTTCCATCTCCTCACTAGCCCCCTGTTCTCCATCACATCAAACATAAGCTACTTGTCCTCATTATCAAGCCCCTTCATGGCCTATCCCCATCCTATCTATCATTCCGTATTGAGTGATTGACTCTTGCCTCCAATCAACCCATGATGTCGGTCATGCTGTCTGGAGCAATTCATGACTCTGAGGGAAGACTGTCAAAAAGCAGGGCAGACACCCTAACCTTGGGGGTATGTTCTATAATTAGATGTGAACTTCAGAAGCACTAAACAGTTTTACCATAGAGTCATGGTCAATCCCCTTGGGCACTCCAGTCTATTTTGCACAGAGGCAAGCTGGACTTAGTGATAAATGGTCACTTACAACAAAAATCACAAAATATTCAGGTTGCTCCCAGTCCCAAGAGACCAGTCACTTACCCCAGTTCAATTTGTACCTCAGATCTCACACCAAAGACAACACTTGTAGCCAATCCTATAATAAATTAGCTAAAGATTTATTAACTAGGAAAAAGAAATGAGGTATTTACAAATTAAAGCAGGCAACATATACTCAAATGAGATAGTCTGTGATTCCAAAAGGTGACAGAGTTTTAGTAATCTCTCAGCAATTAATGTCTTTTAGGGTTAACCCAGGTTGACCCTGGGAATCTATGCTTTTGTTTTCTAGCTCCAGCAAAAAGATGAAGAATTTTCATGTTGGCTATCTTTATTTCCTTCTTCCAAAATTCAAGCTGATGGGACGAGCTTTCTCTCACATAGCAACTTCCTGGGTGTAAGAGGACTCAGTCTTTGCATCATGATGTTTAAAGATGGCCCACTTAGTTTTGATAGTCCTTAATGGGCGGGGGGGGGCACCACTCCTCTTGCCTGGGTTCACAAGTTCAGAGCAGACATTTTTACAGTTATAAAGCAAAGCTTACATATTACCTTTATAGCATGGGATACAGACATTACAAGTAAGATTAATGCATGCAGCAACTTACAAGCATTTTAGAGTCTAACATCTATCTTCAATAATACTAACATATAGACGAGCTGATCCGGTTTCCAGTTATGAATTTGTCAGTGCTCCGCTGATGCCTACAGCTTGGCAAGTGCTGGCACCTGGTGTACCAGCATCACAGTGCCAGCCTCCATTGCCCACTTGTAAACTTTCTAGCAAGCACCTTTGTGCTTTATCACACTTGGGAAGAACTCCCTTAAACTTCTATAAAACGTTGTTATTGCTCTCTTCCTCCTTAAAACTGTCCTTTGCTGTGATGCCTACAAAAAACTTGACCATAGTTTGGCTGCTGGTATGCCAAGACCACTGCCTATCACGTAGACCAGTACTGTCACGTTGTCTCCTTATACTTGCCTGCCCGTCTGTCTCCATCTATTGTCTCTTGTCTTACACCCTAATTGTAAGCTCTTTGGGGTAGGTACTATTTTTGTGCGGTGTTTGTACAGCATCTAGCATGGTCCATGGCTGGTCCACACCAGATTTCTAGATGCTGGTGATAATACAAATAATAAATTGTCATTAGCATCATTGGTCTGCCCTACCTACATTATGAGCTGGGCTTAAAAAGCCAACCCTGCTGCAGTATTTTCACTCTGCTGCAGAATATAGGCTATGGCTGTCCTTTTCTTACATCTATATGTGGATTCTATGAGAGTCTGACCAATCCCAAGGATGATCAAGCTTGTTTAACAGGAATGCAGAATGCTTCAATATCTACAGTACTGCTGAAAGGAGGGGAGAGTTCTTTCAGCTCCACATCTTTCTTGCTTCAGGCTCCTCAAAGATTATTGCAGCTCTAGGACTGTATATAATTTTGGCTGTCAATTTGCCAAGAAGAGCCCATTCCCCAGCACAGTATGTATTTACAGAGAGAAATTTCACTCTTCCTAAGCCATAAGAGATTCAGAACATGAATTCTACTGATGTGGAATGTAATCATACCTCAAAGACTTGATATAATTCCACGTTTAAAATAGTTCTCTCTCTCCTATCATAATATAATATATGTACATGACATGTTTTTGACACTCACAGCTACTAACTGCCATCATAGAAATAAGCCCAGTTTTAATTGGACACTGTGTTCCAATTATTTAGACCTTTCCTTTGGTTTTCCAACATCTACATACATTTAGCTAGCTGCGATCTTCTCTGGCTCTTTACACCAAATATAATACTCATGGCCCATCTCCCCAGTTTGTCCTGTGGTATTTTCATCTGGAAATGTTCTGTATACATACATATAGTTGTATGAGACTTAGCCAGATAGCTCCAAATATCTTTAGTTGGAGATACGTGGCAAAATGCTGTGCAGCTCCTAAAACTTAGTATGTACTTTTCTTACATTTTATGTTGTTTGCCTGCTCACAAATTATATTTGCTACTCACACCACAGCTAATTCTCATCTCCTTGGTTTTGTGGTAATCTGCAACAGCCTGAGAATGAAGATCTCTGTTCATGCTCCTTGACTGAGACTGAAGTTAGAGGTTATGAGTTCTTTTCTCCGTGAAGGACCTCTACATGCAATTACTTTCACAAAATAAAACTTAACAAGGTTTATTAAAAACCAAATAAAACAGAATTAAGGGAAAAGAAAGTTTGTTCAACACTTCTTGTAAGCTAAACTAAATAAGGCATTTTCAGCTAGTTATAGGTGAAATAAAAGTGATATAGTTTGCATTCCTTGAAAACAGCTCTCTCTGTCTTGACCCTCTTTGTTCAGCCTATTACTATTATTTGCTGTCTAGAAACCACACAACTATGCTGTGGTCAGAACACATTTTTCAAGTTCCTGTGACTAGGTAAATGTTCAGACATGCCTCTTCTGACTTTTCATCCTTTGCTCAGTTGCTAGACTCCATTAACACATCAGATTGAAGTTTAATTTATGGTTACACAGAAGGAGTCTTTGATCAGAAGTCCCAATTGGGAGGAAAAGCCTCATGACTACCACCTTCTGAGTTTCCCCCTCCCCCCTCCCGAGCCTTCCTCTCTCTAAGGCTGGTGTATCAAAAGTGACTTTTGTTTATTTAGATGAAGTATAGTGAACAACTTTAGATCTATACCTTGTTCCTTTTTATAGACGTTAGCTCATACCCTCTGACTAAATATATCCAGTCCATCTTGACTGGACACAGAGAGCTTGGATGTGACTCTTTCTAAAAATTTCTTCTATTAAATTCTCTTACTATCAAACATACATTACTGACAGACTCTAGATTCTCTGTCATAGTATTTCTTTAGCTGATTATTTAATCAAGCAAATATTTTTCCTCTTTGCAATTTTAGGCACGTACATTAAAGAAAGTACCTATCCGTACATTCTAGGCACTCTTGATGTAACTTAAAAATACCCACATACAAAGTAATACTTAGGTCTGATGCACTGGAGGCATGTCCCTTTCAGAAGTTCATTCCTTTACCCAGGTATTTGTTTAAGAAAGCTCTAGTGTATAATGTCAGATCAGCAAGTCTATACATTTTGGGTTTTACTCAGTTTTTAACATCTAACCTGTGACTGAAATATACCAATGGTGTGTCTAAACTAAACCAAAGAGAGGGCATCTCTTATGATAGCATTCAGTGGTCTCTGGAGATGTAGATTCAGCTAAGTGCAGATTCCATGCAAGTCATGACTGGTATGGCTAAATTTGTGCTCTAAATTAGCTTACCGGAACTGTCTCTAGAGAGTTTGTGATGTATGAGAGCATAGTCACACCAACTCTGAAAGAGCTGATAACTAGATACTCCCACTTATGCACTACAGCTCTAGGAGAGGATAAATTATAGCTGCCTCCTACATGGGTGTTCCTCTCCCCACTCCAGCATGCTTATAAACTAATCTATAATGCCGTGTACAGGCACCCAAAATGGAAGAGGAAAGAGACAAGGGGAACAGAAATTTCCATTTTAAAATCAGACTTTTGCTTTTGTAAACAGTACAGAGGTTAGATGATTGATTGTATTCAAATAGGTGAAGTTATTTTAAAAGTGCTTTATTCTAGTTCATTTTTTTTCTGAGACTATGGCATCTTTCTAGCTCTTCAAAAAATAAGACTAGATTAGAGACTGAGACATTTTAATGTTTTGCACCAATTCTGGATCATTATACTTTGAAATGTTCCCTGTTCAAGGAATACACATAGGTCAGGATGTAACATTGATACAGTTCCCAAAAGAGTATTGAAGGCCAATCTGGCGTTAGGAAGGCTCAGAGAGAGAGAGAGAGAGTATGAGTTCCCAGTTAAACATCTAGCAGTAGTTAGTTACACTGAACTTTTCGTGTCACTTTAGATCAGAGGCGGGCAAACTTTTTGGCCTGACGGCTTCACAGGGTTTCCAAAATTGTATGGAGGGCTGGGTAGTGGAGACTGTGCATCCCCAAACAGACAGGCATGGCCCAGCCCCGCCCACATCCAACCCCTCCTACTTCTCGCCCCCCGACTGCCCCCCGCCGCCCCATCCAACCCCCCCCTCCTTTCTGACTGCCCGCTGGGGACCCCTGCCCCCTGTTCCCCGCTTTCTGACTGCCCCAACCCCTATCCACACCCTTGACCCCTGACCACCACCCCGAACTCCCCTGTCCTCTATCCAAGCCCTTCCCCCCCCCCGCTCCCTTCCCCCTTACTGCGCTGCCTGGAGCACCAGTGGCTGGCGGCGCTACAGCCGCGCCGACCAGAGCACCAGGACAGCCAGCCATGCCACCGCGCAACACAGAGCACCAGGTCAGGTCCCAGCTCTGCAGCTGCGCTGCCCCAGGAGCTCACAGCCCCGCCACCCAGAGCATTGCACCGGCGGCAGAGCGAGCTGAGGCCGTGGGGGGAGGGGAACAACAGGGGAAGAGCCTGGGGCTAGCCTCCCAGGCCAGGAGCTCAGGGGCCGGGCAGGAGGGTCCCGCGGACCACATCCAACCCACGGGCCGTAGTTTGCCCACCTCTGCTCTAGATGATAGAAATGAATGAATTGCATGCTTACTTGACAGTTTGTGAGAAGAGCTAAAAAGATAATGCAGATTTGCATTCATTGAGGAATCAAACCTTGCTGCCCAAATCTCAAAATACAGTTGTATTAGGCTCTGGGCAGTAAAATACTAGGGATGGATTTTCAAAAGAACTCAATCGTGAACAGCTCCCATTCAGACACCTAAATGAAGCAGCCAGGTTTTCAAGAGCACTCAACAACCCGTAGCTGTCATTGAAAACCTTTGCTTTAGATACAAGACCATCCTTCCCCTTCTAATATGCATTCCCTGTGGGTGAGGGTTTTTTCTAGGGGACAAGTCTAATTTTAAAAATATATATTTCCTATTACTGGAACAAGGCATAATTTGAAAATTACATTTCCTCTAACATAGCAATTTCAGAATGAATTGGAGGAGTAAGTCCTAAGAGGGAATGCATATATAAGCAATTTATTAGTGTGAGGGGAACTGTGCTTAAGCCCTTTTCAGACCTGCCCCATCTTTGCCACACCTCACTTGAGACTTCTCAGTGCAATATCACGGCTAACCTGGTGGCTGAACTTTGTGTCCTCACTCACAACTATTTCACATTTGGGGACAATATATACCTTCAAGTCAGCAGCACTGCTATGGGTACCCGCATGGCCCCACAGTATGCCAACATTTTTATGGCTGACTTAGAACAAGGCCTCCTTAGCTCTTGTCCCCTAACGCCCCTACTCTATTTGCGCTACATTGATGACATCATCATCTGGACCCATGGAAAAGAAGCCCTTGAGGAATTCCACCATGATTTTAACAATTTCCATCCCACCATCAACCTTATCCTAGACCAATCCACACAAGCAGTACATTTCCTAGACACTACTGTGCTAATAAGTGATGGTCACATAAACACCACCCTATACCAGAAACCTACTGACCGCTATACTTACCTACATGCCTCCAGCTTCCATCCAGGACACACACACGATCCATTGTCTACAGCCAAGCTCTAAGATACAACCGCATTTGCTCCAATCCCTCAGACAGAGACAAAAACCTACAAGATCTCTATCAAGCATTCTTAAAACGACAATACCCACCTGCTGAAGTGAAAAAACAGATTGATAGACCCAGAAGTCACCTACTACAGGACAGGCCCAACAAAGAAAATAACGGAACGCCACTAGCCGTCACCTTCAGCCCCCAACTAAAACCTCTCTTACGCATCATCAAAGATCTACAACCTATCCTGAAAGATGATCCCTTACTCTCACTGATCTTGGGAGACAGACCAGTCCTCGCTTACAGATAGCCCCCGAACCTGAAGCAAATACTCACCAGAACCGCACACCATACAATATAAACTCTAACCCAGGAACCTGTCCTTGCAACAAAGCCCGATGCCAACTCTGTCCACATATCTATTCAAGTGACACCATCATAGGACCTAATCACATCAGCCACGTCATCAGGGGCTCATTCACCTGCACATCTACCCAACGTGATATACGCCATCATGTGTCAGCAATGCCCCTCTGCCATATACATTGGCCAAACCGGACAGTCTCTACGCAAAAGAATAAATGGACACAAATCTGACATCAGGAATCATAACATTCAAAAACCAGTGGGAGAACACTTCAATCTCTCTAACCACTCAGTGACAGATCTGAAAGTGGCAATTTTGCAACAAAAAAACTTCAAAAATAGACTCCAAAGAGAGACTGCTGAACTTGAATTAATATGCAAATTAGATACAATTAACTTAGGTTTGAATAGAGACTGGGAATGGTTGGGTCATTACACTAATTAAATCTATTTCTTCACATTAAAATATCCTCACACCTTCTATGGGTCATCTCGATTATCACTTCAAAGGTTTTTTTCTCTCTCCTGCTGATGATAGCTCATCTCAATTGATTGGCCTCTTACAGTTGGTATGGCTACTCCCACCTTTTCCTGTTCTCTGTATGTATAAATATCTTCTTTCTGTGTGTTCCATGCTGTGCATCCGATGAAGTGGGCTGTAGCCCACGAAAGCTTATACTCAAATAAATTTGTTAGTCTCTAAGGTGCCACAAGTACTCCTGTTCTTTCAGTGCAAAAGGCTAGCAGTTCAAGGGAAACTGATCAACTTGTAAATTACACTTTTGTCTGATACTGTTTGCCTTCTTTAGTTGCAAGTAAATCCTAAGGCTACTACAATTGAAATGAGTTGGCAAATATACTCTCTTCAGCTAGTTCACTTTGTGCATTTGACAGCCCCTGGTGTATAGTCATTTTTACTGTTTCCGTATACAGTCTGTCTTTTACTGTCCGTATACTGTCTTTTCTGTCCCACAATGATCCTTACAAACAACAACAGGGAGTAGAAAACAAACAAAAACCTTGTATAAAAGCAATTTTTAAAAATAATTCAGATCACTCTTTAACTCATGTGGCTCATTGGAAATTGGATTTTATTTTTAATCAGTCAATTTACAAATAAAAGGTGACTATCAACTACTTGTATGTAGTCTCCACTTGCACTTCTGCACCCTAATACACACCACACAAGGACATGCAGGATAAAGACTAAAATGAAAATGTTACCATTAAAATGGCATTTGTCTCAGTCCCATAGTCTAGGTTCGTCTTTGAGTAGCTGCAGCTGTGTATTCTACCTAGGAATGTGCGCGGTCAGTGCGCTGGAGCTAGAGATCTTTGCCTCGTAGTACCTGTTGGGGTGGTGCTCATGCCCTGTGACCCTAGCCCCTTTCCTGGCCAGATAAGGGCACTGCCACCCCGACCACTGTCAGTTCCTTCTCACCGTTGTGGCTAAAGTCAGAGTTCCGTGTGGTGTTTTCCACCTCACGCTTTCAGTCTCAGTCTCTGAGAAGTATATAGTAGTTAGTAGTATAGTTTAGTAGTACCTTAAGTTAAGTTAGTGTTAGTATAGTATTAGAACAGTTGGTTGCCCTTTGTGATACCCTCACCAGGATTCAAGCATATTCCATTATGTGTGGGGAGGCATCTTCAACAGTGATCCGCGCTTGTTGCGTCTCAGCGAAGGGCATGTTAAAGAAAAGTGCTCCATCTGCAAGTCACTCACAGAGAGGACTTGGGTGGTGAGAGACTTGCAGCTGAAGCACATGAGGACTGCTTTGAAACTGAAGCCCTTGTCTGATTGGCGGTCGCCTTTGGATCCAGCAATTGATGTGGCTCCACACTTAGGCTGTGGTGTTTTCCCCACAGACCCCCAGGAAAAGGGGTCTTTCTCCCTCCTCTACTGTGGCAAGGAAGAGGCCCAGTAAAAATTAATCACAACCATTCCAGGACTTGGGTAGACTCCTCATCATCATCTAAGAGGAGTGCTGACAGGCACCGTACTCCCTCCAGCATGTGCGACGGAACAGGTTCTTCTAACCGCTCCCAGGTGCCACAGAGAGAGCTCAGAACATTGATTCCGGTTCTGGCTATGGGGCATCCATTGAGTCTAGCACTGATGTTGGCAGCATACTAGGTGGCATCAGACCTGCTTTGCCTCTCCATCCTAGACTCTCCACTGGTTCACTGGTGCCATGGCTTCTACCATCTTATCCCCCTTTGTGCCCTTAGCATCTTATGGCCACATCACAAAGTTACTGGGCTCATCGGCACCACAGCTCGCACCACCTAAGCCTCAGACTGTGGAGTTGAGGCAGACGCTGGACCCAGCACAAAGGGTCCCTCGACATTGGTGCATCCTTTGGCACCATCATTGTCTTGGCGTTGAGTTCAGTACTGCCCTTTGTACCAGCACCTTTCCTGGTACCAGTTGGGAGTCTCTCTCTTTCGGTACCACTAGTACCAATCCCCCTTTCCTCTATGGCACCAATGCCATCTCTGTATTGGGCTTCAGATGAGTGTGACGGTTTGTTTGTTTGCCCTGTCAGTGCTGGCTCCTTCATTGTCAATAGAGAACCTCCAGGACTCCTCAAGATCCAGGTTGGGGGTCTTCCTCTCCCTTGTCAGATAGGTGCCAGAGATCATCCTGGGATCACCATCAGTACCTTGATTGGAATCCCTCAGAACGGGGCTCCTGGCCTGGTACCTACTGTTACCAGTAGCTTATCCATAAGTCCAGGTGTTATGTGGGGTTTTCAGAACCCAAAACAGTGGTAACTTAACTGTTTCAGTCCAAGCGGTGTCAGAATAAATCAATGGGAACACAGAAATTCTGTCTGATAAATGATTAATACAAGTAAGTGTGCTCTTAGCTAAAATTATGATTTATTAGATATTAAGCATACACAGACATAAGCAATAGGTTTAGGACATCCCAGATATAGTTACCCACAATCTGAGATGGTTTTGAGTAATCACCAACCAGACTTCCAGGGGGTCCTCTTTCCATCCGGCTAATGGGGAGTTTAGATGTCAGCTCCTTTCCCAAAGAAAAGCTCCCTCAGACTGCTCTGAGGTATTTACTTTTACCTAATCTTTTATAGCTAACTATAACAAAACACACAAGCTATAGTGACTCCTAGTGGGTCACCATAATAACCTGTACTGGGTTAATAATTCTCCTAATTTAAACAAACTACCCATTGTCTCAAAACATTTCTAGTATTCCTAGCCATAACAACAATATGTCTGGGGCACCTTAAATAAGGTCGTTATTCACTCACTTTCCTCCATAACTTTCTATCCCATCCTCCCATTCTGATTAACAAACTGCAATATGCAGCTATCTGACCTTGTCTCACAAAGGCCTAAGATTATTCCTAGCTATATGATATTTGGTTTTCAGCCGTCAGTGGCTGAACATACAAAATGGCTGATTGTAATACTGTCAAGTTCTGGGGTACATGCAGGAATATCAAATTCTGGGGCAACATAGTGGCCTCCCTGGAATCCTTGGAACACTGTGCAATCCCGGAGTTCCCACTTCTCAACTCGTGACAGAGCGAGATCACAGGTCCTAGTGGTGGCTCCCACTCCCAAAACATCTCAGCTGCAAGCGAGTGCTGAGCCTGCTCTTCCTGGACCTACAGAGCTATTCCGACTGGATCCCATGGTGCAACAGGAGCTGTCATTGGCACAGCAAACCACTTCCCCAGATGACTCTACTGTGTCAGAAACATCTTCTCCCTCGGTGCCCAAAGACTTTTGAAGCATATTATGGACCACCTCAGGGATATGGCCACTACCTTGGGTGTCCAGCTGGAATTCCTACAGGAGAATAAACATAAACTGCTGGATATTCTCCAATCATCAGCTCTGAGAGAGTAGCCCTCCTGATAAATGAGACTCTTTTGGAGACTGCAAAGGCCATCTGGCCTCATTGCCTCCCATCGTAATGCATTTGAAAAAGCAGTACTTCATTCCCATGTGGGATTTGAGGGTTTCCACTCCCACCCAGCCCCTAACTCTCTAGTGGTAACTGAAGCAAATGACAACGTATGGCAGGGAAGGTATAGATTCCCCCTCCTAAGGACAAAGAATCCAAGCGGGTGGATTTGATGGGAATGAAGATTTATAACTCCTCTTCCCTGCAAACCAGGAGGCATTGCTTTCTAAATATGACTGTTAGTTGGATGGCCATCTCTAAATTTGTAAACAAGTTGCCAGAACTCTCCAGGAAAAAGGGTATGGCATTCATTGTGGAAGGTTGTATAGTGGCCAAGACCTCATTGCAGTCAGCCAGAATTATGGCATTGGCTGTGACCATGAGGAAGGCCTCGTGGCTTCAAAATTTGGGCATTGCACCCAATGTTCTGCTGAACATTGAGAACTTACTGTTTGATGGCTGCATTTTGCCATCAAAAAAAAGAAAAAAAAAAGAGATGAAATCCTGAATTCTTTTAAAGAGTCCCAAGTTCTTTGGGAATATATGCTCCAGCAGTGAAGAGATGCCACTATAGGGGTCAGCAGCAGCAACAACAACAATACGACCTGCAGCATTTTTTCAGACAGTCCGCCCTTCCTGTTAGGCAGTGGAACTATTCCCAGAAGGGCCACAAATCCTAGAGGAAAAGGTCCTCTGGTTCTGGGTTTAACCAGCCAGATCATTCCCACCCCCACATCCAGTATCCAGCAAGTGCCCATTTTGACTCATGTGTCTAGGACAGTGATCCAGTAGTAACCTCTCTTTCTCCATCCCCCCGTTCAGGGAAAGGATGATGGCTTGTTTGTTTATTTGTTTGTTTTTTTGTAGGGGGTTTTTTTGTTTGTTTTTTGGTGGTTGGGATTCAGTTACCATGGGCAGCTGGGTCCTAAGCACTGTCAGATCAGGTTATAAAGTCCCTCTCCATCCCTCCTCCCATGTCTCTCTTCAAGGACCCCTCTCACAAGACATTGCTCCTTGAGAAGGTTCAGTCTTTACTGGTTCTGGGGGCTGTAGAGGAGGTCCCCTTGCAGTATCAGGGACAAGGGTGCTACTCCCAGTATTTCATGGTTCCCAAGCTAGTGAGGAGACTTATCCTTGGCTTCCACAATCTCAACAAATACATCAGATAAGATGTATCTGTTGATACATCTGTTGAGATTCTGTGTGATCACCTAGCAACTGTCCTCCCCACCTTAACTCACAACTGATGTGCTGCCCTGGACCTGCAGCATCCTTATTTTCAGGTAGCAATCCTCCTGAGCTACAGGAGGTTCCTCACATTTGTCGTAGCTGGCCAGAACTACCAGTACATTGTGCTGCCTTTTGGCCTCTTTTCCACTCCCTGGGTTTTTACCAAATGCATGATTGTGGTAACAGCATCCCTCAGGAAGAGGGGAATTCATATCTTCCCATATCTGAATGATTGGTTACTGAGGGGCAAGTCAAGTCAGGAAGTGCTCTGTCATGTCCACTTCACACTACACCTACTCTATCATCTAGGTCTGATCTTAAACAGCAGGAAGCTAATAATGGTTCCAACTCAAAAAATGGAGTTCACTGGGGCCCTGATAGACTCTACAAATTTGAGAGCATTTCTGTTGACCAGGCGATTCCAGGTGATTCGCCACCTATGTCTGGAGCTGCAGTCTCAACCCTCAACCAGAGCCCAAGTATGCCTGAGGTAGTTAGGCCATATGGATGCAGGCACCTAAGTAGTCCAATATGCCATTCTCTTCAGATGTGGCTTAAGTTGCTCTATCATCTGAATTGTCATCCCTTGGACAAATTGGTCTGACTCTGAGCCCTACCTCCGATGAGTACTACTTGTGAGTCACCTAAGTACCATATACAACTGCATCTACTTGAAGAAGAAAAAATGGTTACCTACCTGTAACTGTTGTTCAAGATGTGATGCAGGTGTGTATTCCATGATCCACTCTCCATCACCTCTTCATCAGAGTCTGTACTTCTGACGTTTGGTGTGAAGGAACTGAAGGGGTTGGGGCAGCACTGCTCTTGTATGGCTGGGGGAGGGGCTAGGGCTGCAGGGCATGAATACCACCCCTATAGGTATTGCTAAGCAAAGTTCTTTGGTTCCAGTGTGCTGGGTGTGCACCCCCCTAAGTAGAATACACACCTGATCACACTTGAAGAATAACAGTTAAAGGTAGGTAACCGTTTCTTATCAGCATTTTCATTGTAAATACAGTATTATGAAATACAAATTCATTTGCATGAACCACCAAAATAGATAAAATCCAATACTATTACAGCCCTTTACACTGAGGCATCCTGCTCCCTGAACGTCACCTTTCCATCACCATGTTCATGAGGAATGTTGATTTAGAATATGAATACACCTCTACCCCGATATAATGCAGTCCTCGGGAGCCAAAACATCTTACCGCATTATAGGTGAAACCACATTATATCAAACTTGCTTTGGCCTCAAGCATTTCCATCAAAATGATATGGAGGGCCAGGTAGGGAAGGTTTTGCCTCCCCAAACAGCCTGGCCCCACCCCCTATCCTGACCCCCACCTATTTCCCAGCCCTTGACTGACCCCTCAGAACCCCCGACCCATCCAACCCCCCCCCACTCCTTGTCCCCTGACTACCCTCTCCAGACACCCACCCGTCCCTAATCACCCCCAGGACTTCGACACCCTATCCAACACCCCTGTTCCCCATTCACCCCGCCCCCAGAACCTTCAAACCATCCAACCCCCCCTTCTCCCTGTCCCCTGACCACCCCCCGAGACCCTCTGCCCCTTATCCAACCCCTCGGCCCTGGCCCAGCACCCTTAACATTCCGCTCAGAGCAGTGTGTCGGAGCCAGACACGCTGTCGCACTGATCCGCCGGAGCGCGGAGCCCCGCCCCCTCGGAGCACTGCTTTACCACATTATATCCGAATTCGTGTTATATCAGGTCACGTTATATCGGGGTAGAGGTGTATGCATCTAGTGATCAAATAAATCAGTTTTCTAAAAGATTTTAGGCACTAGAAAATCAGTGTATTAAATATGATGTCCTGTTGAGTTTTTCATTGTTATTGCTATAAGTTTGGATTGCATTTTGTAATAACTGAAAAATATAATTTGACATTTTTAATATTAAACCATCATGGTATTAAAGATGAACTTGAGCTCTGCTAATTCTATTAAACTGTTGGCTGCCAATGAGTTATAAAGTCTAATTAATCATTTTGTCAGCTTTGCCTTCTAAACCGAGTCAATATAAATTTGAATAAATAGAAAGCTGTTGACCCACGAACCTTTGAATATTCTAAATAAAGATGTGCCAGTTGTAAAATACTGTAACTGCCCCCTGTGTTGACTATAGGTAGTAGAAACACATACATGTATTGGGTATTACACAACTCAACCTACAGACACTCAGAATAATCTGCATCTAAATTGTTTAATTGTGGAGGAGAAAGATGGATAAAGTAAGCTAGGGTCTGTAGTAAGATATATATAATTTTTTAAAACAACATGTTAAAGCATCAGACTAAAATATAAAGGTTTTGAGGATGACTAAAAATACTCTTAAAGTTTGTAGCTGACATTGCAGTGTGACCTGTCATTTCAGGTTTCATCACTAGAGCTGTATTATGTAAAAGTAATGAAATGTGACTGATGGAACCCAAGCTACTGTAACATACTGTAACTTATTGTGTCAGCATTTTTTAATAAAGCCTTTCAGGAATGCTTTTTGGTAAGATACAGTATCTGTTAGATACCTTTAAAAAAATCAGAGTTAAAGATGAACATATATAAAAATTTGCTACCTGTTTCCATCCACAAATGCTAACTAATTATCCAATAAGAGGTTTGTTGGTGGGTTTCTTTTTTACCTACCTCCCACTTACACTGATGTAAATTGGCACAGAATGGTTGAACTAAAATTGTCCCATCATTAATACAATAAGAAACAAACTGAGGTTCTGAATAGGATACTGAGCATTGGAAGCAAAATTTGACCTGGAGTTGGCACAGGGACATTGTAGATTTACACAGTCTGTGACTGAAAAGATGTACACTGAAAGGAAAAAATTGTTCAAACTTCAAAGTCTTCTGTAGACTATGCCCTATTAGAAGGTGTGGGGTTTACTTCTAACATGCTGAAGCTAAATCCTAAATCTTAATTTCCTTAAACTAAATGGGAGAAAGAGAAGGAAAATATAGCTTGTACAAATGCATCTTCAACATAAAATAGCACCTAACATCTGTGTTCTCATTTTAATTACAACTGAAATAAGTCAAATTCCAGCATAGATCCATAACAAGCGTACATATTTTACACATTGATAAATACAACTGAAATGAATATATATGCATTATCACAGAAAACTCTGATCATATGTTATGAAGTTAACTCACACTCCCAACAGCTTTATTAACTTTTATTATGTTTTAAGTGTTCAATGTATCATAAAACTCTTATTTCTATAACATGTTCTAATTAGCTAGTAAATTTCATTTTTATAAAACATGGAAAACAAAAATACTAATTTTTAGAGAGGTTGAATTCCATCTATTTCTTTAATATCTTACAAAGCTTTTGAACCAGAAAGCAGAATAGCATTGTGTGAAGGATGTGATATATAAAACACCATTGCCAGTGACATCCTTCTTCTGAGGATGAAAGACAGTAAACTGTTTGTCTTCAGCAGATTAACAGGGAAGGTTGTTTTTGTTTGTCTGACTGGTCAAGGACAATTTACAGTTCAGTTACTCTGAAGGAAAGACTTGTTGATCTGAGCACACTCCTATTATAGCTCCAGGTAGAGGATGATAGATTTAGCCGTCATTGTGATAAACTGCAGCCTATATGCCTGCAATACACAAAATAAATACAACACTAGTAGATCTGTTTGGTTCAGATACTTAACAACAAGCAGTGGCATGTAGGGGTAGACTTCTTTAGAGAAGTGCCGAAGATTTAAGCCCCTTGGGTCCAAACGTTTCTCCTCCTTTCAGTGAACAGTCAATATTTGTTCAAATTAGTTTTTTCTGTTTAAAAATAAATTCTGAATCCTGTTAGACCACAGGAAATGTTGTACATTATATTCCATCATAAACATTGCTACCCTGATTTAAACTTTTTGTTTGCTTCTCTTTCTTTCACACTCTGATGGAATTTCAGAATCGAAAAGACCTTGTATATCATCTGGTTCACCCTTGGCCTATGCAAGATAGTTGCCTGTGGAATGTTAATCCTGAATGCTTTTTCTATTTGCTCTGTATAACTGCTGAAGATTCCCCTAATTTCCTTGGAATGCCATAATTAAATTGATTACCAGGTAGTTGGAAATATTTGTTTCCTGACAGCCAATACTAGAGCAGTCTTCTCCATTTTCAGATCCCATGTAACTACTTTTAGAATACTTTTTGCATATAGAACCTTTCCTCTTTCTCTCTCCCTAATTTATCCTGACGGTATCTGTGAAGGGGTCACCAGTCCCCACACTGAATCAGGACTGAGAGTAGAACAGTACTGGGTGAGGGAGGCCCCCACCTCTGAGCATGTGCAAGGCATGTTTCTGGTGAAGGAACAGTTAGTTTAAATGGACACTGGTAACTCAGGTAACTCAGGGGTTGCATGCTGCACCAGGAAGCAAGGCAGATGCTGAGGACTGTGTCAGGAGAAGCTACAGGTTGCTCCAGCAGCAGGAATTTGGCTCTCCCCTCTCGTAGTGAAAAGCCCTAAAAGAAATCACTTGAACAGGACAGTAAGAGACTGAGGAGAATCTTCTAAACCAATAACCACTCCCCAAACCGAACAGATCCAAACTAGTAGGAAGTGACCCAGGGGAAAGCTAATTTGGGGTAGCTCAGTAACTAGGCCAGCTGGTCATCCTGCTACAGTATTCATCAGTGTTAATATTGCAGCTTTGCGAATCATCCTTCCAAGCTTTGACTAAGAAATATTAATATATTATCATGTAGTGTAATTTGGGCTTATTCCCTATGAATAAACAAGAAATAGATAGCATTAATATTGTAATATTTCCATGGAGTCTCGCTAATGTCCCTGACACTCCAACCACCTCCCCATCTCCAAAATGTACATTTTCTTTATAAAAAGTTTGCACTGTTTTAAGAAATCAACTACTAAAAAATCTGGAAATAAATATGCATTTTATCCATGATTTTTCCTTTCCGTAGCCTCCTTCACCTTCAGTGCCACGCCCTACTCTATATTCCCTAGCTAAATCTTCTCTTTTGTTCCCCTTGCTCTACTAGTCACCTTCCCTCCTTTCCCACAACTCCATGTTTCATTTACTCCTTATATTTATACAGATATACTTGAATGCTGTTTAATTCTGTTTCTTTTCACTTTATCTCATGGTTCATCAATAACTTCTTCCTTTGTATCCATATAGCTTCACATGTTTCTTGAAGTTAAAAGAGAGCACCGTTTGTTTAAAACCTTACAACAGTTGAACCCAGAAAGTTAGCTGCTATTTGTTTTAGTGGAGACTATCAATTCAGCCTTCTTTCATTAAATAAGGCACTGAAGGTTTCCTTGAATCCAAAACCCGTTTCACTGCACTTTATCATTGCTTCCAGTGCTTGGAATCACTTTTGTCCTCTTTTCATTCACACTGACCTGAGTAGAGACAGAAATTAAAACCTTTTTCTATGAGTCAGTGTGATTTTAGGAGATGATGCCTGTCTCCCCCAATTGAGAAATCAAGACTATTTCCAAATCTGCCAATGGCTTCCTATGTAACTTTTGGCAAATCATTTAAATTATTGATTGCCTAGTTAGCTCAGAAAAATGACCTGACAACATTTTGTTGGGGTATAGGAAAGGAGTGTGTGTTTTCAGATTCCTGGAGTTTCCTTTCATTTTTAAAAAGTTATTGAAGGTTGATGAGGATAATATTCTCTCACCATGTTTCTTTTCTCTGTATGCTTCATTGACAGAAAATCTTGTATAAATTTCAAATGGCAATACTTTAAAACATGATTATATTTCTATCCTTGAAAACTGCTTCAGGTAGAAGCCAGCTAAAACTGACCTATATTTCATATATTGTGGTGTAATGTGATTTTCTACACCATAGCCAGCCACCAGCCATTAGAAGACACTTTCTTGCTCACACATTGCCCAATCTTTTCTTACTGAAATCAATGGTAAACAAACACCAATTGACATTAGTGGGAGCAGGACTGAGCCTCTACCGTCAACTATAGTAACTTTGCTTAATTACAGCCTATTTTATTCAAGTATATCTGGGGCATGAATTTTCAAGAAAAATTAATACTATTTGGAGGATAATTAACATCTGTTTTTTAGCATAGGGACCCAAAGAAATAGTAAAGCAAAGTTAAACTTCAGATCAGAGAAAATTTTAAATGACCTGTGACTCAAAAATCTGTTGACAAATTTTCTTCAAAAATTACAGAACCATTCTCAGTGCCTTCAGAAAATATCTGGCAATTATCAGGCCAAACCAATTTTCCAAACCTGTTTTATGAGGGACAAAACCAGGACTTTATAATGGAATCTAGTTGCTACTTTAGTATGGAGAGGTTACCCCTTTTTTATCAAGCAGTGGAGGCTAATAGATTCAGAGGTCCCAGGTTCAATCCCTTTACACAACCCATCCACAGACATAGTTACATAATGACCTCCTTCTCCCAATAGCTGGTACAATTTGAATGCATAGCTTTGCAGAAATGTTTCAACAACTTAAATATTAGACATGTCTCCCTAAGTATGCCATGCACCATATTTTTTGTGTACAGCCAAATATTCTGTGATATCTTTGATATTCTTGAGATGCATTTTTTTCATTAAAGTATCAGGAAGTCAAGCACAGGATCATTATTTAACTCACTTCTGAATGGGACCTTTTGATCTGAATGTCATGTGATTATTTTATAATTTTGCATGACACTTTTTTATGCAGAGGGAATTCAAAAAAATTTACCTCTTCCCAGTCCAGAAAATGATGAGAACAGGTAAACATTTCAATTCTGCTATTTTCATTTCTTTGTCTTGATCAGAATTTGAGTAATCAGATAACAGTTACCACACCATTATATTGGATATACCATAAGTTATTCTGTTCTTAGAATAGGGAATGCTGTGGTATTTCAGATGCCATATTGTGGTAAATATTGACCCTTAACTAGAGACCATTATAGATCCTTGTGATCAGCAACTCTCATTCTTATGAAGTGAAAGTCTTTAGAGGCACATGTGTGGTCATGAAGGAAAATATGAAAATGTAATCAGTAGGTTGTTTAAAGTAGGTACCTATCTTTCTACCACTTCCTAGTTCATACTTGTATGCTACAGTGTAGAAAATTAGTTATAAGACCACTTAATGATTTGTGGAAAGGAAGGATGATGGGACATTGGAGAGGTGTATTTTTTTGACCTTCAGATGCATAACAGGAAATTTTAATTTTTTTAAAAGAGAAGATTTTATATAGGGATGAAGGCCAAACAAAAAAGCACTACTAAGGTGGTATTTATAGATTAATAATCAATATTAGCTATACTAATACTAGCACAGCTATAGAAATGATGGCTGGAGAAATAAGATCAGATACAATGGCAACATTATCAACGGTAATGTTTCATCCCACGTATGCACAGAAGGCAGACATTAGAAACTAGGGCTTGGTTCTGAGAGGCAGAAGATGTCAAGTATTAGGAGCGTTGCAGATGGTATCGATGACCTAACTATTTAGCAAATAATTTATAACAAATGAAATGAGGATTTATCTACTATTGTTACAGTCTCCACCGGCTATTTGTTGTCCTGATCTCTTAGCATGCTATTTAAAATCAACAGGATAGGTGCGGTTCACTTAAATAAAGAGCTGGTCAGGTTTTCGTCTGAAAATGCTGATCTGTCGAAACCAAAATGTGTCATGGAAATATATTGGTTTTGACAAACTTCCATGCAAAACACAGGCAGAGTTCCTGGATGGCTGCTGGAGACCCTGGGATTTCCAGGGTATGGATTCTGATGTACCCTTGCCATGCAGACTTCCCTATGAGCCCCAGCTCCAGCTGGGGCTTGGCTCCTGGCTCTGCATCAGGTAGCGTGGAACCCCTGAGAATCCCAACTCAAGCTACAGAGCTTGGAAACATTGGGGGCTGTCAGGACTACTTTCCTGGCACAGATTTACATTTTTGAAACAAAAACATTGCAATTATTTCTAAACATTTTTTCAGACTTCCTTTCCATGGGAAATTTTGAAATTCATTCTGTCGTTCCAAACTGGAACCATTTTTTTTTCAGAATTTCCCATGGCGTGGAAATTCTACTTTTCAACTAGCTCTACTTCAGAAGCTTTAACACAGGCAAGTTTCACCTGGCTTTGGCTTTTGTTATAAGTGTTCTTTGCAGCTCAATTCTTTACTTTGTATTAGTTGAATTTTCATTTCACAACTAACCAGCCTAGTTCAGATAGACTGCCAGATACTCAGTGTGCCTTGTAATCAATCTATAGAGACAAAAAAAATCGAAGTCAAAATAAGGGAGCTAATTGTGCTTACAGACATTCCACTAGTAGAAAAAGATTAAATTCCTTGAGTAAATGTCCCTTGTGAATTCTTCACTCTGCTTTATTTAATGGAGTATTTATAATTTTAATAAAAAAAAGTAGTCTAGATATACTGTTTTCTTATACTTCTGGAAAATATCCAAAAGTGAAAATGAGTAATTAAGTAATGTATTATTGCGGTTGGATGCATAGGTGCTTGAACTAGGTGTGCGGGGGTGCTACCACACTCTCGGCTTGAAGTGGTTTCCATTATATAAAGGGTTTACCATTTGGTTCAATGGCTGTCAGCACCCCCACTATAAAAATTGTTCCAGCACCCCTGGTTGGGTGGAAATCTAAGAGGGATCTTCCTAGTGTAGTTGCAGTTTCAGAGAGCTGCATTCTAAAAGGGCCCTGAAGCATTTTGGCTTCTACTCCAGAAGCAACTTAAAATAAAAATCTCAGTGAATAATTTGACTTCAAAATAAGGTGATTTGCCAATAATGAGGTTTCTTTAGTAATGAGTTAACTAAAAATGCAAACATTACCATTTGCAGAAACTTATTGTAAATGCCCCAGTAGCACAAGGTACTGTATAATTTATTGCCTTTTTCTCTATGATTAGAGGAAGCAAACAAGTCCATCTCTGCACTCAAGGTAATTAGGAAATCAATTTCATGGAAAGGGTAAACAGAAAATCTCTAACCCCAACACATGAATATTCACGTTTACAAACTTCTGCAGACCAAGCAAAGTTTCTTCTTTTGCACTCTGATTTTTTTTTGATTCCACAGTACAGGCTCTTAGAATTATTAGATGTCTGAATTTTAAAGGGTGATGTGATCAACTATAACCATATATCACGAACCAAATTTTACCCATTGATATACAAGTGTCACTCACTTTGATTTCAGTATGTATTTGAGGACAAGTATTTGGCTCTGTTGTGTTTTAATGTAGAAGATGATACATCCATTAGAATTCTAAATGTTTAGAAAAGAATGTTAGTTACTGTACTGCAGCAAAATGTCTTCAAAATAATCCATATATATTGTTTTATGAAATAGAAGGAAGGAAAGTTTTATTGAAATTTAAATATTTAAAAAAACTCCTCATGTAAAATTAATTGCCAAATTTCAGTAACCCCAGATTATACTATTTAGCTGGATTTTTATATACTTTACTTCACTCACTTGAATCATTTTGAACATGCACGTTGTAGTGCTATATGATTACTCATGTGCATAAAGCTGCTCACATGCATAATTATTTGCTACAGGATTGGGACTGAAAACTGTCTTTTTATTTCATGCCTTTAGTTTCATCGGTACGTAGTGTAATGACAATTTTAGAACTGGGTATACAGTTCAGCACCATGTATTCAACTCCCATTTTCCTGAAACTCCTTCGGATCCACAATTTTGTCCCACATTAATCACATTCCTAGTCTTGCTCTCATTTATCTGAATTCCCATTTGACATTTTTTGATGTCCCTGAAGCACTCAAAACAATCAGGGTTGTGCTATCAGGTGCAATATATTAGATCTTTTTCAGAGTCACAAGATTCTAGACCTCTTGTGCAATCAGCTAGTGGACTCCAAATATGAAATGCGCAAAAAGTACATCTTTTTAATACTAACCTTCTCTTGCTGGCCAACATAGAAACCTAAATGGAAAGACAGTAAAGACTGTAAAACTCATTTTAAAATAAATCTGAAATTATCCTTTTCAAAACAGCAAAAACCTTGTTTCTTTCACAGATTGTATTTCAAAACCCCAATGACCCCATTTAAAGGCTAAATTATCAAACACTGGTGTCTGTTTTTGCAAATAATTATAGGCATAAATGTTTACCGAGAACTTTTGCACCCACCATTTAGATGAGAGATTTCCAGATACTGTCCCTGGGTTAGATGTCCAAATGACTTAAATTGCTGGTGCAAATAATTATATGTGCATAATTATGGCCATGTTTACTTTATGCCTGAAGTTTTGCTCCCTCAAAAACAGAGGGCTAGCTAATTCTGGACTAAATATTTAGCCTTTAATAGCTAAGTTTTCAGTATTCACTGGCACAGTTTTATGTTTATGAATAACTAGTCTTTTAGCAGGGCTTGTTTGCTTTGTTGCTTTGGGTTCTTTTCCCCTTCCATCTTGAAATTATGCTTTATTTCCACTAGGGAGCAGCAAACAACATAGAAAAAAGAGACATTTTTATCGCTTGTCTCTCTAATCCATTAGAAAGTAACCATACAAGTTGGGTAAAGGTTATTTTAATTAAATAAACTTGCAGGATTTTCTTCCTCCTTCAGTTTCAAAATGTTTTAAAATAGTTATAATTTTACAAATCGGCACAGTAGTCTGGTTTCTTTTTCTCTTTTCGTCTTTATTTCTTCCTTATTTACAGTGACATGCAATAGGTTTTCCTTGTTCAAGCAGCTGTCCAAAATATCAAGCCATGAGTTAATGAAGAGCTAGGATCTTTGTGGGGACTTGTAACATTACCACTAGCTACCAGATGTGATGAAAATAATAGAAGAGCCATCTTGCTTATAAAAACACTTAATTTTAGTTAAATACAAACAAGCAAATCCTAATAATGTTCTGCTTATTTCTCATAATCTTATAGACTTCAGTGCAGAATGGAACAGGGAAGTAATAAAAAAAACATGACTGTCAACTATTTTATCTTTAATCTGTGTAGATATTTTATAGTTTTTTTTCCTTTATCCTGCTAATCACTCCCACCTCACCAAAACCAAAATAAAGATCTAGCAGATATTGGACAATGACAAATATTGAATACTTGCACATGAAATAGCTGTATGTACCAGCTAAAAATTAAATATGTATAGATGGTATGTGAAGAATATAAACACTAACAAGAGAGACCAAGCATTTAGGATGGTACAGGGTAGTTTAACCAGGTCTATTGGGATGAAATTAAGAAAATACCTAATAGTGAGAGCAATTAGACTGTGGAATAATCTTCCAAGGAAAGGGATGGAAGCTCTCTTGCTTGAGTCATTTAAACCGGACTACGTAAAGCTGCAGACAATATATTGAAAGAAAAAATCCTCCACTAATGGAGAGATGGATGTAATCACCATCTCTTACTTTTGATGTCAGTTTTTTAGCTAAAGTATGTTAAGATTGGATACATTAATGAGAGGCAGCCAAAGACCTGTCCTGTGTTGCAAGGGGCATAGAGAGCCACTTTTTACCCCCAGATCTTATCTTCACAGCAGCAGGGCCGGATTCCACCCTAGCACTTGCAGGTACTTGGAAGGGATCCTTGCTGCTGAAGTTGCTAGCACACCATCCTTCCAAGGGTCTTGTTCAGGCCCCCAGATATGCAGCGTAAGCTCATAAGGGGCTCATGGTGCTAGTCTTTGGAGCAGTAATATCAATTTACCACTTGGTCCTCCACTGAGCTCTGTACCAGCAGGCTCACTGCAGTCGGTGTAGCATCGCCTCTTTCCCTGGCACACAGCTTTCAAGGGCGAGATTTTGCCCATAGAGAAGACATAATATTATTTAGAAGCTTTTCAAAAATGGTCCATAACACTTGGATTATATCAGTACTGATGTGTTCTGAGGACTGCTTGGTCCAAACTGTAAGACAGTTTGAAGTAATGAATTCAAGTGGCAAACATGATCTGAGTATTTGTGAGTATCTTTCAGGTCAGGATACCCAGCAGAACAAGGTCTTTTATGGACGTGAATGTACAATATATAGGGCCAAATTCTGCCATTGTTTAGTTCCATATATGCGTATCTCACTCTAATGCGAGCTGTGCCTGCGCAGTTTCAGGGTGAGTGGAGTTTTGATACATAATTATTAGATAGTGAACTGGTTGAGCTATCTTTCTGTACCTCTGGAAAGCTTTCTTACAGCACATGTTTACTGTGCTGTCCCAGCTCATGAATCTGTGGAGTACAGTTAATGTTACTGAGAAAATTTAAAATAGAGTAGGAAACGAACAGCAGAAAAGGTCTGACAGCCGCTAGCGAATGAGAGGAAGTGCAATAGAACAGCAAAGAGACAATCATGTTGTTGTGTGATAGCCCTTTTCCCTAACGGAGCCACCTCACAATTTTAAGTAAAGTAATCATTGTGGGGGTGCTCCAAAGCCGAGAATGTCTGGGACACAGGTGTTTGGGGTTTAATGTCAGTTTCTGAAAAGTTTATATGAATATTCGGAATCCCTGCAGCAGGTGTGAATGATATTTAAAATGAAATTTCCTGCCTAACATAGAAATGATATAGACACAGCTATGCTGTCACTACTATGTTCTTCTTTTTGATACGTTTGTACTGAATGGTGCTGGATCTAGTAATGGTAAGATATATCTCTGAAAACAAAAAATAAAACAGCATTAAATTGTATTTTTAAATTGTTGTCCCTTGAGAAAAATTGAGTGCCTAAATCCATGTAGAGATGCCTAACCTTAGGCACCCAAGTATGAAAATCTCTCTCCTCTCTAGCTCATCATGGATATAAAAAGAAAGCATTAACCCCTTTCCTATTGGTTCCTCGTAAAGGCTTTGTGGGCTGGAAAAATATTGTGGCAGGCATGTTTCGAACATCATCATTTCAAAGGTGACGTACCAGGACCATGAGGAAGCTCTGATGGTATGTTTTACCCTACGTCCTGGTATGTTAGGCAGCTGAACGGCCCATTAATGTGTAGTCTACTTTGCTCTTTACCTCTGCTTCTCCTCTTTCAATGTCTGTCTTTACATGAGAAATACAAAGCGCTTAAATAATTTCTTTCCAAACTCATTATAAACTTGCCCCATTTCTTCCAACTTCCTCCCCGTTTATATGCTAAACTCACTCTAGATCACTTTTTTTTAAATTTTATAAATGTTAAATCCCAGGAAAGGGCCAATCCCATCCATGACATTGCCTCCCCTTAGCAGTATAAAACCTTTTAGAACAGTGCTGCTATTGGATCCAATTCCTGCACCCACACAAATCTCTTCTATAGGCAAGGGTTGCAGGCATTGCATCCTTGTAGTACATGGAGATCTAAGTGAGAGGTACCATGAAGTTCATAGAGAGCATACTGCAGAGTGCACCTATTTCTCAGTTCTAAGCACTGGACAATATGCCCATGCTCAAATTGCAGAGACCTGATTGTTCCAAAGGAACCATTCAAGGGAAAGTATCAGAGGGGTAGCTGTGTTAGTCTGAATCTGTAAAAAGCAACAGAGGGTCCTCTGGCACCTTTAAGACTAACAGAAGTATTGGAGCATAAGCTTTCGTGGGTGAATGCCCACTTCATCAGACGCAAGTAATGGAAATTTCCAGAGGCAGGTATAAATCAGTATGGAGATAACGAGGTTAGTTCAATCAGGGAGGGTGAGGTGCTCTGCCAGCAGTTGAGGTGTGAACACCAAGGGAGGAGAAACTGCTTCTGTAGTTGGATAGCCATTCACAGTCTTTGTTTAATCCTGATCTGATGGTGTCAAATTTGCAAATGAACTGGAGCTCAGCAAAGGATCCGCCGTGGCAAAGGTGCCTCTCAACAAGGAGGACAACACCATCCGGCAGCTGGTCAAGAGCTGGCTGTTCCTGCCCCAGAGAGCCAGCAACGAGCTTGTATACATTGCGCACAGGCACGGTGGCGCCAACGTCCCCTGCATGGGAGACCTGTGCGACATCGCGGTCATCACGCACGCCTTCCGCCTCCTGACGTGCCCGGACGCCAAGGTAAAGAACGGTGCGACAACCGCCCTGCGCGCCGTCTTTGGGAAACGAATCGGCAGACCTCCCTCCGACCGGGACGTGGCCACCTTCCTGAGTGGCTCCCTGGACGGCGAGTTCGCCTGGGATGGGGGCGACATCGCCTCGCTGTGGTCCCGCGCCCGCAATGCCACACGCCGACTGGGGAAGCGGCTGGGCTGCCGCTGGGTATGGAACGAGGAACGACGGGAGCTGGGAGTCCTAGTGCCGCAGATCGAGTCGGAGGACAACATTATCATCACCCCCGGAGCCAGAGAAGACTGTGAATGGCTATCCAACTACAGAAGCAGTTTCTCCTCCCTTGGTGTTCACACCTCAACTGCTAGCAGAGCACCTCACCCTCCCTGATTGAACTAACCTCGTTATCTCCATACTGATTTATACCTGCCTCTGGAAATTTCCATTACTTGCATCTGAAGAAATGAGGTTCTTACCCACGAAAGCTTATGCTCCCAATACTTCTGTTAGTCTTAAAGGTGCCACAGGACCCTCTGTTGCTTTATTCAAGGGAAAGCATGCTACAGAGGTACGTTTTCTAGATTGGGGTCCATTTTTCTGACCTTCACACTGCCTAGTAGAAGGAAGCATGTAGAAAGTGACTAGTTAAAAATGTGAGCGTTATTAGCAGAGAATAAACACAAGGGAAGATGTGTTAAACTATTTCATCTATTTGTTCCTCTGCCAACATAATCTCTCACACACACATTGAATAAAAAATAGTCTTCATGTATTATGCATGGTAATTATTAGGATAATTTCTATTCACACATCTGTTGTTCATGTTTTTCACACTAAATTCAGCATTTATAAACTATGTTCTGTATCTCAAAGCTACTGCAGAGAGTTTGATAAATGCTCAGGGTGCAACAATTTTTGAGTGCAGCTATAATTGAATAACAGGCTAAAGGTATGAAAACACAAACATTGTTAGCATGTACCAATTGGCTGTTGGTTTTGGGGTGCAGGGAATCTAAACTCTTTAATCACATCAGAATATTTGTATTGCCCTATGTCATAGGATTCGTGTCACTCTGTTGGCTGTTTTATAAGTAGGAAATCTAACTCCAGCTTCAAGTTGCACACAAACTAAAAATAAATTAAATAAGATCATGCGGCTGAGTATAAATATGCTGAACTCCCTAAGGGTGAAAATTATGACTTCAACTTCTCTGTTGACTCATAGGCTTCAACATGTTGGAATTTTGTACTGGTTCAGTAGTACACATTTTGGCAAATATTTTATGCTGCATTTTCATTGCAAGTCTAAGACATGATCAGCAGTAATCTTATGAATTCAGAGAACCTGTTATAGCAGAGTCTAGAGTTTTTACAAATAGGTGGTTTTTTTCCCTGGCAGAGCTGCCAGCTCTGAAGCACTTTCGGCAAGATTCTGATCTCATTTACATCGGGATAATCCATAGTAACTGCATTGAAGTCAATGGAGTGCAATCAGCATAATTAAGACCAGAATCTGGCCCAGTGTTTCCAGTATTTAAACATTTTGGTTTTGTTTCATGATTTCTTTACGTGTAGGAAATGGCTGGCAGAAAGTTTTGCTGATGCATACAGCTAGCCTTGAGAGTTCAAAACGATTTATGTTCATCATTCTTAAGTAGTAATCAGTTTTCTTACAACTGTTCTCTGGGTTTTTCAAGATTTAGTGTCAGCGCCTTCCATTCTCTTGATTTGCTTTCCTTAGTAAAACTTCTAGTAGAAATAAATTACCCTATAACTAATACAGCTTGCATATTTTATCAGCATTCTTTCTATCATTTGTTTTCTTTCAATTTATTTTAATCTTTCCTGTTTAGAAGCTCGTACAATATAGTGAGTTACCAGTCCGTCTATCATAAGGTTTCATTGTTGCCTTTGAAAAGGGAGTTCTGCCTGAGTAGGGGAAGCAGGATCAAGCCCCTTTAATGGAGGAGCTGCTTTCTGGAGCATGGTTTATTCTGGAAGTCCCACACTTTATCCAAGGGAATTGATTTGTTAGAGAATCATTTTTAAAACAAAGACAATACTTGCATGTTCAAAAGTTCACTTCTTTGTTTACATCATGATATATGTAATATATATAGTATGTGATACCATTTTAAATAGTTTTGTTGTGGTTTTTAAAAGAAATTAGAAACTGTAATTTTATACAGCTTTCATTCAGACACCTCAATGACATGCACTCAGTAGGGTATGATCATGCTGTGAATTAATACTTGTGTGAACTCAATATTTTTGTACATATAATGAACATCTGGTGACAAGGCGCTTAGAGCAGCAGCAACAACAACAAAAAAGACGAGGAGGAGGGAAAAAAGACGAGGAAAAGAAAAAAGGTAGTAAACTCTTTTGCATGCCTGCTACTTTTATGGCTTAAAAATAATTTTCCCCCAATCAGTGCATCCAGGGCAACTTTTTTTTAAATCAGTTTTAACAATCTGAACTCATAAATATTGTATCTATTAATTGTGAAGCTTAATGGAACATTTTATGTTTCTGAACAACTCGTTTACATAATTAAAATCTCTTTTGATCTGTGAGTAAATGATTTAATCATAATGCTCATTAGGCTAAATGGGTCTTCCATTCAATTGTATCAAGATGGTATGGAAAATTCTCAGACCTTTAGAAAATATTTGTTTAGTTGTTAAGTAAACATAGAAACCTACTTGTGAACAGATATATTTTCTTTTATCTTCATGAATGTAATTAATGCAAAAATTATTCAGATTAAAGCATTTTTTTCTTTTATCTGATTTTGTTTGCTTCAGGAACAGTTCAGTGAAATAAGTGCATTCTTGGTCAATTTATGTTTATTAACCACTTCACTACAAAAATAATTCATTATTAATCAATCTGTCTTGTGCTGTTTGTGAGAGATGTAGGAATTATTTTCCCTACAAAAGAAATATAACCCTAATATATTTTAAATCTTTAACAATAAAAACTAAGTCATTAAATGAACAAAAGTAACTTCAAAAATTAGACCTGTTGCTTAAGGCCCAGATTTGTAAAAGTATTTGGGTGTTGCTATGCTCAGCATGTCAATACTTAACTAATTTAGGAGCCTAAATCTCATTTTCAATTGACAGTAAATGGGATTTAGGTTCCTAAGTGCCTAAATCCCTTTTGAAAATGTGATTTAGGCTCTTAAATCAGTTAGGCGTTACATCACTGAGCACAGCAACACCGAAATACTTTTGAAAATCTGGGCCTAAGTAACTTCCTTTCTGTGGGTTTTTTTCCTCCATAATGTTCATACAAGATCCATATTCTGGTTTAAATTTAATTTATTTTTTAAAAATGACAGTCCAATATTACAATCTATGGAGAGAATATAACATCTGTGATATTTATTAGTCAGGAAAGTGGTGTGGATCCAATGATCTATATGAAAGTATGTAGCAGAAAAATTCTTCTAACTCTGAAAGTTTATTTTTTATGGCTAAGGGTGATAGTGTAAAGAGGTAACTATTTGAATCATGGCAATGACATGGCATTTGTGGCACATTCTATGGTATTCTGCATTTGAGTACATATTAAGCATAAGGATGTTATGAATAGAAAAATATTTGAAATAGCATGTGAGTATGGAGATCAAGGAGGTACAGGAGTCAAGGTTACAAGTTCCCACTTGATACCACTATCAGAGCAGAGTCATCATTAGACTGGTCAGCTTTGTGCATTCTGACTGGGAATCCATTGTCCTTAATTCAATAAAATGAAAAAAGAGCATCCAAATTAAATATGAATTTGTGCAACTATGGAGGCCTTAGTCAAATGAATATCTTCATTACAGATCTCAGTAATTAAACTCTTATGATATAATCCCCAGTTAAATCTTGGAAATAAAGGGCCAGATTTAGATCTCGAATACACTGATGTAAATCCTGACTAACACTGTTGACTCCAAGAACTTAATGACTAAGATAGGTTAATGTCTTAAACTTGACCTTAGTCATTAAGTTATAGGACCCATAAAGGGGCAAGGTGGGCAGGACTGTTTCTAAAACATGGTATTATAATGAGAAAATTGTAATAATTTCTGTGCAAAATGTTAAAGAAAGGAACAACCTGTTACCTATTGTCCTGGGCATACAGAAAGAAAGACAAGATGTGAGGGAGATGGTTTGGGTTTAATTAGGCCACAGCTGTAGTACCCTAACTCTCATGGGAATTATCTTGAAATCAGTCATACAAGGCATGTCATGATTCCTTTCTCATTCATTTCCATCGATTTGCGGAGGTCTGCCATCAGCCCCTCTGAACTTAGTTCCAACCTGTGCTGGGACCCACCACCTTCTCATCATATACGGTTTAAGAGGCTGGGGAAAGTGGATTGTCTCCTCTCTGAACCAAACATTAGAAGCCCCCACCCCATTACCTGCTTCTTTAGGCATCCCTTCCTCAAAGTCCTTTACCAATTCAGTTTATCAGGGAACTGGACCCCATATGGAAGTACCTGCACTGGACACAAGGGTGAAAGTAACTGAGGACACTTACCAGTACAGGAAGGGGGGTGGCTCTGGCCCCTGGAAGGGGCGGGGCCGCAAGCGGAAGGGGGGGGCTAGGGGTCAGCATCCCCCAGCCGGCCCTTGGCCCACGCCGCCCAGGGCTCCTGTGCTGATTTAAAGGGCCCGAAGCGCCAGACGCCGCTGCTACAGTAGTGGCAGCAGCGTCCGGAGCCCCAGGCCATTTTAAATCGCCGGCCCCAGGGCAGCTGCTCCTTTTCCCTCCCCACCCCGCCCATCAGCTGCCGCAGCAAAGGACCATCCTTAAACCGCTGCCGCGCTTTAACACTGTTGCTCTTTCTCCCCCTGTCAGCGGCCCTGCCGGTATGGACCCTACCAGCAGGGCCCCAACAGGGGAGGCAAAAGGGGCAGGGACATTAAAGCACTGTCGCGGCAGCGCTTTAATGTGGGCTGGGTGCAGGTTCTTACTGGTCTGGAGTACCGGCCCGTACCAGTTCACTTTCACCCCTGTCTGGACACCTTTCCCTAGGTGGTGCCAGCAATTAGAACCAAGTGTGAGAGGGCTCTGTCGAGCTGGACATGGAATCTATCCCCTCACCCTGATGCTCAGGGAGCCAATGGGCCACCTGAGCCCCTCTGGCCAGCCCCCAGTTCAGGTGATGCCTGTCTCCCTGATCCTCTTGGAACAAAAAGAAAGAGGGAAACCTATAAAGGAGCCACATCCCCTTTCTTCCCACTTGACCAGGCGCAGCCCTCCCACCTTTGAGGTTGCAGGGGTTCCATTGTGAGATATCCAGACATGCAGGCCCAGTGCAAAATATAAAATTAGGCAAGACTCTTCAGCCAGCAGTTAAACAACTGTCCTGTCCCTTTTGGGACTAAGCCAAAAAAGTGTTCCCATTGGTGGCTGATACAAGAATGGAAAAAAGAGGTATTCTTACTTTAGCCTTCCTTACAGTGCAAGGACTTGCTCTGTTCTAGGGATCCCTGCCCAGGAGTGTCTTTCACTTCCTCCTGAGCTCATTTCCCTGCTCCCTTTTGAGCAGGGCCGGCTCCACGCACCAGCTCAGCAAGCAGGTGCTTGGGGCGGCCAAGGGGAAGGGGCGGCATGTCGGGCTCTTCGGCGGCAATTCGGCGGAGGGTCCCTTGGTCCCTCTCGGAGGGAAGGACCTGCTGCCAAAGAAGAAAGTGGCACGGTGGAGCTGCCGCCAATCGCGATCGCAGCTTTCTTTCTTTTCTTTTTTTTTTCCGCCGCTTGGGGCGGCAAAAACCCTGGAGCCAGCCCTGCTTTTGGGGGAAACTGGAAGCAATCATGAATCTTCTGACTATACTCTTCTCCCTGCATTCAGAGCAGACAGCAGAAAAATAGGGTGTTTACAATCCATTTAACCTAAAAATAACAAATATATCACTGTATTGTTACATATAAGCCAATGTATCCTTGATTAGAATTTTAAGTTACTGTAGTAGACACACAATATAAGAAATCCAGCCGAAAGTGTATTGTAACCAGACCAAGTACACCTTTTATACAGTGTGCATGCTTATTTAGACATTCAAAATGTGTGTGTGGTTCCTCTATACAACTTGTTTATTGCATGTTTCTGCAATATGTCTTTCAGTTGCTTTTCATTTATATATACCCTACATTTATTTCAAAAGCACCGATATTAGAAAGATCAATTCATAAGTTGGGGGCCGGGGTTTTTGGGCTGGGGGGGTTGGTTGTTTTTTGGGGGGGTTGTTTTTGTTTTTTTAGTTTTATAGCAGTACATCATAGCTGCTTGGGTTTCAGGAGCTAAATCAGGCTTCACAGTTTGCTATTGTTTGGCAGTGTTCTTCTTGCACTGTAGAATGAAGCTAATGTCTACTCTTAGTTATACCATCGATTTCAATAGCATTATACCAATATAACTGAGAGGGGAATTGAGCCAGAGATTTTTATGAAGCCACTTTCCCTTTACTATATATGATTTATCATTTTAACGAATAAAGTTTTCAGCATCACTTTACTATTTTGTTCCGAAGGCTGCCCTATTAACTACTATTCATTCTTTACTCAAGCAGAATTCTTATTGACACTATCTGGAAGTTTGCCTGTGCAATAACTGAAGGCTCAGGTCCTTTATTATTATTAAAATCATGATTAGTCAGGTTAAGTCTAATCCTGATCAGACTAATATCAATTTGTGTTTTGTTGTGGACCTCAAAGGGAGCAGGATTTTGGTTTTTACTGCTCACTGAGTTAGCACAGCAGTGTACATACATACAAGAAAGCACAGCTCTTTCCCCAGGAGATTATAATCTATTGCACACACAAATTGTTTAGAAAATATAGTTGAATAGATGCTGAAACAATTTCAAGTTGGTGATGTAGTGCCGGGGTTCTCAACCTTTTTTCTTTCTCAGGCCCTCCCTCCCCCCCCCCCCCACACACACACGTACACGCTATACAAATTCGATGGTCCACCTATGCCACAACTGTTTTTCTGCATATAAAAGCCAGGGCTTACATTAGGTGGTAGCAAGCAGGTCAGTTGCCAGGGGCCCCATGTCACATGGGCCCCCCTGAAGCTAAGTTGCTCAGTCTTTGGCTTCAGCCCCAGGTGACGGGGCTTGGGGTGGCAGGGCTTTGTCTTCCTGCCCTGGGCCCCAGTGACTTTAATGTCAGTCCTGCTTGGTGTATCCCCTGAAACCTGCTTGTGGCCCCCCAGGGGAACTCAAATCCCTCATTGAAAACTGCTGATGTAGTGGAACATTTTCAAAAGCACATACCGTAAATAACTTAGTATGTGGAACTTAGTCTACTATCAGTGGAATTTAGGCATTTAAACCACTTTGGCACATTCAAAAATTCAACCCATAATATGTAAAGGTCAATGCCAACACACTTTTGAGGTTATCTAATGCATAAGAATAGAGTGATATTAGCTACTAGTTATTTTCTACAATTCTAAAGACTGTGAAAATTTAACATTTAAAACAATCAATTAAATGATTTTCACAAGGAAAATAAATCCTAAAGGAGTTCAGTTTTGAGTATTAGCACCAGTTTTTTCCTTTTCATTCTTTTAATGTAACTTGGATAATCATTTTTTTTTTCAGTTCATTTCACCTAATGGCAGTGATGTAGTAGTGACACACAAGAGCTAAGAAAACAGCCACCAATAGAAGAACCTCTGATATAACTTTGAGGACATCTTGGGGTAGATTTCAAGTTTTAACAATAATAAAATCAAAACAATTGAAACTTTGAGATTAAAATTTAGGCTAAATATAATACATGTTGTATCCAAACGTGCAGGACATCTTATTAAAGCAAGCCTTTACTTATGTGAGCTTAAGAAAAATACAAAAATTTTATGGAATTAATATCTTTACAATCAGTCAATTTCAGGATAAAAATTTTAATCCAAACAGATTAATCATGGGAAAATGCTATGTATGTGTTAAAACTGATAGCACATTAAAAATTGATTCCACAAAGTATTTATACTTCAATACTGTTACCAAATTTAATTATGCTTGAATAAGATTTTAACCCACTCAAATCATAATTTAGAAGGAAGCAAAATGGATTCCCGTAATACTGTGTTAACAGAACATCGCATAAAGATATGCAATTTTATCACCTGCTTTTTCAGGTCATGCCATTCCTTTCCATTTAGCATCAGTTGAAAAGTTGTCCATGACCTTAACTGAAAGGCATTCTTTTCAAAGTTTTTGAGTAAGGTTCCACAGAAGAAACCTGCCTATTTATAATTCCTATGTCATATGATGATAAAAGGTGTGTTTCACTCATGTTCATGTAAATTTTCAATGTAATATCTGTACACTGAAATAAAATTAGTACTGTACACCAACTACAATTGGTGACATGTTTTAATAGCACTTTTAAATTGTTTAGGTAAAAAATACAAAATTAACTCTCACGAGTATTTACATGATAGGTAAAATCTTGACTCCATTGCCATTGATTTCAATGAGACCAGGATTTTACCCAAGGTCTGAATTTGCCCTACAATGTGGGTGTTGGTGTTATGAATAAGTCACAACAATTCTAAGATTGACTACCTGACCCCTTGTTTTTCTTTCTGGCCCTTTTTGCATCTCGATGTAGATCCAGGAATACATCTTATAAAGTAAAGCCATTCCTGTGAAGTCCCATGGTAGTCATGGAACATGATAGATGATGGTCAAACTAGAAGCTTCTTAAATTAAAGTTCATATCAGAGATGTGCATACACATTATTTCTGTACCCGTGTTTGGATTTAATTCCTTAACTAGCCATTGTACAAATCATGGGAAGGACTAGAGACATTTTTATTCTGACCACAATCTTTCATTGTCCAAGCTTATCTTTGAAAGTCTAGATCACATTTCATATTAAAACAGGGGAGGTAGTGGAATCTTTGTCATAGGATTTTTTTTTTAAATAGGTTAGACAAATGTCTGTCAGGGATGATCTAGGTTTACATGGTCCTGTCAGCGCAAGGGGGCTGGGCAATATGACCTCTTGAGGTCCCTTCCAGTCCTACACTTCTATGATATAACTAGTGATAGTCCCAACAGCAATAATAATAAATAATGAATCAGTCTACACATACACAGAGCTAGAGAATATTGAGACACACAAAAGAGCAAGAGAAAATAAAAAGGGAGGACAAAATGGTCAAAAATGAACTGACGCAAATAAAAAGACTGTGTAACATTAAACAACTAAGGCATTCTGATGGACATACTCAGAGAGACAGAGAGCATAGGCTCAGGATCTAAAAGGTCCTTTCTCAAACCAGAGGAACCATTGCTGTGCATGAAATTTCACAATGAAACTCCACTTCTGATTGATTTTGGGGTGGATTATGTGTTTGGTTTTCTACATCATACTAATAATTATTCTAAAAAAACCCTTTTCAATAGACATTAAAGTTGAGAGTATAGATCAATAACTTGATGGCAGAGATCCTTACAAGAACAATCATTAAAAAGCCATCTGATTCAGAATTAAAGTTATATTTACAAGAATCCCAAACTTTTGAAAGTAAGGAAATTAATATTTTAGTCAGTCATACAGTCTTAAAATTGAACCTCTTATCAATACCAGGACAGAATCAGAAACTCAGACTCCTGGGTTGATGGGGTTAGTTTTGAGTCCCTTGATAAGCCTACTAACGCTTACGGGAAGTGTGAGAGGGAAACTGGAATGGACTTCAATGGACCTAATAAGTCTTGCAGGGTCCTAAGGTCCACAGGAGCCCTTCCAACTAGTATATGTGAGAACTTATTCTGCTGTACCTCACGCTTCTTCATGGTCCTTTATGTGAGCTTGGCTAGCTCAGTTGGTAGAGCATCAGACTTTTAATCTGAGGGTTCAAGTCCCTGGTCAGGCAGAGAGCCCCTCGGAGGGAGGGATAGCTCAGTGGTTTGAGCATTGGCCTGCTAAACCCAGGGTTGTGCATTCAATCCTTGAGGGGGCCATTTAGGGATCTGGGGCAAAAATCTGTCTGGGGATTGTTCCTGCTTTGAGCTGGGAGTTGGACTAGATGACCTCCTGAGGTCTCTTCCAACCCTCATAGTCTATGATTGTTCCCTCTGTAACCAGCTCACTCATCCACTTCCCTCAAACCATGTTTAGAGGCTTATCTCTGCAAAGAAAAGGGTTAGAAATATTTTAAATACTATTTAAATCTTCCAGACCTGATGTGCTATTCTCACAGTAGTACTTCAAATATTAACTCATAAAAGTAGCTTGATTGACCAGTCTGTATACTGTATTTGAATCCAACTGTATCAGTGCAGTCATCCAAGTAAAATATTAGACAGCTTTTTGGACTCTGGCAAATAGCTCCATAATTATAATATCATAGTCAATAACTGGCTCCATTCTTAACCTGCAAAATTTGAGACTGATATTCCTTTGTTTATGGATTTTGGTTGGGTTGAAGGGCAAAATCAAGCTTGTAATGGAAACATAGCTGCAACCTTAACTATGGAGTCACAGGCAGTGGTTGAAAATGACTTGCCTAAGAATACAGAGTCAACTTCAGAGAATTCATGAAGTCCTGTCTCCCTGTCCCATGCTCAAACAACAAATGGCCTCTCATAATACTCTATTTTATTTTATTTTTCTAAATATTTGTTTTTTTGGGTTTCAGGGACTGGGAAGGGAGGGTGGTGAAGGATTAATCATCTTTCATCTCAAAATCTTTTTAAAACAAAGCTATTTTAAGTAACTTGAAGTGCAGAAAATAATCTTAAAATAGTTGAACTATTCTCTATTGGGACTCCTCTATTTCTAAAGTGATCAAATGTTTATAAAAAAGTTTCCTTTTAATATCTTCCGTGCCACATTTCAACCCAGAGCTAGTATTATCATCAGTTATATCCCTCTTATAAAAGTGGTTGTTATAATCTAAAATTTCTGCACCACACGTGGCCAACCTGAGCCTGAGAAGGAGCAGAATTTACCAATGTACTTTGCCAAAGAGCAATATAACTTAATGTTATGCTATGTGCACATGGGATGACAGCTGATGCTCTGAGTTTCAGATAACTTTTGAGCATAGAATTATTTTTAAACTAGAAAAACAGGGATTATGATGGGTATGTTGAAAGAGTACAGGCTATCACAAGTTACTACCGTTTACTGCTTGAATAGTCCATTTTTGAGCAAATGACGCCTCATATTGCGCGCACGCACGCATACACAAAGAAGAGTGTTCAGTCTATGTATACCTACCATTAGATTCAGCCAACATGGTTCACTTTTCACCAGAAGATGTGATCAAGTCACACTCAGATTTAGATCACAATGCACTGACTGTTTTACCAATGCAAAGATCGTGTGAAACTAACTATGAATAAACTTAGTTTTTGCATATTAACATTCACAGAGTGAAGAATTTTGTGAAAACTTGCAAATTAGGTCAGTAGTGAAAAATCATCATTCTTGAGTGAAAATATTAATTTTGCTATGAAAATATTAATATTGTCAAAGAACAAATAGTGAAGCCTCACATATGCACTTCAAGGGAAAATTTAAAGATTCTTCCATAGAGGTTTTGCAAAGTTTGTAGCAAAACTTTTTTTTTTTTAATGGTTCTGCCTAATACTGCCTGCCATTTGGATAAAAAGAAGTGATAGCTCTGAAGTTTAATCCCGAAGTGTTTTGATTTTGTGAAAGTGCTAAAAATGTAATTATCTATTTTATTTTATGGTGGTACAATTTTTTTTTCAAAGGAGAGTGCTAAACTGGTAAGAGTTCCTGGTCTTGGGTCTGAGACCAATGAGATACTTAGAATGTACAAGACACTATATAATCCAAATTTTGTTCTATCCTAGTGGTCAAAAGGTAGTGCTTATGTTGGAATTAGAAGAGGAAAAATACCCCCTCCTCCCTCGATATGGAATTCCTACTACTTTGATCCAATCAGTGTTTGCTATACAGTGCACTTTGTGTAACACAGCTGTCAGCAGTGGCAGACAGATGAATCACCTTGACACTTCCACTTTAGTACAGCACCTAAATCAAATGCATCTGTAAGTGTGGGCTATAAACTATTCCTCACCTGCTCAGGGGAGATGGAGAATGAGTGATGCAGATGACAGTGACATTTTCTTCATAAGAAAAAGTAACCTAGCTGGATAATGTTTAAATCCAGCATGTGGGACAGACTCTAGTGAAGTTTCATTGTGGATTGGCTCCCAGGCTTCTTGATTGCTAAGCAGTTAAACTGCTTCAGGGTAGCTACAGTGAAAACAAAGGCAATTTTCTTCATTTTTGTCCTCTTTAGACTTTTAATTAGCACTTTGTCAAAACAGTTACTCTTTAAATGTGCAAAAAGAACAGGAGTACTTGTGGCACCTTAGAGACTAACAAATTTATTAGAGCATAAGCTTTCGTGGACTACAGCCCACTTCTTCGGATGCATACAGAGTGGAATAAATATTGAGGAGATATATATACACACATACAGAGAGCATAAACAGGTGGGAGTTGTCTTACCAACTCTGAGAGGCCAATTAAGTAAGAGAAAAAAACTTTTGAAGTGATAATCAAGATAGCCCAGTACAGACAGTTTGATAAGAAGTGTGAGAATACTTACAAGGGGAGATAGATTCAATGTTTGTAATGGCTCAGCCATTCCCAGTCCTTATTCAATCCTGAGTTGATTGTGTCTAGTTTGCATGTCAATTCCAGCTCAGCAGTCTCTCGTTTGAGTCTGTTTTTGAAGTTTTTCTGTTGTAATATAGTCACCCGCAGGTCTGTCACTGAATGACCAGACAGGTTAAAGTGTTCTCCCACTGGTTTTTGAGTATTATGATTCCTGATGTCAGATTTGTGTCCATTAATTCTTTTGCGGAGAGACTGTCCGGTTTGGCCAATGTACATGGCAGAGGGGCATTGCTGGCACATGATGGCATATATCACATTGGTAGATGTGCAGGTGAACGAGCCCCTGATGGTATGGCTGATGTGATTAGGTCCTATGATGATGTCACTTAAATAGATATGTGGACAGAGTTGGCATCGGGCTTTGTTACAAGGATAGGTTCCTGGGTCAGTGGTTTTGTTCAGTGATGTGTGGTTGCTGGTGAGTATTTGCTTTAGGTTGGGGGGTTGTCTGTAAGCGAGGACAGGTCTGTCTCCCAAGATCTGTGAGAGTAAAGGATCATCTTTCAGGATAGGTTGTAGATCTCTGATGATGCGCTGGAGAGGTTTTAGTTGGGGGCTGAAGGTGACAGCTAGTGGTGTTCTGTTATTTTCTTTGTTGGGCCTGTCTTGTAGGAGGTGACTTCTGGGTACTCTCAGAGTTGGTAAGACAACTCCCACCTGTTTATGCTCTCTGTATGTGTGTATATATATCTCCTCAATATTTATTCCACTCTGTATGCATCCGAAGAAGTGGGCTGTAGTCCACGAAAGCTTATGCTCTAATAAATTTGTTAGTCTCTAAGGTGCCACAAGTACTCCTGTTCTTTTTGCGGATACAGACTAACACGGCTGCTACTCTGAAACCTGTCTTTAAATGTGTTCGTTCCAACACCACCTATGTTAGCCAAGCCTTCTACTATAACTATATCCTACCAGAGGAGAGGGCAATGGGGAAGAGTGTATATAATTGTATTGTAACAGAGCAAGACCATGCAAAAAAATGTGTGAACGAGTAGCCAAACAATAGACAACAAGTCCTGGTAGAGTATTGCTAGTTGTTTAATGTCCTGCTTCATAATATGACTTAAGTGATAGGCTAAATACATGCTCCTAAAAGAAAACCTGTCATTATTAAGGTTCTCCAAGGAGACACTGTAAATAGGGATCCAAGCCATGCCACTTAAAAGAACAGACCTCTATTCAACCAAGTTCTATATAGGGTCCCAAACTATAGTTCTGTGCTTCTAGACTTAAGCTCTTACTCCTTCTCAGAGGGTAAATGCATACTCAGGGATCATGCCCCAAATTCCTCCTCCTTCATGCATATGAAAATAGCAGTAAGTAACAATTCCTTCCTGTATCCACTATGGGGAATCAGTGCAGTTTACATGACACTATTTTTTACTGTAAAGTACTTACCTTTATTAGGTTTGGTGTGGGATAATACATTCTAACCATAGATGCTTCCTGTCAAATATGTGGAAAATATTTAACAGATCTTTAAATAATTAGTTTTAAAACAGTATGGTAGTAGTAAAAGTCATATATTCTATAATTTGAGTAGAGGAAAAGACTTTTATCAAGTGGAACTCTACCATTTGGATTATAAAATGCATCTTCTGGAACCATTACTGACTATTACTTTCATTTTCACTCATATTATGCTCATGCTAGACAGTATCTTTTTTTATATTTGTCATACAATTTGACATGAATCCATTAAAACTTTATTAAATTCGCATTCTCCTAATTTTATAGGCTGATTTTCTTTTTCCATGATCAAGGGTCTCCAATGTAATCCTAGGAAGCTAATTACAAGGGATAATGAGTTGAAGAATTGGCACAGTAAGCAAAAATGTTGAACAACTTTATATAACTGTTTGCTGTAAAAGTACTAACCTCTCAGTAAGTAGAGAGGTGGTACTGTTGATTTGTATAGTAGTTTATCTCAGTATAGTGTGAATTAAAAGAAAGTGGGACCTTTACTTTCAAACCTGCTTAGAGGTACAATATACAGTAATTTAAAGGTTTTGCACTTGCCTCTAAAGGTCGTTATAGAGACATGTGTAATGATCATTCTGTGTTAGCGTATTCTTGATAGTTGCAGCATAGCTTTATAGATTCAGTTCTGTACTTCAGAACTAACCAGTATAAAAAAGAAGCATATAGCCAGAGTAAGAGGAACAGTAAGTGAGTTTTTTCTTAGTCCTAATTTAGCTCCACATAATGAAAATCTCTTCATCAAAGCTATTGACCTATGGGGTAAGGTACAGCCTTTCTTAGTCCTTTGGGGTCACAAGAAGAAAAAACCCATTTCAGCATCACAGGTGCATCTTATTAGACACACAAAGCACTTGTTAACAGAAAATATGGGATAGCTCACATTTATCAAAATTATCCTTGACATTTCCTTTTGCTCAGCTGAAAACAGTATCTAAGCTCCCAAAGCTACATGTTACTGGCTAGAGAGAAACCCTTGTTTTGTTTGTTTGTTTTTGTAGAGGACATCCAAATGAATATCTAGTGAATAAGCATTGTTAACTGCAGTTATTTTAATAGCCTGATTAGCAATATTTATGCCTATGTTATAGGATTTTTTAATTCTGGAAACTTCTAACTATACATCATCTCCAAATATTTCCATAAGTGTAGCTAAATACTTATCGTTTGTTCTGTTTAAAAAGATGATGCTTATAAACACCATGCAAGGTGTTGGACACCCCCTGAAACGAACATCCTCTATTCACAGAGCAGGTAATGTATATCACAGGCAGGGGAGATGCAAACTTTGCAATTATTCCCCACCCGGCTGCCTCTGCCTGTCCGGAAGGAGATCACATTTAGGAGCAATTCAGTCTTCATACACATTCAGTTGATGGCCCCTCTGCAGTGACAACAAAGGTGCATGCTAGTGAAAGCTGTGGTAATGCTTTCTGTAATGTGTTAATAACTTTGAAAACCTAGCCTGCATGAAGCTTGTCTTTTTTTCTTCCAGACTGTCACTTAGACACTAAAAGAAGTGTTTGTGTGTGTTAATTGAATGTTGGCATTACAAAGTTTAACATAACTTATTGTTGAAATTATTATATGTATCAATAAACAAAACAAAAAAAATATCTTTATGGAGAGAGGGAAAACAAGGGTTAAGACAGGAACACTGTGTAATTGTGAATTGCATTATTATTAAGACTGACAAATCTGATTTAGTTGTCATGCCTACTTTAAATAATATTTATCAAAAGTTGATGAAGGCAAATATGATTATTTCTTAGTGCAAGGGTACCATTTTAAATGGTAGTTATAAAGGATTTTTTTATAAAGTATGCCTCTTGTTTGGTTTCACACATTTCTGTAGCAGCTGAAGGTACACAGGTAAGAGGATCTTGCAAAAACCAAGTTACTTAACTCCAGCAAAGTTCTTCCTAGATGTCGTCACAGGCTTCCAGCTATTAGGAAAATGAGCAACAGAAGGTCCTGTGGCACCTTTAAGACTAACAGAATTATTGCAGCATAAGCTTTCGTGCGTGAATGCCCACTTCATCAGACGCAAGTAATGGAAATTTCCAGAGGCAGGTATAAATCAGTATGGCGATAACGAGGTTAGTTCAATCAGGGAGGGTGAGGTGCTCTGCTAGCAGTTGAGGTGTGAACACCAAAAGAGGAGAAATTGCTTCTGTAGTTGGATAGCCATTCACAGTCTTTGTTTAATCCTGATCTGATGGTGTCAAATTTGCAAATGACCTGAGCAGTTTCTCTTTGGAGTCTGGTCCTGAAGTTTTTTTTGTTGTAAGATGGCTACCTTTACATCTGCTATTGTGTGGCCAGGGAGATTGAAGTGTTCTCCTACAGGTTTTTGTGTATTGCCATTCTTGATATCTGACTTGTGTCCATTTATCCTCTTGCGTAGTGACTGTCCAGTTTGGCGCATGTACATAGCAGAGGGGCATTGCTAGCACATGATGGCATATATAACATTGGTGGACGTGCAGGTGAATGAGCCGGTGATGTTGTAGCTGATCTGGTTAGGTCCTGTGATGATGTCGCTGGTGTAGATATGTGGGCAGAGTTGGCATCAAGGTTTGTTGCATGGGTTGGTTCCTGAGTTAGAGTTGTTATGGTGCGGTGCGTGGTTGCTGGTGAGAATATGCTTAAGGTTGGCGGGTTGTCTGTGGGCGAGGACTGGCCTGCCTCCCAAGGTCTGTGAAAGTGAGGGATCATTGTCCAGGATGGGTTGTAGATCACTGATGATACGTTGGAGAGGTTTAAGCTGAAGACTGTAGGTGATAGCCAGTGGAGTTCAGTTGGTTTCCTTTTTGGGCCTGTCTTGAAGCAGGAGGCTTCTGGGTACACGTCTGGCTCTGTTGATTTGTTTCTTTATTTCCTTATGTGGGTATCATAGTTTTGAGAATGCTTGGTGAAGATCTTGTAGGTGTTGGTCTCTGTCTGAGGAAAATGAGTTAATAATGTGACAGGTTGTGTCTGTTGCTATGGAGAATTCAATCAAACAACTGAGCAAATCATCAGTACAGACTGCTAAGCTAGCAAAGTTTACCACCTGTAGGCTAAGGAAAACATTAAACAACCTCCACATTCCCAGCATCCTAGCTCCATGTTATCAAAAGAAAACCTTTCCATATGATACACACACACACCTTATTATGCTAGTCTAGTTAACTACATTCCTTCATCAATGATGTAGCTCCTTTTCAAAACTAATCCCTTCCACATACTCTCTGCCCCCCTCTCTTTGTCAAGAGATGTTGACAATAGAGAAGCTTAAGATTTAAGTATACTTGAACATGAAGTGACTGTTCTGCCTTTAAGAACATAATCATTTGTGTATAATCAATTGATGCAAAACAGGTTTCAAATAATTTAAACATCTCTGTGCTTGTGATTCTCCTTTATCCTGGCCTCTTTTAGCTCATGCTTCTTTTGCTAATGGACTCATTCTTCTCCTGCTGTTCCTCCTCCTCCTCCTCCTCCTCTACCTCACTTTACATCTTAATGGCATACATCTGTTAGTGGACAGCTTGCACAGGATGAACATAAGGCGCTCTTTTCCAGGGTCAACTAAATTGCCAAGCTAGGGCCATTTAGCCTATTGAAATGTATCTTCAAAATTCCAGAAATTCTGCTAATGACAGATATCTTGGAATATTGTGCTACATAATAAACATAGTTGTGCAGGCCTATGTGAGGTCTGTAAAATCCAGTGTCTCATCACAGATATATATTGGGGTGTGCGTGTGTGTAATATATAATTATACTAACGTGTGTTCGCTATGATTTCAAATAATTCAGTCATAGTCTGATTTGGGTTTAATTCAGGATAAAGGAATATGAATGAAGCTCAGGAAGTTACATAACATTAATGTTTTGATAGATTTCTCTTTATACAGTGTCACCTTTAAAATGCCAACAGATATCGTACATTTGCCACACATGGGGAAAAACTGAAGTATCTATTGGCAAATGCTATCTTTTTTGATAATCACAGTGGGTTTTCTGGAGATTGTTATAGAATAACTCTACTGTCATATATGGGTATGTTAACAATAGACACTAGTTTTCTTAATTCTCCATATTATAGGCTATTTAAGAGCTGGATAAACAACTCACAAAGCATTTGATAACAAAGAAATGGCATACAAGTGAGCTGATTACACTAATATTGTCTATCAGCAAATACTTCAATGTTGTAATTGAAGGGCCTCTCTCTATATGCTTACCTCAGATGAGAATGAAACAATTGTAGTAATTTTTGTGGACACTAAACTTTTCTGCGTGGTTTGATATGTTCAAAGGTAGCACTGATAACTTAATAGTGTATTATACATTGTAACTAAACCACCATTTATAGTGTAGATTTTTATCATTATTGTTGTCGAAAAGTCTGCCCATCTTTAAATATAAAAAAAATCAGAAAGCTACAGGCTACTATATTGATCAATAATAAAAATATTTAACTCACCCTGTATCTGTATTATTAAAAATGTACTCAGAAACAGCAAATATCATTGTAAAACATGACTCATTGTTGCCCTCTGAATTTGAGAAAAAAGGGTCTTTGATCTGCTGAAAAAAAAAAATATATATATATATATATTTATGGATGCTAGAAATAATTCTGTACTAGGTCTTACTTAGTTCAATGAAAGTTTGACACAGTGCTACTAGAGAATTGGGGCCTTAACTATATTTGCTAAAAGTGGATATAAAGCTTACCTTGCACTACCCCAAGAAAGAACCAAACTCTGTATCTGGAAGATATAGGTTAAAAGAGTGAGATGAATGTACTAGAGAAAATTAGGGCTTGCCTATCCCAAAAAGGAAGCAAATCCATTGAAGGAAAGAGAGGCCTCTGGTTATGAAATATAGCTCAAAAGGGGGCTGAAATGGGTGGGGAAAAAAGATTGTGTTTATTTTTGCCCAGTGATACATATAATCACAGTGACCAACAGGAATTTATAGTAGAATATTTTCATTACAGTAGCATGGCTGTTACTTGTCTTATCATCATTCATGCACACACTGTCACAGCCAGACATTTAGATCAACCCTTCATTGGCTTGTTTTCATCTAAAAAGGAGCAAACAGGGAAGACAGGGACTGACAGAGGAAGAAATAAAGACTAAAAAATCAGCTATAGATATTAAAAAGGGAAAGGGTAGAGAAACATAGAAGAGAATTGATTTATACCAATTAGCTGCAGTTATCGGATGTGCCTCTTAGTATAGTCTAACTTCTTTTGTCCTGCTGAGAAATCTGAGTAAACATTATGGGTGTGATTAGCTGTGTAGTTAATATATCCAGGCTTTTTTTGTTTTCTGAATTACAGGCAGGGAATTTGAAAAGTAGTACCAGATGGGGTGAATGTTGTATTTGTCATTCTAAAAGTTATCAATGCACTTTTCTATAAGTACTAGTCGTGTCAAGGATTTGTCAAGTAAAGTGGTGGTATTAAATATCCATTTTATTGCACCACATTGAGTCCATCTGTAGAAATAAATCATACTGCTAAGTTTTTGAATCTCCAAGGAATGCTTAGATTTTTATAGTCTCCGGTAGTGTATCTTTAAGTTCATTGTTTAAAATATAAATTTTTGTTTGGTAAATATGTAATAAACGTCCCATGTACTGTATATATCCTGTTATAGACCAGTAAGTCCAATGAGGTAGCAATCACACACATACAATAGCTTCCATTAACCGGTGGGGTTATGTATGTTTTGAGAAGATAATATATATGTATATGTTACAGAATGATATGTAGAGGAGACAATAGTAAAAAAACAACAGCAAAAGGTTTAAACTTTTCTTACTCTTTTTGTTAACAGATAAGGGACTTAAAGACCTTCTTGTCTTTATCTTACCACTTGTATTAGAGTTAATAAAATGCCCACATTTATTGACCAGGTAACTGATACAAGTTAGGGGATTCAGTTCCAATAACACTATTGATTTTCCAGTGAGAATACCCCTCCAAAGTTTAATTTAAATCCTTGGAAATGTGTAAGTAGGAGTCCTCTGCTTCTTACCATGCAAAACAAAGAAAAAGATAAATCCCATTCTTGGGAGACTCTGTTCTTGATTTCAAAATGGTCCCTGGGAAAACCCAGATCTCTGTTAACTTTAAAAATTATTTGCTAAGAGAAAATATAAGGGTGAATGAATAAATGCAAATTGAACCTATCAATGTCTGGTGGTGGGTAAAATGATAAGGTGGTTTGGGTAATGGGCCAAATGTCTATTTTGTTTCCACAATGAATTGTTTCCATACTTTTGTAGACACAAAATGAAGCCCAGCTTCTCAAAATCTGTGAAAAAAATCATCTATTGGATTGTTTGTTAACTTCCTGATGCTTGTGGTAATGGACTCTTGAAGATAATAAGAACCATTTTTGTTCAGACATAATCCACTGCCCCATTGACTGTAACATAGTGGAACAATAAGATTCAGTGCCTGCCTCTATTGCCACCTTACCAGGATTATGCTTATAGTAATTTCCATGGCCTCTGCTACAAGTACAGAAAAGGCTGGACACGGTGGAGCATGTACTGCACCACTGATAATCCAATAGGTGCTGTTGTCTGCTCTGGTATATGGTTGTGCCATGTGTTGTGCTTTTATTAAAAGGATATTGCCAAATAACCTTTTATCTCTCTCTCTCTCTCTCTCTCTCTCAAATACCATTGTAGAAGCTTTAACATGCTCCCTACCAATTTTGTCCTTTTTCCATTTGATAAACATTGATTTGTTGTCTTGTTTCTAATGGAGCTTGAAATTAACACAACTCTCTTTATTTACATCCTTGTTTGTGCAACCACTATCACCGGTAATTTAACAGTGCAAGAAATACATTATATACCCACACATACACACTCACTTTCCTCCTAAACAACCAATCTGGGAAGAGTGCTAATTAGTTTATTGCTATAACAGAGCCAGAAAGAGAAGACAGGGTACGCAGAAGTCTTACATAAACCAGGCTTTTCTTGTTAATGGTGTAATAGATTAAAATAGATATTTATACATTCCATCCTAATGATGATTAAATAATGTAGCATACATTTTGAGCCCAAAAGGGTTAATATCTTTAGGTATACTTTTTTGTAAATTAAATTTATCAGAAATATTCATAAAGGAGCACTAAAAACAACAGTTAACAAGCTATTAAGTTCAACTGATGGCTGTTAATGGAAGGGTAGAAAAGACAAAGACCTGCAAATAAAACTGATCTAATGAGGAGACAACCTCTATAATATCAAATATCATTTAATAGCCTCCATTTTTAGCTAATATCATGCTGTAACTAATTGGTCAAAACAGTCCCAGAATAATAACACATTGTCAGCACCCCAGAAGAATATATTTTAAAAATTAGCATTTCCACTCAACTAGGCTAAACTTAGACATGGTGTACATTTTTATAGTTTACTTGAGGTCACTTGAGAAGTAATCTCTTACATCAGTTGTAAATTTGCCCTGTTAACTCTACTTTTCATCCTCTAAATCAGTGGTGAGCAACCTGCGGCCTGTGAGATAGCAAACTGGCTATCTGGTATGATTTTTGCAATGGGAAATCTTTAAAAATCTCTTTAGAATATTTTTTTAAAAACTCTATTACTTTGTATATTAGAATCCTGGGGGTTTCTTTGTAGGGATGGATGAGCAATTTTTATAAAAAAGCACCAGGCCAAACCTTATCAATCCTTCTAATCACATCATACCATTCTTGGTGTCAACAAACTTTTCATTAAATTTTTCTCCCCTTTTTGTTTTCATTTGGAATTGCCTAATTTTAGCCATGACTAGAGCAGAAATATTAAAATATTGTGTGAAGAGAAACTCTTCTCATGGTATATCTGACCCAAGCACAAATATGAAGTACCAGAAATGTCATAACAACCTAGTCTCATAAAATCTCTAACATCTAAAATTCTGGATGCTTATTCAGATCAACTGAATCTCTGAAAATTTAGAGGTTTACCCCATTGCAATCTTTATTTCAGAAAGTACCTAGGGTCCAGTCCTGCAAACACCCATTATTATGAGTCATCTTACTCCCAGAAGAAGTGTCATTAAGTTCAGTGGTACTTTTGTTAATAGGATTACATACTTGAATTTCCAGGACTGGAGACTAAGTGGTTCTATAAACCTTTTCATTGTGGTCCGAATCATGCAATCTTTCTTCAGTCTAAACTTCCAGATGACTTCACTGGGAGTCAGGGCTGCAAGATTCGGCAAAAATATAGAATAATAAAATGAAGGCACATTCAAGGGAGAAATTCTAACGTAGTTTGGGTTGGTACAGTCTTCATTATGTGGTATCAGATTATAAGAGTGAAAATTATTATAAATAAAAAGGTAGCAGGCAGAGAAGTGTGTGTGTGTGTGTGTGTCTAGGATTGGTATTCTATGCTCATTGTAGAAGCCAGCGAGTGGGATCGGTTGCTGCCACTATTATTAATCTTTATCTTGTGTTGGCACTTGGCTATCAGAACACTGCTGAAGTTTGATGGGGCCTGGAACAAATGATCTTTTATGTCTCTGACCAGTCAAGGAAAGAAGGAAAGACTTTTGTGAGCACAGGGTAAATATACAGCAGAACTTTTATTTTTCTTTAAGCTTTATTTTGTTTTGTATCTGACAGAGGTCAACAACACAGAGAAAGTACAGCCTTTCTGTCAATATTCTTTGCTCACGATTAGGAATATTTATTTTCATTCATGATTCACAGTTGTTACAGCAATTCAATAAAGCATTCCAATATAATCTTACTCCCATATTATATCAAGTAATTAATAAATAAGGCACAAGACCATGTGTGCCTTGTTGGGATTGTCATGCCTCAGGTGAGCTGTTAGATTGGAGGTCTAAAAAATTTTTTATCTACTATGTAAATATAATCTTACCTGAGAAATCCAAAGATTGGGCAGAGGTTGACACAACCTTCTAAAAATCTGGCCCTGTGTAAACAAGTAAATGCAATCAGATATAAGGACTGTTCTATACCCATTATACATTCATCGGAAAGGATATTTGTTTATTCAATAGATAGGTATTATTTACTATAAACATGATAGTCTACTGCAATACAAAATAATCTAGGGACGGTCTAATGCCTAAAGGCCCAATTCTGACACCGCTACTCTTTGCGAATGGTCCCATGGAAGTCAGAGAGAACTCATGAAGTAAGGTTCTACTGAAGGTGAAACAGTTGGGTGCTTAGTGCGCTAAGGATCCTGGAAATCTATAGTTTTTTTTGGAAAATGGGGGAACACTAAAAGTAAAAACAGAATAAGGAAGCACACAATGAAATCTTTTCTTTGTAAGTGTAGCCCTTTTTGCCAGGTGGAGTCAGCAGCAACGAGGGCCAGGTTCAATAAGCAATACAACAGAGAACCGGCTCGAGCCCCCACCCCGTAATCTGGGGAAATCAAATACCACCCATGGATGCCTCTCTGAGGCAATACTTCCCGCTTGCAAGCATGAAGTCTGCAAAATAACTTTTTATTAAAAGGGGAAAGGAACCCAGCATTAATTTGGGAAAGCACCACAACCACAATTCAAACACATCTGACCATGAGCAAAACACCCATCTCAGAATGCGTGGGACGGGTTTTTATTGTTTTTAATATGTTTTCTCTGTAATGCTTTTACCTTAAGAACAGATTTACTTGCTTAGGAAGAGCTGTGTAGTAACTTAACTATGGCAATCACAGTTTTACTGTTTCTAAGGAGAAAAGTAAGGCAGGCCTGGTTAGGCAATCTCATTGTGCAGCCTGGAAATGCTGTGGTCAGAAAGGAGAGAGATGCACGTCTCTGCCCAGGAGAGATAACAGCTAGGGAGTCAGAAGCCTAAGAGTTGGGCCCTTGCTGGATCATAGAGTGGGAATTCAGGTACGGTTTCCCTGAATTGAGACAGATGTTGACAAATTTAGGCTCTGTTCTTGTAATATTATTGGGAGTCCCCAGATGGCATTTTTCTAGTTAGTCCTCCAAGTTCTGTTTGTCTGACTATATAAGCAATTAGGTCCTGTTGACATGCTAGCTGTTAGTTGTAGTACAGTTCTTTCTAGAAACTATACAGAGACCAGTAAAACTGATTCCCTGAGTGAATCTGACTACAATAATTTCTTAGGTGCTGGGCTGCTTCCTACATGTTATATACATGAAAATAAACAGAAAATGGTTTGCTGGAGTCTGGTGGCCCAGCATGAACTAGGAAAATACGAACCTTTCTGACTGGAAAAAATTCAAGCACCACATACAGCTCATTTTCAAGAGCCCTCAAATCCCCAAGATGAGGAAGAAAAATGATGTTGCATGCTGATGTGTGAAATATGGCAAATAAGTGAACTAAATAGAAAAAAAAGAGTAGAGGGCATATTACAGAAGGTTTATGAATATGTCACCCTCAAAAGTTAACTAAATGTTTACAAGCTAGAAATTGCATTACAAAGTACAAGGCCCAAGACATCCCAGAGTAAATGTTGTTTATTATTATATGTATTTATGGCAACACCCACTATGGCCTAGGCACTTTCTAAACCCTCAAGGATTGTACCCTGATGCAAGATGTTCACAATCTAGGGACAAAAGAGTTACAGTTTGCAGCATGGTTAATAGTTGCTGATTAAGGACTGTACACGTCCTAACACACACACAATTATTTGTGACAGGAGAACATTCAAGTCAGTTTTATCAAAAGTACATGAAAAGCTGATAGTTGAGGGAGCTAAGCTTGATTAAAGAAAGAAGTAGATGTTGCTAGAATTCATGAAATGGCAGAAGCCCAGCTAAATCTCTGTCTAAAGAAAAGGAATAATGGAGTCTTGCTTTCCCTACAGTCAAAAAAAATATTACCTGGTATCAGTACCATAAATTCCAAACTCAGGGACTCTTCACTATAAACATCTTGTCTCAACCCACTTCTTTTTAAATCAGGGGACTGGTAGCTTGAGCACTTCTGGTCATCGCTGCTGCCATAGTATCATAGTCTTTTATCCGAGAACTACCTAGTTCCAGTCACCATTTCAGAAAATAATATTGTAAAACTCTACTTGGCGTATCAGAAGGAAATCAGAACAGACTAAGTGAATAAAGTATCATTTATTTAAAAGGTTAAATAAACTATATGTACTTCCCTTGAAAATAATTCAGAAGAAAGTATTATGAGATTATATAAACTACTGGCCACACACTAAGCACTACTTTAAATTGTGAAAAAGACAGGAAATGAAGAATTTATTTCTAAATTCCTTTACATAGCACTTAGTTTATATCTCTACTACTGTACTGGAATAACTAGAATAAATAGTTTTTAAAAATGAGAAAATTATCTAGAGGTTAAATATATTTTCAAATGTAACTATTAAACTATACAGAGCCATTCTTAACGGGTCACATTCACCCCGGTGTATTCTTCAGTAGAATTACACTAGGGGTTAATTTGGCTCAATACTCTAATATTAATGGAGTCTATTTCATTGGCTGCTGATATGACATTAAGTGAATATTCAAGCATAATAAAAAAGTGGAAATAAAACAAAAAAGAGAGAGAGGTGTAATGAGCATAGTGTCTGCTATGAGTTCTATCTAGTTCTTCTTTTCCAGAAGTTCTGAATCTTAGCTAAAGTCCATCTAGAAGATTTTATCTGAAATTTCTATAACTGCTAAACTCCCTGTCTCTTGGCAACTATCTACTAGAATCACAAAGCACTGTAGTTCCTCTATTCAGCATGCTATTGCATGAAGTTCTTGGAAAGGTCATCTTCTTGGGCAGTGAGTTTTCTTTCTCCACCAGTGGAACTGTGCTACAGGCCTCATAACAGAAAACGTGCTAGACAAACCGTAGTCCTCATTTGTAGCAGGAGTCACAGAATCAGCCAAAGTAGGCCCAGAAGTGTTTTGCTCTGATAGGAAGAACCACAGCCAAGGTGTTCAATGCCTATACCAGTCTCCTGCACAAATATTTGTCCTTTCTTGCACCCTGGTGTACAAATTGTCCCGAGCCCAGCCACGTTAGTGGGATGAGTAATACACTTCTTCCAAATGATATTGCACATGTATCAGAGTTATATCCTATCTTATGAATAGGGAAAAAAAAAACCTGTGCTGTCACAGATACCACTTTGTAATAACTGGACTAATGCTGGTTTTTAATGGCAGACACTGCACATTTAATTTTTTTTCTAATTGTGCTGCTTGTTGTTTGTTCTTTCAAAATCTTATTAAGGGAATAGTTCTTGAAGTTAGTGAGAATTCTACCTGTTTAAAGACTTTACCTTCAAGCTTTATGACCTTAAAATTGTCCTTGCTATGGTAGATCTCTTCAATCCCCAAAGGTTTTTTCAGTTGTTTTAAGATGATGATAGCTTATTCTGCCTATTTCCCTGAGTACTTTGAGTCCTGCGATATGACCAATAAAATCATCCAATACATTTTAAAATACTCAATATTGTTTTTAATTTTTGCCTAAAAAGTGAAGCTGTGTGTGTTACAGCTACAGTGGCTTAATTTCTTAAATAAGGGCTCAGGTTTGTTCATGCTCTTTCTATCGATAGAGAATCCCTATGAGCAAGGGGGATGTGTATGTCGTACACGCACACACATCATAGTGGACTTGTCCATATGCACTTTATTTATTCTGTTCAAATATTTTATTAACTAAAATATAAAGCATGCTTTGAAAACTAATTCAATTTATTATTAATTTTGAGATTGTAGCATTTGGTTTGCAAAAAGGCTTAAGTACTTTAATGCCTAAAGTATGTTTATTTTTTAGTAGAATGTTAGTAAAAAAAAAAAAAAAAAAGCAACTGTCAAAAGAGGAAAATCTCTCATTTCAATTAATTAAAAGAGCTGTTTATTAGAGAAACATAAAACCTTAAACTTATAACAGTTGTTCACTGCAATAATATCATCTTCAAATTCAAGCTACTGTTGAGTATCAACATTTGTAATATTTCTCTTCAACCTGTGTATGGATTTATAACAACCAAAAGTTCATTTCAAATATAAGTCCTGACCCAGACAACGTAATATGATATGGTAGAATCGTTTGAAAGGATAAATTGAAACCTATACTAGGAATAAAAACAAGCTACATGGAAAGCCCTGGCTAATAAGTAGGTTGTTTTCAGGCACTTGGCCTGTAATATTTTAGCACTTTTTTTAAACCTTCTTTTCCATTATTTTTATTTCTGTTTTTTTTAAAGAAAACCATATGGTTAAGCTCAGTAAAACTTTTGTTTGGTCATCTTAAATCAACTTTTTCCTGCTAATAACTGAAGATGGTCCACTTGCTATATTTGAGCAACTGTTTAGCGGCACAAAGTTATTTTCTCCAATTTCAATACATTTGATTTTTAATATTAAGCATTATTTGTGCTACTCATAAAGTTCTTTGCTATAAACGTAATTCTTGTGCATTTTTTTATTAACTACTGTCCTGAAGTAGCATGTGTTTCTCTTTTGTTGATTAGGGAGATTTTGAAGTGGTGTTTGTAATTAGGAGTGTCAAACCTGATATGAAGGCTAAACTCACATGAAAATATTTGATAATTTGCATGAAGGCTAGAACAATGTATTTCATCATGTTGAAGACTACAGTACAGTGACTGCAGGGTCCAGTCCTATTTCTGTTGAAGTCAGTGGGGAGAAAGAACTGGGCTCTTTATCCCTAGTATAGTTAAGATTGTTACCAGATTTGTAAGTGGGCAGCACTTTGTACTGAATAGATTGCCCCAAATTAGGTATATGAATGTACTCTAAAAGGCTAGGACCTATCAAACTCCGGCCTGTTCTCAAGGATTATTTCTACAGTAATTTGGAAAACTACTGTACATTAGTTACTTCTGTTAACCAGTGTTATTATGTTGACTGTGTGGTACTTAAGTATACTCCCTCTTCCTTCAGCATATAATATTATTACGGTTTCTTTTATATTTGCATAAGTAACGTTATCTTTTGTTTTGGGCAGACTTGGATTTGTAAAAATAATAAATATCTATAACAGAATATTCTTGAACAAAAACATTTAAATCAGCTATCCTGTTCTTCTGTTGGACTCCAGGGATGATGTCCACAGGCAGGGCCAGCTCCAGGCACCAGCTTACCAAGCTTACAAGCAGGTGCTTGGGGCGGCCACTTCGGAGAGGGGTGGCATGTCCAGCTGTTCGGCAGAAATTCAGCGGACGGTCCCTCACTCCCGCTCAGAGCGAAGAACCTCCCGCCGAATTGCCACCGCAGATCGCGATTGCGGCTTTTTTGTTTGTTTGTTTGTTTTGTTTGTTTGTTTTTTGTTTGGCTGCTGGTGGCGGCCAAAACCCTGGAGCCGGCCCTGTCCACAGGAGCCTACAATACTTTCCTTTCTGTTATAAATATGCAGTTGACCTATTTACATAATGTTAGGAAGAGAAAATGATAAAAACAAACATATTTGTCTTTCTGAAAGGGTTGTGTGAGAAAATCTTATTTATTTCACTCTCCTTTACATTTCCTATTCGCTTTTAGAAACTGCAGATTGAGGCAAGCTTCCTTCAGCAGGGGATGGCTGTTTAAGACTCACCCTAGAAGCCTTCATTGCTGATCCTCGATCAGTGGGACAGATGAGTCAAATGCAGTTATATGAGGCAGCTCTTCCACCTACCACTAAGGTGCATTGCCTCAGTAGAACTCTCAGGATGTGTAGGCTTGAGAAGTTAGAGAATGCAGTCCAATCTTTCTCCACTGGCATCAAAAGGGGACTTACAATTGATTTCGATAGGCACAGATTCAGGCTTTGGATAAGGAAACTGAACACTGGAGTGCATAGCACTTTAGAAATAATAACATTTTAAAAGAGACAGTTCCCAGCCCTGAAGAGGTTACAGTCTGACCCACCCACCCACTCCATTTCTAGAAAGGCTTCTGGATGGTAAGCTCACTCACACTTGGGAGTACTTGGGAGGTGTGGAACACAACACAAGTAAGGGGTTAAAAATATGCACAACAGGGGGCAGAAGAAACAAAGAACAAATTTCTTTGATTTTCACCCAATCTTATGTCTCTATTATTATTTATTATGTTTATTACAGTAGTGCTTGTGGCCCAGACAAGATCAGGGCCCCATTGTGCTAGACACTGTATAAACATAGAGTAATAGACAGTCCATACATTGAACAGCTTACAATCTAAATAGAAAAGACATACAAATGGTAGGGGAAAGGAATATTACATACATAAAGAGAATGATGGTTTGTTGGTTTAGACCAGGGTTTCTCAATCTGTGGGTCAGGACCCAAAATTGGGTCTCCAGAATGTTTGAAAGGGTTGCATGGCAGCTCCTGTCCCACAGAGCTGACTGGGCTTGTCTCCCTGCTCCAGGCACTGCAGTGTCTGGGGTCTGAGTGCCACTCAGGTCTGGTCCAGCTGTCATGATGATGGGAGCCGGGCAGGCCAAATTTGAGTGAGCAGTACTGCAACCCCATGAGCCAGGTCACAACTCCATTCACACAAATTTGGTCCATTCGGGGGGATGCAGCCAAACCCGAGTGGTGCTACAACCCTGAAGGTTGCAATGCCTGAGTCGGAAAGCCAAGCCCAGCCAGCCCCACAGCACTGAGGCTGCAGGAGCCACCACTGTGGGGTGAGTGCCAGGCATGACCCAGCGCTCCCCCAGGGGACAGGATCTGGCCAGGGTGGACCATAACCAGGGCGGGGTGAGCAGGGCAGCTACCTCCATCCCCTAACTCACCTCAGTGCGCCACCCAGCATGTCAGGGTTGGAAGCCACAACTAGAAAGTGTGAGGGGGGGAGCATGTGAACTTGTATGCCCCCCCCAAATTAAATGGATTAAAAACTGACTAACTGATATTTCACAAAATGGAACTGTAAATGAGTAATCCTCTTTGATCAGGTGTGTTTTTAAGTGGGGTCCCACAGGGATTGGTGGTTGGCACCATGCTATTTAACATTTTTATCAGTGATAAAGTTTGCAGATGACACAAAGGAAGTTGGGGGACTGGTAAATAAGGAAGAGGACAGATCACTTGTACACTGCAATCTGGAGTAACCTGACTGAGGGACTGGATAGTCAGAAAAGGTCAGAAGTTGCTCTGTTTGGCTTCTTTGGCTATTTTTCGCCAGTTTAAGATGAAGGAACCTGCTCCAGGAGCTGGATGGGGCACCTCTCTGAACATAGATTGTATCCCAAGGATTATCAAAGGAAGGGTGAGCTGGAGAGGAAAAATGTGTGCAGAGTTTATTACTTTTGTATAGATCTATGTATTACACATGTGATTAAGTAAAGATCAACAGTGTTGTAGAACTCTGTGTGAAGCGTCCAGGTGTGTTATGTGCTATACCTACCATGTGCTCCCTGAGAGAGTTAAACTATAATCCAGAAGGCTCATACCTTTGGTGGAATTCTGGAAGATGATGTGTTTAAGATACAGGGGCAATATGAGGAGTCAGCACTAGTTCTAGGGGCTAGGCAGCTGGGGTGCGTAGTCACAGCTCTCAGATGGGAATGCTAAATACTGTGTCTGCATTGTGAGTGTGTCCAGGGACCCTGGCAGTCCAGAGACTTAAAGCACCTGGGGATCCAGAGGCTGGATTCTCCTCACAGCAATCTGACAAGCCACCAGTAGGTGGAGTCTGACCCAGTCTGGGACACTTGTGATCATCTGTTCTGACCTGTGTAACAATGGTTTGTTCTGCCCTATAATCTATGGAACTGTGCATTCTGCTCAGCATTGGATGGGGCTGGTCATAGACCCCTGATTCTGAAGGCCCAATCCAACATAGTCAACACAATCCAGATCACCCCTAAAACCCTGGTCAAGACCTGTCTTCAGCTGCTGGGGCCTATAGCAGCTGATATTTTCATTACAGACCATGCAAGACTGTGAATGTGATGCCTTCAAGGGTGGATCAGAACTGTTTATTCACTGAACAGACACAGTCTAACTACACTAATTTCCATACCCACCTTCATGAAGAAATCTCTCAATTGGTGGAAATACCCTCACAACATTTGTACAGGACTTCCTTTCACCTGTCCTCACCCAGCAGTTACCATAATGACAGATGTATCCTTGTTGGGGTGGGAATTGCATCTAGACACCCACATGGCCCAGGGCAGGTGGACACCTCAGGAAACCATTCTGCACATCAACCTCCTGTGAGTCAGAACAGTCAGCTATGCCTGTCTCCATTTTCTACCACTAAGCAGGGGCAAACATATAAAGGTCATGACAGATAAGGTATCATGCATGTTCTTTATCAACTGCCAATGAGGGGCAAGATCCCCCTCCCTCTGTGCCAGAGCTGTCAAACTTTGGAATTGGTGCATGTACAATCAGATCATCATCACAGCAGCTTACCTCCCAGGAGTTCAGAATGTGACCACAGATACACTCAGCAGGCACTTCTCTCAAGACCATGAGTGGGAGATAGATTCCATCATACTTCAGCACATATTCTGGCAATGGGGCACCCCTCAAATAGACCTGTTTGCCACAGTGGTAAACAAGAAATGCACCCAGTTCTGCTCCAGACGCAGGCTGAGTAATCGGTCCTTGGGGGATGCATTTCACCTTCAATGGTCATCGGTTCTAATATACACATTCCCCCCAACTCCTCTAATATCCATATTCCTACTCAAAATAAGAAAGGACAAAGACAGAATTATTTAAATAGTCCCAACCTGGCCTAGACAAACATTGCTCCCTTACCTGATACAGCTAGCTGTTCATTCACTGATCACTCTCCAAGTAGCTCCTCATCTTCTCTCTCAGGAATGCAGGAAGTTCCTTCACCCCAATCTTGGAGTTCTCTGTCTCAAAACATAGCTGGTCAGTGGTTAACAGGATTAGAAACAACCTGTTCAGAGGAAGGAAAAAGAGAAACCATGTACCTGCTACACTTACTTACAAAAATGGACAAGATTTGCTTGCTGGTGTGACCTCAAACACATTCCACTGCCAACCTCATCACTGTCAGACATACTGGACTACATTATAGAACTAAAAAACAGAGTGCTGTTTCTGAATTCCATTAGAGACCACTGGCAGCAATCATAGCTTTCCATTCTTCAATAGAAGGTTATTCTATATTTGCCCATCCAATGGCAGTGAGGTTCCTCAGGGGGCTTGGAAAGCTGTTTCCACCAGTCAAATGTCCTCCTCCAGTTTGTGACCTCAGTCTGGTTCTTAAATGTCTTTATAAGATCTCCATTTGAACCGATGTCTACCAGCTCATGCCTCCATTTGTTGATGAAAACAGCATTTTTGGTAGCCATTGTGTCAGCTCAATGAATTGGGGAGATAGGGGCCCTTCTGGCATACCTCCCTTTCACAATATTTTCAAAGACAAGGTCACATTATGATCACACCCCAAGTTTTTACCAAAAATATCTTCCGATTTCATATTAACCATCCCATTCACCTCCCTATCTTCCACCGTAAACCTCACCTGGACAAAGATGAGGCATAGTTACACACACTTGATGTCAGGAGAGCCCTGGCCTTGTATCTTGACAGTACTAAACCATTCAGAAAGACTCCCAATTTTTTTTTTTTGGTCTTGATCACAGACAGATCAAAAGGGTCTGTAATCTCTAAGGGTATGTCTTCACTACTGGCCGGATCGGTGGGCAGTGATCGATCCAGCGGGGATCAATTTTATCGTGTCTAGTCTAGACACAATAAATTGATCCCTGAGCGCTCTCCTGTCGACTCCTGTACTCCAGCTCTGCAAGAGGCGCAGGCAGAGTCGACGGGAGAGCAGCAGCAGGTGACTCACCGTAGCGAAGACACCACGGTAAGTCGATCTAAATATGTTGACTTCAGCTACGTAACTTAGATCGATCTCTCCCCCTTCTTCCCCCCCCCCCCCCAGTGTAGACCAGGCCAAAACAAAAACTCTCCAAATGGATACCCAACTGAATTAGCTGTTGCTAACAATCTTGTAATCTCCAGGCACCCTCGTACATATGAACTCATTCTATGAGATCTATTTCCACTTCTACAATCTTTCTCAAAAATGTTCCCATCATTGAAATACGTAGAACCGCGAGTTGGGCTTCTGTACATACCTTCCTTGAGCACTATGCAATAACTCACAGTTCAGCTTCCAATGCTGCATTTGACTCAGCTATACTTTCTTCAATATTGGACTTGACTCCAAAGCCCCCTCCTCCTTAAAGGGAACTGCTCAGTAGTCACCCGAGTGAAGCACCCATTGGGACATTAATCAAAGAAGAAGAAATGGTTACTCATCCTGTGCAGCAACTGTGCTCCTTCGAGATGTCTCCCCCTATAGGGGCTCCACTACCCGCCCTCCTTCCTCTCTGCTTTAAAGTTCTCTGCTATGGAGCTTCACAGTAGAGAAGGAACTGAAGATGGTTCACCCACGCAGTGCTATATAACAACAGCACGGAGCACAAGACTGAGTAACACACATGCATGGACCAAATGGATACTGCTATGAGAAATCTCCAATCAAAAGTGCATGGGGCGCAAGTGCACCTAGAGTGGAGCAACCATAGGGGGACACATCTCCAAGAGCCACAGTTACTGTACAGCATAAGTAACCATTTCTTTCTTGCACTGTGATTCTTTTGGAATTAGATGTGTTTATATATAGACCCCAAAGTTGCAAATACTTATTTATATGAGTAACTTTACACATGTCAATTGACACCACCTCATCAATTATTGGGAGTGGATGTCATCCACCCTGATCGAATTGGCCCTGTCAACACTGGTTCTCCACTTGTGAGGTAACTCCGTTCTCTTCATGTGTCAGTATATAATGCCTGCATCTGTAATTTTCATTCCAGGCATCTGAAGAAGTGGGTTTTTTACCCACGAAAGCGTATGCCCAAATAAATCTGTTAGTCTTTAAGGTGCCACCGGACTCCTTGTCATTTTTACACATGTGAGCAGGTCCTTGAGTAACTCACATGTGCAAGTGTCTGCAGGAGCAGGGCTTTAATAATAATATGTTTGTATCTGATATTTTACCAAGTTTAGTTTGACTGATTGTTTTTATTTGTAATTTACCTAGTTTTCTTTTGTGATTGTCGGTAACTTCACAGAAACGTTTCTCTATGATTGATTGTTGATCTCCTTCTTGAAAATAATAGACGGAAAGGATGTTCTTATAGCTAAAAGCACAAGGGGCGTCAAGGATAACTGTGTTCTATGTTGGCTCTTTCACAGACTTGCTGTGTGACCTTGGGCAAGATACGAATGTGGGGTGCCTTTTGTTTTTGAGTATTCAACTTGAAACATGATGTAAGGCTATATTTTCAGATGTGCTCCACATCTGCAACCATTAATGTAAATTAAAATAATAAATAGACCTTGGTGTTTCAAGTAATGTATTCCAAATTAGTGGATACTTTTTGAAAACATAGGTCTTGGTGTCTTAGTGCTTCCTTTTTTCCTATTTGTAAAATGAAGATGATAATTCGTGAGTTTGTGAGGCTTAATTCAGTACAATTTCTAGGCACCTTCATTTAAAGAGAAAATGCCATAGAAGTTCAAAGTTTTATGTTTGTTTTTCCATGTGTAAAAAGTGAAGGTATCTGGCCCTCTGCACTCATGTCTCCCATTGAATAAAAGATCTACCTGCCCAGAAGAGTTGCAGCATAAAGCCCTTGCAAAATAATAGTAAACACCATGGAAAATTAAATTGTTTATTAAAGAGAGGGAATTCTATTGTTCATAATGTAGTTATGTGTAGTCATGAGATCCTCTGGCTATGTTGTAGAGTTAAGCAGATTCTAAAATTGGATTGTATTAAGTACAGAAAATGTGAAAATATACAATCTATTCCAAGAACCCACAGCATTGGGATAAATTAATAGATGAATTTGTACAGTACGTGGTTGAATCAGGGAGAGATATAGTGCAATGTTGTACATTTGCCTAACAACTTGTTCTGAGAGCAAAAAACAAAGTACCACTGTATGTTTTTTCTTATCGAATGGAAAGAATAACAGTCTCAATTCTTGAAATGTAAACCCCCACATTAATTTTATTTTTTGATATGTCATTGTAATTCAAGAGATGTTTTTAATCTCAGGATTGCTGGGGCACAATAAACTATTTTAAAAGTATTTGGCAAGGATCCCTGTGCTTAGCAACAGTCCCTTTCATTTAAAACTGTTTTTTGAACCCAGCCATTCAAAGCTTTGTTCCACTTATTAAAATAAAGTATCGTACTTCAAACAACTGTTTCAGAGAATAAAATCAAGAGGACAGAGTTAGAACACAATGCACAGAAAATATAAAAGTGAAAAATACAACTACTTTGTATACATCATGTTTTTCATTAAGAGGGATTATAAAAGTACAGAATACTGCTTACTTTTATGTGGCTTTATCAGGATGTCCAATACTCCCCATTCTTTTTATAACGTCTTGAAATTCATTATGCGATTTAATTTTAATTGATTTTTTATTTTGAATGAGTGATTTTGATTGATGAGAGACTGCTTTATTTTGGTGTATTTTCCAGGTATAGAAGTGATGTAAAACACAAAAGAGAAACTTCAACACAAAATATAGTATAGGTTCCACGTCTTTTGCTGTTGGTTTATATAATTAAGTGAGCTGCATAGTTAATATGTTTGTATATTTTTATATGAATCTCTTTCAAATGCATTCACTCTCTGTACCTACTGTTCAACCTCATTTTTGTTTTGTAGGCTAATTTACACTTCATTTAACATTTTTGTGAATGTAATTTTCATTTTGTTTTCATTCTGTCATAATTATTGTTTGTTTGGTTTTTGCTCTAGAAGCACTGGATAACGCTGACTTCAGGAACAGAATGTAAATGCTCTATTTGCTTGCATAAATAACCCCATGTGATTCATTCTTCACTACGTCCTGTTTCACATGCATTCCTTAGAAAGTAAAGGATGATGTGTAATGCCACACAAAAATCCTGTTCAAACTATTTAGTAAAAGAGTTACACTTTGTTTAGTTTGGATTTACTAAAAATTTAATGTACTGCCTTATAGTCAAATACCTCTTTGGAATTGTGTCTGAATAAGGATAAGGGCCTGATCTTGTGAAGTGCTGATTGACTCATAGAGAGTCCTGAGTGCTCTCAATTCCCAGTGAAGTGAAGAGAAAATTGACCTAAAGGATGTCAGAATTAGAGCTGTGCTGAGAAAGGTAATTACATTTCACTAAGGATATTAATATTTCAAAATTTGGTTATGTTCAGATGAGGAACAAAACACCAACATTTTGAAATTCTTTTTGAAAGGGAAAGCCTTTGGGTCTGCAACTCCAGGGCGGTCTGCCTGGCTGGCTGTCCCAGGGTCACAGAACCTGCGAGGTCTGGGTCCCCAGGCAGTCTGCATAGAACCCTGCTGAATTCAAAAAGCCTCTGTGGAATGTTTTAATTTAGATACATTGATAAATTCAGATGAAAAACTGTTTCATCAGAATTTCTCTGACCAGCTCAAGTCTGAATCTTCCAGGGGACAGTCAACACCCCACAGAGTAGTGCCCTGAGTAAAGTCTGAAAAATGTGTTCCTCCAGAAGGTAAACATCTGATTTGATTCATCTTAAAGTTGCATATAATCAGAAATGATTTTTCATATATGGCTTTTGTTCATTCTTCAAGAAAAGCCTCTGTTATCAGAGAGTTTGGCTGCAAACATGGTGCTGATAAACCATAATTTCCAGATAGAACATGCTTTGGAATCTGATAGAGTGGGTTAATGTACTGTTCTGTCACCTCTGGGAAAACTCTATTGATCCTGTCCTAAATTACAAATGAAAGTTGAGTTTGTTTTCATCTTTATCCCCCATGTAATTGTAATCACCCCTCAGAACCACTTTAGCTTTGGCACTCTCCCCTCAAGAGAAACCCAACTCAGTATTGTGATAATGTGCTATCTTTTTGTGTCTTTACAGTACCTAACACAATGGGATACTGATCTGTGATTGAGATCCCTAGGCACTACCAAAATTCAAATTAATAATAAGGTTTCATCAGATCGAGTGAAATATATTGACAAATTTATAGTGGGAATATTTGTACAGCTTGGTATTAGCCACTGCTGTTAGTTCTTCACTCAGCAGCACAGAATCACTCCATTTACTAGAAAAAAATAATTTAGGTTTCCCCACATACTAAGAGTAGGAGTATCATAAAAATCTTAACAGTAAGACTGGGGAAGATTTTTAAAACCGGCCTCTGCAATGCTGCCAGTTTGTTATTCACAAACAGACATTCAAACATGGAAACCAAGGAGTTAAATATCTGCCTATACTATTCGGGTGCACAAAAGTAGGTTTTAGCACTAAACGTACAGGTGCACATTGAGGCAAGGTGAACATTTGTCTCATATGTTTGTAGGACAATAGCCTCTTTTTTCCCCCTAAAGATATTCTTTACCCAAAAGTAGTGCAGATGGATAACCCACAGGCATACTGGCAAGAGAAGATATAATACAGGGAAAGGTTTGGAATAGTCCTGCAGAAAGACAGTGCTCACTGCAGAACTGCAGGATAATTCAATGACTCTCACTGTTAATTTTAGTTTCTCTGGGATTGGAATGATTTTTTTCTGCAGCACTGAAAGATTTTTCAGCTCCTCTCATTGACTTCAATGGAGCTATAACAATTGACATTAAGTGAGGATATGCCCTTCCAGTCCTATGCTGGAATATTACAGACAAGGAAACATAGCTATATCATTTTATTGTTCTGATCCCTTACATTCCATTTCATGTTAATGCCTTTACTCTTTTTATTTTCCAATGGCCTTGCTCACAAGGCTTCTAAACGACCCTATTCAAAATCCAGAGCTTTCTCTTTGCCTTTTCTTTTGGCTCCCTAAGCACACCAGAGAATGTCATGTAGATTATTAAGTGTATTTCTTATTAATTTTGACCACCCTGCCTCTGACAATTGATTATAATCCCAGTTATCACATGTAGGTTTGAGGATAGATTCATTAAAAAGAGTTTAACATAATGTAAAGCCCACATGAAGAGTTTTCTCTGTGTTAGTACTTACTATTACATGCATTTCTAGTGGTGCCCATCACTGTAGTTTCTAGGTGCATTTTAATTTCTGAGCACCTTGTGGAAAAAAAAGTTATTTCCAGGATGTTAAAATGCTAAATATATTCTGTTATGTTTTTGTATCTTGTATAAATGCAGCTTTTTTTATTATTATTTTTACAAACCAAATTGGTAGCTTTGACATTTATTGGGCCCCCATATTTTTCATTTATATTCTCCCTTGTCTTTGCCATCTGTTATGATGGTAAATAAGTTTTAAGTGAGCTATATCTTCCTCAGTTACTTTTTCTGCAAAGTTTTTTTTTTAAAGTTGCAGTTGGATACCATATCTGAAGTCACAGCTTGTCTTCAAATATTTAGTAGAGTATTCCTCTGCCAAGGGATATCAATCTGCCATTTCCATTACTTACACTATAATTAAATATTATCCATTCCTTTCTTTCATATGTGGATGTAGAGGTTTTTAATTACTATTATTAAGGAATGAAGATCATCCCCCAGCATTTTTCCAGTTTGCAGGGTGTCGAAGTGGTTGCCTATTGTAGATGACCTATAATTCTCACTTTTGATGCGAATTGTTCAGTTGTGTGGCAAGTAGGTATCTTTTTTTTTTAAAGAGAGCAGCAGTGATTTTATCTTCGTGTACATTCCCCTTAAGAAATTTAGTAGGTAACTTCTCTAGGCAACATGGTACATTTCAGTATATTTACTATCTATAGTTACTTCTTATCATAAGTGTATGCCTCTGGAGACTTCAACATACTGTACCAGAAGAGAGCTCTGACTCAGAAGTCAACATTACTCAGGAATGTCACTTTAATTTCATTTCTTTACAGAGGAAACTTTATATATATACCCTGGTTTGCTAGTTTCCTTTATTACAGCCTTTTCTGTGGATATTTGTGACACAGAGACTTTCTCTTAGTCCTTTGAGGATAACAAAGTAAAATGGCAGATGGTTTTGCTTCCTTCCCTAGTAATACAATAAATGCTTCCTTGAAATTATAATTGGGTTCAAAAAAGAATTAGATAAGTTCGTGGAGGATAGATCCATCAATGGCTATTAGCCAAGATGGTCAGGGACACAACCCCATGTTCTGGGAATCTCTAAACAACTGCCTGCCAGAAACATGGAATGGACAACAGGAGATGGATTACTTGATGTTTGCCTGTTCTGTTCATTCCCTCTGAATCACCTGGCACTGTTGGAAGACAGAATATTGGGCTAGATGGACCATTGGTCTGACTCAGTATGGCCAATCTTATGGTCTTAATTTTTTCATGAGCTATCTCCTTTTGACAAGGAAAATACTTAAAGCTCAAAGTACCACTAGTAGAGCGCACTGCAGATTTTTCATGTGGCATATTTTTTTTTACATTCTCATAAATTGTTCAAGTATTATGTGTTTGCCAAAGAAAAAGTAATTCTAGCCCATGAGTTTCCCAAAGTTGTCAGCAGACATGCTATGATAAATTGGTAATCATAGTTGCTCCCTCTTCCTCCTGCCCCAGCCCCTTAACCCCTAATGTTCTTTGCTTTCATGGCCTTTCAAGTCTGGTTTATAACAATATCCATGCCCTAACATGTCTGTCAGCTTCCTTTCATTGATACTTGTGTGGCATATAGTGTCAATGGTTCCATGTATATTTGATAAATTTAGAAATCTGTTACATTCATCAGTTGCCTCATCATGTGGTAGCAATGGATTTTTTGTGAAAATGGTTCCTAAAAGAAAAATATTAGATGAGCTTTAGCTTTGCAAAGCTCAGAGGAATTGGTGTTTGCATTCTGACTTATATGTAAGGTCCCATGTACTATGTCTCACATAAGACCTATATTATGCAGAAAGGCATTCTGATTAAAGAAAGAGGTTCTCTAGCATTAAAATAAAGAATGTGTGCTGCATTGTTTTAAGCAAAAAGAAAACTGATGAACAATTAAGATTAACCCTTTTGTTTGTAAAGAAGTCTCACTATCAATTTGGTATTTATTAGCTTTCTACTATAGCAGTAAAGCTTTATTATTATTTTTATTAATGCAATCACCATTTTACCTTTTTCTACCTGTAAATGGAGTAATTGCACTTTTTTATGCTTTTCAAGTGAAATATTAAACTAATTTCATAGCAAATTCTGAAAGTTCATTCTCTTTCAGTATCAATCTTTGTTTTCCTTTTACTGCAGAATTATACTTACAAATAACATCATATCAGAACAGTAACATAAAAATATAGTTAATGCAGTATCATATCATAGTTACAGGTTTATTGAGTAAACATTTTATTTGAAGTAATATTCTACTAGCTTACCTATTATAATATAAAAGTGGCAAGGTCAGGGTTAGTGGCTTAGCTATTCACACCTGGAGAAATGTAAGTCTATTCACTAGTGATCAGTTTGAGGACACAAAACTAATTTCTATTGTAGTTTTTTGTTACTATAGTAACTTGTAAAAAGTATATAAAGGAAGTTGTTTATCTTTTTTTTAAAGCAGGGTCTTGGATGTGGCATTGCTCTTCTGATAAGAACTTATTGTAGGATATACTTTAACAAAGCCAAGTGTTGTTCCACAAAAGTCAGTAATTAGCAGCTCATGTTGGTCTGTACCTGCTACTTCAGAAGAAGGCTCCAATATGCCTACTCCCATATCCTAAGGGGTTAAATTCTTTCCTGGGTAAACCTGTGTGACCTTTTGTGGTAAGAACTCCTCAGGTTTCAGGGTTCATGGACAGAACTCTGCCCAGGTTCAACTGATAATCATTACACTTGGGGATAGTCACTTGAGTCCAAGCCCATCAAATCCTCAGGTCCAAGCTCAGGTGGCTAGCCCAAGCTACCACTGATGCTTCAACATCCACACTGCTATTTTTAGCTTGCTAGCAGGAGCAGAGCTAGCACAAGTATGTCTATTTGCACTGGGACACTCACCTCCCAGCTGCGGTGTAGATGTATCCTTGTAGGCTAAATTTCAAATTAATCTGAGCTCAAGTTTGCCAAACATGACGCAGGACATTCCCTAGTACTACTTCGTTTTCTGGAGTGAATCTGGAGGAGGTAAAGGATGCAGCCAGAAGTAGCCTGTTTAGCAGCAGAATTTAGACTCCTCTGCAACAAACAAGGGGAGTACTAGCAAGCATCCCATTCAGCTGATGAGGATTTCTATAGACCGTGGGGACTGGAATTAACTTGCTTTCCCCTCCTGTTTTAGAGGCCAGTCAACTGCTTTCCAAAGATAGTAGTAGACAGACAGTAGATAAAATATTATTGTAGCATCTAGGAGCCCCAGTCTTGGACGAGGAAGCTGTTATGCTGAGACTTTAAAAAGTGACCAGTGGTTTTGGGTGCCCAACTTGAGATCCCATAAATGGGCCTGATTTTCAGAAGGTAGATGCTTAGATATGGGATTTTGCAGATCATTGTCCACATTCTGCCCTAGCAAAATTTTATATGGTTTCCATCTCAAACCTGGCAAAAATGTATGGCTAGCTTTCACTTTCAGTATTTAATGTTTATTCAAACATGAATCTCAAAGTGAAATTAGGTAATTTGGACTCATGTGGACTGAAACTGGAAAGAAAATGTTCCCACTACAGTGGTGAAGGCACTGGCCCAGGACTCAGGAGATTTGGATTCAGTTGTCTCTGAAACAGACTTCAAGGTAACCATGGGCAGGTCTCCTTATGCCTCAGTTTCCCATCTCTGAAATGTGACAGTCACTTCCTTTCCACCACCCTTTGTCTGTTTTGGCTATTTAGATATAAGTCCTTTTGGACAGAGGGTGTCTCGTACTAGATGTGTGTTCAGTACCTATCACAATAGGGCCCTGATCTCAGTTTGGACCTCTGAGTGCTACTGTGAGAGTTAATAAAAATAACTGACTGCAAACCAAGCCGTCTGTCACAGAGCTCTATTCCTCTTTCACTGATGATACCCTCATTCTCTGAGTGGGAGATTTGATGATCCCTTCCCTCTCCCTTGCATAATTGCAAATATGAGTATTCGTCATAATATTATCCAGTCACTTGTAAAGCCAAGTATAATATTTAACTCTGATAGATCAACCACATAAATATACAGAGCTGATTTGTTTAACAGCTATCCATCACTATTCTTAATCACATGTACTGTGCTTCACATCGTACTATTGCCAACCTCAAGCTTTCAAAAATCATGAGGTAGAACATGATTTTTTCTTTTAAAGAGGGTTCTTTTTATTTCTTTCTGGGGCTAGAAACTGACTTTAAAATTAAATCTAAAATGAGATTCTCACTTAATCCCCTGACTACAGCAGCTGAGGCTTTAAGAAAAACACCAACTATTGCAAGTCTAACAATAAAATTACAAGAGTTGGCAACACTACTTATTGTTTAAGCTGGATACATGTTAAAGTTTTGATTTTTGAACGTTGATTTGTCTCAGTTACATCAGACTGAAGAGAACTTCAGTTAAAGTAGTGGGATTATACAGATGTCATTTAGGATGAATTTTAGCCTGCACAATTTTTTATAATTGGCAATGATGTAAGAGAAGGAAAGAGCCCAGCTTCACTTTCAGAGCCCAGGCTTGAGCCTACAGGGCTGGCATTAGAAAAAAAAATGTTTTACTTGCACATAATCTGGATAGCACTGAGAGGCAATAAAAATGGAGCCATATAATGTCATTTTTAAGTTGTGTAATGTAATGGAATGGAACAATATTTGAGTCACGTGGCCAGGTGCCGTCCTTAGGAGTACGCAACATACGCAGCTGTGTTGGGCACCTGAAAATTTGGGGCACCCCGGGGTCTTCCTGTCCACCCTCCTACCTCTTCCTATCCCTGTTCTGACCCTTCCTGCAGGCTCCCACCACAGCTGGCTGCTGCATCCTGGTGAGTCTTCCTCTGGAGGGGATCTAGTACTTAAAAGTGAAAAAGCCTTCCAGCCTGCCAGACCTATTAGCATAACATTGAAACTGTTAAAGAACCATTCAAGTGGTAATGAAGCCATTTAACAGGCATTTGCTAACCCCTGGATATATACTGTCCGTTTCTGAATTTACTGACAAAAACAGTTATGCATTGGTGACATGCAAGTGGGATGCCAGCAACCACTTCCTCCCTTTGGAAAACTTCACCCGATTTGCTGACTGGAGGTTAATCCACAGGGCCCAGCTCAACTGTGTCCCACTGAACAGAGCCGTCCACCATGGGAATCAGGACAAGTGATGCAGGAAGTGCGGCTATGCCAACAAGATGCTACCCCACATCCTGTGTAACTGCAAGCCCCATTTGAGAGCTTGACAGCTGCAACACAACACCATCCAAGATCGCCTGGCCAGAGCCATCCCGCCACCCATGGGGAAGGTTGCCATAAACTCTGCCATCCCCAGAACCAACAGCCAACTGCGACTGACATAGTCATCACCAACGAGGACCAGAAGATCATCATCATGATAGATGTCACAGTACCCTTCGAGAACAGGACCCCGGCCTTCCACGATGGCCAAGCTTGAAAGATAGAAAAATATGCCCCTCTGTCTGAAATCTTGAGAGCTAAGGGTTACCAGGTCCAGACACATGCACTGATCATCGGAGCCTTAGGCGCATGGAACCCCAGTAACGAGCGAGTGCTGAGAGAATGCAGAATTGGTCAACTCTATGCTCGGCGGTCAGGAAAGTAACAAATACTTTCCTCATGGATTGTAATTTCTAAATAGACAACCTACCTGTCAATTACTGAGGGACAATCTCCACTCATTGATATATTTTGCTTTCCACAACCAAATCTCTGTACAACTTTTCATGAGTGAAGTACCCGAGTATTCAGATTCTAATATCTAAACTGTATTGTTAAATCTATTCACCTAAATTTGGTTTATTGCTGATTATGTACGCTATGTATCAAGTGACTTTTAAAAAACTAACTTTGTATTTGTGGATAATCTAAGCACTATACCCAGATGTACAGACACTCTTTTCCCAATCTATGTATTATATAATTTTTTTACCATTAGCTTTAATAAAAATTTTAAATGTACTCAGAACATGTTAGTCTACAGGACCTTAGTTTAAAATTTGCTTTTAAAATATTTCATTAGTGTGTTACTGAAGATTATAAAATCACATCTCTAAAAAATCCTTGCATAGATTTTTAGATGTACAATCTGAGTATTCATCTTTAGCCTTAAATGCTTAGATCTTCAGACATACCATTTTTTAAATAAATCCTTCAAAAATCACCCTTATCTAAAATACACATGCGAGCCCGGGCTTCTGTCAGGCATAGGGGAACCAGTTTAATAATACTGCATAGGGTCCCATAAATCCTAAGGACAGCCCTGCACGTGGCCTTGAAGAAGAGTGCGGTTTAATGTAAGGATAGATGTCAGAAAGTCAAGGCTCCATAGTTCCTTTTCTTGCTCTTCCTCTGCCTCACTGTGACTTTGGGAAGTCATCTGAATTCCTGCATGCAAGTTTCTTCATCAGTATATGTGTGTAATAAATAGCTTCTTTGCACACAGTTAATATTTTTAAGTGCTTAAATTCCTCAAATGAAAGGCAGCAAAAAAAGTGCAAGGTAATATAATTATAAGCAAGAGTAATTTGCACAGTATTACTACTGATAGTATTACTATCAACTAAAACATTTTAATTTTCCTAATAGATCCTTTGTATGGAACGCATAGTTGCTATAGTCTGTGATTGTGTTCTTTCATCACTGGATTCCCTTTCCAGAGTTGTAGTTTAATCTTTTGAAGATTCTGTTTTAGAAATTAGGGAAGATATTTGCAAGTCTCTCTTTCCCCTCTTCCCCTTAAGTCAAAGATCTTTCCAAGGTTAGTTTACTTGTTTTAATAGTGATTTCATTTGCAAAGAAGAAATGTATTAAACCTGCTGTCAATTAGCTGAATTGATAACACCTGATTGTGCAATTGGCGAGATTTTTACAGCTGGGCTTCCTAAATATTTATCATCTCAGTTTAAAGTCAAGAGAAAATAAGTTATGAGGGTAAAGAAACATCAGCCATATGTTATGTGTTACCATCTTATTCACCATCGAGTATTTAATAACGATTTTTATTTTTAACTTCATCAAAGAAAGTGGTTTTTAAAAATAAAGTATGAGACTCAACAAAGTCTAATAGACAAAAAAGGGTGTTGTCTATTAGAATAAATAGACTGGTGGATCTGTAAATATCACCTATATCTGGGCTGAACCAGGGGAGAGTGGGGGGTGAAAATACCCACCCCCACCCCCACGGCCTTGCTGTAGCCAGCTTAAAAGTAGAATAAATGGGCTGGAGAAAAGTAATAACAATAGCATTAAAACATCTGAGAATTGATAGACTCTACACACCCCAAAATGAATTTCACAATAGAATGCATTGTTTCTATTTTGATCTCCACCAGTCTTTAAAAAAAAAAGTAATATATATTGGCAGGTAGAGCATTCTGTGAAATGCTTTGATCAACAGGAAAACGCTGCTGAAAGTGGTGAGGAAGAGTGGACCAGCGCTTAGTGTTCTAGCCCAGGACTTGACACCTGGGTGCAATTCCTTGCTCTACAGCAAACTTCCTGTGTGACCTTTGGCAAGTGAGTTAGTCTCCGCTCTGCCTCAGTTTCCTATCTGTAAAACGGAACCTTACAAGGGCACTGTGAGGCACTGAGATACCAAGGTAACAGGCCGTAAAAATACAGTCTATAGATAGAAAATGTTAACAAACTGAAGGGTTTTAGAAGTGTTGTTATAAGCACTGCCTGATTAATTACTGGAGCAGCTATTATGCTGGAGAACCAACTTAGAAGAACTATCTAGATCAGAGGTGCCCAAACTTTTCCTGTAATCCCCTCTCCCCCACCACCAGTAATGGAATCTATCCGTGCTCCCACCCGCCCCACCATTACTGCACAGTTGGCTCAGCAGAGGAGCTGATAGCAGATAGGGTGACCAGACAGCCACTGTCAGGGACGGCTCTAGGCACCAGCGTTCCAAGCATGTGCTTGGGGCAGCACTTTTCAAGGGGCTGCACTCCAGCTGTTTTTTTTGCTTTGGCGGCGGCACTCCAGTAAAGCCAGACTAACTTGTTTTTTTCTATACTGTTTTGTACTATTCCCTATTTATTGACTGGGGAAATTGAGATTTCATAGCCCTAATCTTTTCAATTAACAATGGGACTGAAAGTTAAGTAGTGTTCTGAAAAAATAGTTCATTTTGTCTTATCCCTCGGTTTGACATGAATTATAACAGATATACCTCTGGCACTTGGTAATTATATTTTTCCACTGTGTGACTCAAGTTCTTTTATTGGACAGGTGATAATTATTTATTTTAACAGGTGAAAATTTAGTATTTTTAGAAGGGGGAAAAAGGAAGAAAAAAATACTTTAATGTGATGGCTCTAATATAATGGGAACAATATTAAGTATTGGAGGGCACCAAATACAAAGCCCTGGAGGACTCCAGCATAATGCAAGAGAAGGGAGAAGGGAGAAGGAAGAGCAAGTGAGAGAAACATTGAAGGAGTGAGTTGGAGAGGTAAAAGAGAACTAGGAGAGCAATGAATGGAGCACACAGAAGACAGGGAGATTAGGAAGCATGGTGATCATCTGTGCTAAATGCAAGAGAGAGATCATGGTGGATTAGTACACAAGAGAGGCCCTTTGATTTGGCCAGGATTTAGTCCTTGGTAATCATAGTAAAAGCAGGTTCCAGTTGTGTAGAGGGGCTGGAACCCAAACTTAAGGAAGTTCAAGAGAAAACCAGAGGAGAGGAAGTCGAATCAGTGTTCTCAGAACACATACCAAACAAAGGTGTTTGCTGATAAAGGGGAGAAGGGCAATAGAGAGGCAGGTATAGCAGAGAAATGTATTACTATTTTATTATTTTTAAATAAATGGAGTAATGAGTATTCTTTTGAAGAGAGTAGTGAATGTGTTATAGAATAGCATTTAGCTGAGGATGGGGGAGAAGGGTGGGGCACCGAAAGGAGGAGGAGGAAATGGGGCTTCCGCGAAAGGATGAAAGATGAGAGGTAAATTGCTGCAGGGCCACTTCAGATATAGAGAGCAGTGAAGAGGGTTGTGCCGCGAGTGTAAGAGGGAGTGAGAGCTTTCATTGAATTGCATTTGTTTTATACTTGCAGAAATTGCCTGGGCAGAGTTTGAGTGGGAAAGAATTTGAGTAGAGAGCTTTAAGTAGAGGAGATGTAAAGGGCATATATATATAGAAGTTACCCTTGTTGAGGAAAATAGAGCTGTTTTGATGGAGCAGATGCAGTAGAGACCAGCTTTATAGTGGAGGGATATAGCTTGATCCCATGATATTCTTCAGTGGTGCTCACCAGCATGGGAGCAGGAGCATTTGATCTAATTTCTTCATGCCTTTCATCATTTGATATTTTTATTATGTCCCCTCTTTTTCATCAACTTTCTGAAGTAAGCAGTCTCAATCTTTGCAATCTCTCTTCAGATGAGAGTTTTTGCAGGCCCCTAATTCTTCTCATTGCCCTTCTCTTAACCCCCTGTACTTCTGCATTAACATTTTGAGACCAGTACAGCAAATAAGAGGGAACCATCAATATATATATAGTGGCAATGTAATTTTTTTCCATATTCTTCATCATTCCATCTGCGTCCTAAATCTTTTTCTTTTGGTTACAATTGCATATTGAGAGAAGGTCTTTTCTGGCCTACACTAATATCCAGGTTCCTTTCTCAAGTGTATACAGTTAATTTAGAATCCTCTAAGATGTATGAGCAGTACAATATTTTTTCCTACAATATAAATTACTTGCATTTATCAACATTGAACTTTTTGCCTATATATTACCCATTCACCTAGCTCGGTTAAACGCCTCTGAGGTTTCATGTCTGGCAGGGCCGGCTCCAGGCACCAGCTTCTCAAGCAGGCGCTTGGGGCGGCCGCTCCGGAGAGGGCGGCACGTCCAGGTATTCGGCGGCAATTCGGCGGATGGTCCCTCACTCTGCCGAATTACCTCCCGCCGAATTGCCGCCGTAGATCGCGATCGCGGCTTTTTTTGTTGTTTTTTTGTTTTTTGTTTTGGCTGCTTGGGGCCCTGATGTCTGGACTTGACTAACCTAAATAACTTTTTGTAATCTACCAATTTTGTTAACTCACTGCTCACCCCCCTTTAAAATATATTAAATATGAAAATTTAAATAAACAATTCTTGCCACAATTAGGCAACTTTATGTAGGGTTCTTGCACCTACTGACAGAATGGGTCAGCTAAAGGGCCTAGACTTATTCTTACCTGTGAGCAGCAGTAGTCACAAACTTATAGTTGTGAAGCGGAAATGTCACTGTTCTTCTGCCAGTCTCAGGTCTGCAGTAGAAGCCACATATATCTGTGGAGCTGGCCTGCACCTAAGTTACAGTTGTGGGTACATTTTGTCCCTCACAACTCTTATAGAGTTCCAAATGCACTGCCAATTTACTCAGGTGTTGTGAATAGAGGAGGCTGAATTCCACATTTTGAACATATTATTCTCCATCAATGATTTTCTTGCCTTGTCATTTCTTGGATAAGAAGCAATTTTTAAAATGTGTTGTCAGATCCATCCCTTATGCAATAAAAAACTAAAAATCTGTGTCTGATGACATACAAGATGTCCAGATCTGCACTGGCTCATTCTCTGCAATCTGTTTACAAAAGTTAAAAAACACAGCAGAATGGGTTGATGTTTAGAAAGGTGCTTTGTAGAATGCTAAATCATTTGTGAAAAACTGAAACACTAAACATTGTTTTGTTTCATTAAACAGGAGTTTACTGAGATAATTTGTAATTAAATTCCAAACTAAAAAGTGTTTCCCCACTTCCCTACCCCATTTTAAAATGAATTGCTATTCCTAAATTACAGTATAAAACAAACTTATCACAGAGATATTGTTCCCTTATTTAAAATATGATTAACCAGAAAGTGAGCTACTTCTGTGGAGTTAAAATGGTGTCTGTGTCAGTATATATTAAATATAGAACATTAGAGACGTAATATGTTTGAAAAAAAAATTTCCAATAGCATTTGTATTAGTCTCTCACCTAGAATGCCTTTATGCAATTTAAATTCCTTTAAAGACTTCTCTCTATCACAAATATAAATTAATGATCTCATTTAAAAAAAAAAAACAGCCAAAATTTTCAAACTTGACTGCCTTGATGTTAGACTTCGAAATCAGTGGTCTGATATTTTAATCAGTGGTCTCATATCTAAGTACACTTACTGCCACTGATTAAAACCTCTGAAAAACAAGTCACCTATTTTGGTGCCACTTTTAACATCTCATTAAGCTGCAAGCAATTGGAAATTATTAAATAAGTCTTTGGAAGTGCTGTTAATGAAACAATCCCAATTATTAGAATGCATGTGTTTATGTGTATGCCTCCCTTATCCACTATAAATATTTTGCCATTTCGGTAGCATGGCCATAAATTTCTTGCATTATATGAGAGCTGGCTCATCTCCACTTTTTCTCTATGCTATACATAAGGACAATGAAAGGTTTCATGATTGTTTTTCTGTATTCATAAAAACAATCAGCCAAATCCTCAAATAGACGGGAGCAACATGAATTGACATTGGCTCCTTGTTACATGAAAGGTCAATGCAAGACCACTCCCTATTACTTACTGCAATTCATTCCTTGCTTATCTGGGCTGTATCAAGGTGCCAATATTTTCTTATTAACCCACTGCCTACTAAAATTGCTGTTTTGATCTGTATGAAACAGATGTCCTGTTTTACAGGTGAATTGATTTTTTGACTAGTGATAGATATAAATCAAACGTTCTGAGGTTCAATCTGGTTGGCGCAAGAATAGAGCAATAATGCAAAACATTCTTATGCAAAACATATCCAGATATCTTGATTCTGCAAAATTTAGTTGGGAATCTCACAAGAGCACGGTTTCTCATGAAATTTCCCTGCCAGAACCAGGAAGTGCAGAGGTACCCCAAAATGAAAAGTAATGGGGAAAAAGTTTTCTAGACAATGTTGAGGATAGCGTGGATATGTATTTGAATGAGTTCACCTATTCCATCTAAACTTGGGACCTGATCCAGCAACTAATAGGACTATTGGAACTAATGGCTGAAGGATCAGGCCCTAGTTAGTTTAGTGTACTATATTACTGAAACTATAACATGAACTGGTAGAGCTGTATCTGTTGTCCTATTTTTAGTGCTAACAAAAATAAAGTATCATGTCAAATTCTGAAACAAACAAAACAAATGGGCTGTGACACTGCCACTGTAACATCAAAAAATCAAGACATTACCCTGATCTGTTTGGTTAATTAATGGCCATAATTTCATTGCTAACAGACAAAGCCAACAACCAGTTTCTCGACAATATAGCACGTGCAATGTGTAGTTCTTATGATAGGCATAACATCCTGTCAGACCCCAAGATGACAGAACATAACCATATAATGTAGAGATAGAAAAGACAAATTAGGGCCCAATTAATCCTGTATATTTGCTAATGTTTGATGGATGCTGGTGACGTAAAAGATCAACCTGCCCTGATCATTAGGATTCCCCCATACAAAGAATTGGACTCTGATTATTGATGCCACTAAATTAGATTTTTCAGTGCTATCATTCCTGAAAAAGTGCATGCTGGGCCATGTTAGATGAGATTGTTAGGAGTGCATTTTTTCTTCAATAGACAAATGTAAGATTTGCACTTATCTCTACTCTCCTAAATATGTCAGACATTTCAGACATTAAAAACTGACCAGAACCCTTCAAACTGAAACAAACTACATGTTTTAAATTTAAGATTCTACCTTTCACATGTCTCTGCTTGGCTGAATAAATATCTTAAGTTCAAAGAGGCATAATTCAGCAGTTACAATCAATGAAACTGCCCCATGAGCTCTTGCTGGGAGTGGAAATAGTAAAATGCGGAGACAGGCTATTTGAGCAAATTTCCTAACCCAGATGAAACCAGGAGTACTGGAAATTTCATAAAGAAGCTTGTTTTTCCCCAGTTTACAACTTGATTCTCAGACCAAATTGATTCAGATAAGCATCAGAATGATCAATAGTTTAAAATAAACCTGTGAAGAGATCAGCCCACATTTTTGAGTGGTGCAAATTCAGGATTCCCTGCAAAACAATTTGGTTAGGGCCCATGCATATTTACATTTGTACCACATTTTCATTACAGTACTGTGTATTTTTAACATTTTGTCATTAAACTCCTTATGAAAGTGACTTCTTTTGTCCCTCTTACTTTGCTCCTCTTTCCCTCCCCACTGTTCAGCCAGCCCAGGAGCAACTTCAGCCAGCAAAACCACATCACCCACAAGTACTGGCAGCTACAGAAGCTCAGGCTCCCCTCTTTATATGTAACAGTGAGGCTCTCCTTCCCACTGCAGTGAGAGCTGAGAGCCCTCCCTCTTCCCAGCTGCAGCAGTGGCTGATCTCGACTCATCCCTTGGCTGACAGTCTCCCCAGGAGCTTACATGGTAGGGAATGGTCTGATGTTGTGGAAAAAACTGACAATAAGGCATGCAGACTCTCTCTTCTCCTTCCTGGTGGCTGTGGGTGAAGCAATCTGCCTCAACAGAGCTTGTCCCTTGTGGATTTCAGGATCACATGATGGTGTGACATGAGTTTGGAGCTCTAGCCATGAGTTCAATGTGCCTTTTGGTTAATCCAGTCGTGAACCATAGAACCAGTCTGTGCATGAAAATAAGATTTGCTACTCAATATCTCAGCACAAGCCGCTTAATTCCACTTCTCCTGCAACAGGACACAAAGAAGAGGCCTGAAGATTACTCAGTCCTGTCCTATCCATAATTTTTTATAGAACTTACTACATTTGAGGGCACTTCCAAGATTCACAGCTTTATCCATGACGATGTGATCAATATTCAAGCATATGAATATTATGCCATATGCTTATCCCAATCCAGCACAGGTGACAGCTTGTTACCTGTTAGTCAAGTAAACAAATCTGAGAGTAGATAAATTGGTTGTGTCTCCATCCTGTGAATCAGTGGAAGTCCCTTCTGCACCCATTCTGCACAAACAAGGCTTCCCAGATCTGGGGAGCATGCTTGGATAGGGGATCAGAGCTGGTGAGTAGCACCTACTCTTTGTGACATTTTCCTCTCAACAGCTGACAGATTACATAGTTAATGCTGCTGAGACAGGCATTAATTTATCCATGTACCTACTGTGCCCTTGGAATGGGAGTAAGACAGAGGTCTAGGTTAGGAAGATACCCCTAGGGTGAAATTTGCCTTGCTGAGATACCCACAGCAGAGTTAATGCATTTTAATAGAGATTTCAGTTCCCTATGTACATTGGCCAAACTGGACAGTCACTATGTAAAAGGATAAATGGACACAAGTCAGATATCAAGAATGGCAATATACAAAAACCTATAGGAGAACACTTCAACCTCCCTGGCCACATAATAGCACATGTAAAGGTAGCCATCTTACAGCAAAAAAACTTCAGGACCAGACTCCAAAGAGAAACTGCTGAGCTTCAGTTCATTTGCAAATTTGACATCATCAGATCAGGATTAAATAGGGTTACCATATTTCAACAAGCAAAAAAGAGGACGGGAGGAGCCCCGCCCTAGCCCCGCCCCTGCCCCTCCCACTTCCCGCCCCCCCAGAACCCCCAACCCTCCCCCCGTTCCTTGTCCCCTGACTGCCCCCTCCTGGGACCCCTGCCCCTAACTGCCCCCCCGGACTCCACTCCCTATCTAAGCCTCCTTGCCTCTTGTCCCCTGACTGCCCCAACCCTTATCCACACCCCCACCCCCAGACAGACCCCTGGGACTCCCACGCCCCATCCAACCACTCCCCATCCCCTGACAGCCCCCCCCAGAACTCCCAACCCATCTAAACCCCTCTGCTCCCTGTCCCCTGACTGCTCCGATCCCTCTCCACACTCCTGCCCCCTGACAGCCCCCCCAGAACTCCCAACCCATCTAAACCCCTCTGCTCCCTGTCCCCTGACTGCTCCGATCCCTCTCCCCACTCCTGCCCCCTGACAGCTCCCCCCCAGAACTCCCAGCCCCCTACCCCCCGCTCCTTGTCCCCTGACTGCCCCCTCCTGGGACCCCTGCTCCTAACTGCCCTCCAGAACCCCACCCCCTACCTAAGACTCCCTGTTCCTTGTCCCCTAACTGCCCCCTCCTAAGACCCCCCCCCAACTGCCCCCCAGGACCCTACCCCCTACCTGTACCCTGACTGCCCAAAACTTTCTCCACTCCCCTCCAAAAGCCCCCCCCCGTTTCTTGACTGCCCCCTCCAGAACCTCCCTGTCCCTTCTCCTGCCCCCCCTTACCCTGCTGCTCAGAACAGGGTGTTGGGCTCTGTGCCAGCCGGACACATGGCTGAGCTCCCCTGCACAACACAAAACCCGGTCCCTGGCCCTGCACAGGGCTGCCGGAGCGGGCTGCAGGAGGAGGAGCTGCCGGCCGGCTCAGAATGCAGGGAGGGGGGGGTGGGAGGAGGAAGCTGCTCCGGAGTCCAGCCCGGGACTTTCCTGCAGCCCTCCCAGCCGCTCGCTCTGCCGGGGGAGGGGGAAATCCCGGACATTGTGAGTGCTTTACAAATTCCCCCCGGACGCTATTTTTAGCACACAAAAGGAGGACATGTCCGGGTAAATCCGGACGAATGGTAACCCTAGATTAAACAAAGACTGTGAATGGCTGGCCAACTACAAAAGCAATTTCTCCTCCCTTGGTGTTCACACCTCAACTGCTAGTAGAGGACCTCACCCTCCCTGATTGAACTAACCTCGTTATCTCCAGACTGATTCTTGCCTGCATATTTATATCTGCCTCTGGAAATTTCCATTACATGCGTCTGACAAAGTGGGTATTTACCCACGAAAGCTTATGCTCCAATACATCTGTTAGTCTTAAAGGTGCCACAGGACTCTCTGTTGCTTTTTACAGGACTCTCTGTTGCTTTTTACAGATCCAGACTAGCACGGCTACCCCTCTGATACTCAATTCCCTGTAGTTATTGTAGCAAAGCAATTCCTAAGAATCCTTGGTAGTAACAGAACTGTACTGCTGGGAAATGTGGAGAGCTGGGAGCAGCTCAGACATACACAGATGGAGCCTGGTATCTGCTCTGAGTTTAGGGCTCTGCAGAGTCTCCAGTCCACACCTCTTGCATTATCTGCAAGCCCTTTCCCCCCTGAAAGGAGCATGCAGAGCACACTGCACAAGGTGACCTCAGGGAGCTTAAGGGGGGTTTCCCCCTTGGAATGGAAATATGCCCCTACTGACGCATCTCTTTATCTGAATTTTGTACTCGGGATCTTTACAATTTTAACCTAATATTATCCTTTTGGAGATAATTCTGGTATCCTGTATAGTGCAAAGTATTTTGTTTTTCTCTAGCCGAATAGCTACACAAAAATACACCTCCTTAGTGGATTCCATATGGCTGAGCTGAGGAGAAAACTAACTTAATAAGCTAGTGTAATTGTTCACAGCCTTTTGAATCTTTTCATTAAGCACAAGCAAAAGAAAAGGAATGAATATTCACAAACTAACAGCAGCATTGTGGGCTGCGGAAACATAATAGTCATTCGATTTTCAACAAGTTGTATCATTCAGAAATCCCTATAATTACTAGCATGGATGGACTCACAGTGCGTCAAAGAATTAAATAATATAATGCCAGATTAATAGAATTTAGTATTTTGTACTGAATATTATTCCTTAGAGAGCTTTTTTGAAATATTACAAAAGCCATCTCTCTTAGAGGAACATCCTGTGTATTTTGTGGAAAACCCATGTATAAGTAATTTATGGAAAGGATACAGGGATGCATAAAGAAATAGATAAACAGTTGCATAGATGTTTTTATTGTAAAGGAGAAAAACCATCAATTGCTAATAGCAGACCATAGAGTATAACTTGGTTCTTTAATGTTTTAGCATTTTATATGTACTTTGGCACAACACCTTAAGGTGTTTGTATAAAAAGCACTTTAGAAATGAAAATTGTATTGAGTCAATGATTGATGCACAGATTCGTTACACATTCTTATGTAAAGCACTAGAAGGAGTTTCACATACGTATATACATCACTAAATGGAATATGATTTTTGAGGCTCACACTAGGAGCTTGGATTTAGCAAGTCATATCTGTTCAAGGCCCGTGATCTATTTTTACTTCACCCTATACTTTTACTTTTCAGTAAATGACCTCTCATACCATGTAGATGAATTGCCCAGCTTTGTGATATTTTTAAGACCACTAGTTTGTACTGAGGGGTATATTTCAGATACTACTCAGTACAGAACACCTGACCTGAATATTTAGATCTCATCGCTCCCATGGCAGGCAGTCAAGATAGAGATTCAGAATGTATATTTGTTCCTTCTTTTAACCTACATGTGACCTACCACTGGAATGCTGACTTTTCCCCCCTTCACTATCATTATTCTGAAAAAACAGATTTAAAATACTATGACATGCAGCTTTTTCAAAAAGAACAGGTCTCTGTTAACATTGGCCTACAATTTTTGAGAAGTCGTCTGCTTCAGAGATAAAATGTGCTATTTATTATGTATTTTGATGTGCTGAATTCAAATACAACAATTAAAACAACTGATTGGCTACTGTTTCTAAGATATTTAAGTTTTTACATTTTATGTCTATGTATATTGTGTAGATAGTAGAGTTTTAATCATAAATTGTAAACCTAGGTCTTTTCATGTGTTTATGGTTGCTTTACATGATAATATTTCACCTGTCCTGTTCATGTAACACTTTAAAAAATCAGCAAAAGGGTTATATAAATAAAATGTATTATGAAACAAAAGGCAAAAAACTATTATGTACATAGTTTAGTCCTATTCAGTGTCTACTCGGCGCTTCTTGGCTTGTCTCTTGTATTCATTAAATGGAGCATCTCTTGTCACTGTCCAGCAATAGTCTGCAAGCATTGATGGGCTCCATTTGCCCTGATAGAGTTTCTCCATTGTTGCAATGTCCTGGGGAAATCGCTTGCCATGCTCGTTGCTCACTGCTCCGCAGTTCGGTGGGAAAAAAATCTAGATGAGAGTGCAAAAAATGTATCTTTAGTGACATATTTCAACCAAGGCTTTTGTATGCCTTGAGGAGGTTTTCCACCAACAACCTGTAGTTGTCTGCCTTGTTGTTTCTGAGAAAATTTATTGCCACTAACTGGAAGGCTTTCCATGCCGTCTTTTCCTTGCCACGCAGTGCATGGTCAAATGCATCATCTTGAAGAAGTTCACGAATCTGAGGACCAACAAAGGCACCTTCCTTTATCTTAGCTTCATTTAACCTTGGAAATTTTCCACGGAGATACTTGAAAGCTGCTTGTGTTTTGTCAATGGCCTTGACAAAGTTCTTCATCAGACCCAGCTTGATGTGTAAGGGTGGTAACAAAATCTTCCTTGATTCAACAAGTGGTGGATGCTGAACACTTTTCCTCCCAGGCTCCAATGACTGTCGGAGTGGCCAATCTTTCTTGATGTAGTGGGAATCTCTTGCACAACTATCCCATTCACAGAGAAAACAGCAATACTTTGTGTATCCAGTCTGCAGACAAAGCAAGAGAGCAACAACCTTCAAATGGCCACAAAGCTGCCACTGATGTTGGTCATAGTTTATGCACCTCAAAAGTTGTTTCATGTTGTCATAGGTTTCCTTCATATGGACTTCATGACCAACTGGAATTGATGGCAAAACATTGCCATTATGCAGTAAAACAGATTTAAGACTCGTCTTCGATGAATCAATGAACAGTCTCCACTCATCTGGATCGTGAACGATGTTGAGGGCTGCCATCACACCATCAATGTTGTTGCAGGCTACAAGATCACCTTCCATGAAGAAGAATGGGACAAGATCCGTTTGACGGTCACGGAACATGGAAACCCTAACATCACCTGCCAGGAGATTCCACTGCTGTAGTCTGGAGCCCAAGAGCTCTGCCTTACTCTTGGGTAGTTCCAAATCCCTGACAAGGTCATTCAGTTCACCTTGTGTTAGGAGGTGTGGTTCAGAGGAGGAGGATGGGAGAAAATGTGGGTCCTGTGACATTGATAGTTCAGGACTAGAAGTTTCATCCTCTTCCTCGTCTGACTCAAGTGAGAATGATTCTGGTGCATCAGGAACCAGCAGTCCTTCTCCGTGGGGTACTGGGCGGATAGCTGATGGAATGTTTGGATAATGCCCAGTCCACTTTTTCTTCTTTGACACACCTTTCCCAACTGGAGGCACCATGCAGAAGTAACAATTGCTGGTCTGATCTGTTGGCTCTCTCCAAATCATTGGCACTGCAAAAGGCATAGATTTCCTTTTCCTGTTCAACCACTGGCGAAGATTTGTTGCACAAGTGTTGCAGCATATGTGTGGGGCCCACCTCTTGTCCTGATCTCCAATTTTGCAGCCAAAATAAAGGTGATAGGCTTTCTTAACCATAGTGGTTATACTGCGCTTTTGTGATGCAAAAGTCACTTCACCACAAACATAGCAGAAGTTATCTGCACTGTTCACACAAGGACGAGGCATCTCTGCTCCCTTTGGCTAAACAGAAATATGTCCCTTTGCAAAATCAAACACTGACAAATAAGAGAGCACGACACTGTATGATTTCTAGAGCTGATATAGGGCAATTTGTTCAGCAGAGTGATGTAAGCTTCGTTATGATTGCATCATCCATGACTTCTAGGAATAACATGATGCAATTCATATCATGTATGACGCAATACCAGCTTCAGATTGCATCATTCATTGTTTTGCCCAAAAAGCAAGTACTGTCCAAACCCAGTCATAGATTTATTCATAGATCCAGTCAAAGATGTATTTTAGTCATTTCTGGTTTAAATTGAGATCCCTTCCCTTTATAACTCACTTATCCTCCGCCATTCCCAAGTCAAGGGTCATATATACTGACCCAATAGCATATCTTGAAAACTAGAGCCAATCAACAATTTTAAGCATCATTTTCGTTCTCAGTGACCCAGAATTAGTAAAGTTTGACTACATTTATTTCAGAAGCATTTTGGCTGTAGAGCAGTGTATTTGGTCCCTGCAGCTGGTGGGACTCACCCCTGTGGTGCCCCCTGCTGGTCTCTTCTGGGAATTAGCTCTGTCAGTCTTGGAGCGCCATCTGTAGGCCGGTGTCCCACTGCTGTTTGGCCCCCGTGTCCCTCCCTGGACTCCGGTGCCCCTTTATCTGGGGTGTGCCCCCTGGCAGTACACCCCTCAGTCTCAGGGTCTCCCCTCCCTGGGGACCCTCCACCCCCTATCCCCACCTCGCCTCAGTCATAGGCTACTGCCAGTCTCCAATTCGCCCCCGTGCCCTGGGGCAGACTGCAGTGTCAGCCACTCATGATAGGCAAGGTCGGGTCTGGACCTGCTGCCTCTCTCTGCAACCCAGTGCCTCTATGGGGCCTTGGACAAGGCCCTGCAGCCTGGGCAGTTGCCAGCCTGGAGGTCCGCAGCCCTTCTGGCCTTTCCCCAGCCCTGCCTCACTCTAGGCACCCTGAGCTTCCCAGCAGCCAGGCCGCTCTCTCTCTGAAGGCAGAAAGAGACTGTTGAGTGCCTGGCTCCCAGCCTCTTATACAGGGCCAGCTGAGGCCTGATTGGGGCGTGGCCCAGCTGCGGCTGCTTCCCCAATCAGCCTAGTAGCTGTTTCCCCCTGCAACAGCCCTCTCCCAGGGCTGTTTTAAGCCCTTCAGGACAAGAAGCGGGTGATCACCCCACTACAGTCCCATTCAATGTAAAGGCTATTTCCTTCTCCTAAACTAAAACTTTGTATCTTTTAAAAGTAATTTATGCATAGCAAAATTAATATTTACAAAAATAAGTTTGAATTAGATTAAAATCAAAATCTATTTGCCTATCGAAATACATTTGTTATGGATTCTTTTCTGACTTGGATGACAGATTGATGTGTCAACAGTAAAAAGAGTTATAACTATCAATATGTCTCATCTTTTATGACAGTGATTTACGACTACTATTCAGCATGTCTGTTAACATAACTTTCAGATTAGGCAACTATTGGAGGAAATATTCCATTGGGACAGATATCCAGCTGTACTAAGAGCATCACTTCCAATGTGCCTATTGGAGCTATAAAACATCTGTGACCTCAACCATCTAAAGAGAACCAGGCAGAAGGATCCCTGTCCTGCATGGACACCCATCAAAGTCATTTGTGCACCACACTCACTTGGGCAGTTCTCTTTGCAGGATAAGGGCCTAAGGTTGAACTTTGAGAACCTAAGAGTTCCAGAATTTTTTGCCTGTGGGACATATTTGCAATTCCACATTTGGTCAGTGATCAGCCAATAGGTAGCTCAATATCTGCGACTAGATTTAATACATTTGATGATAATATTAATAATATGTATTCATTTCTATGTGCCTAAGCCCAAAGGCCTTACCAAAAGATTAATAAATAGGGCACTACCCTGCACCCCTTGAACCAAATGAGAAATCCCCCATTCATTTCACTGGATGCAGATTCATGGCCATAATTATTCTATAGTGGATCATCACTATACAATCTAGTTTACCCTAGTAGTTGCACCATTTCCCGTTTTAAGTATAGGAAAGAGCACAATAAATTTAAATACCTTTACACAGTAGATGTTTTTATTTATTTAGTGGAAACCACTGTAAATAGGCAATTTTCTCAAATAAATCCAAATGGAAAAGCATGTGTCAGAGTGGGAGGTTAATTCTGAGATCAGAAATACAAAAAGATCCATAGCATTTTATGTACGAGAAGTACACTGATAAAAAGCTTTATGCCTAGTTAGCAAAGTTTAACACATGCTTCTATTTATGCTTAAAGAGCATAGTATCAACAGATGATCAGAAAGATTATTCCACGATGGATTATTCCAGGTAGATAGTATTCTAATTGTATTTAAATTTGTTGTGATATTTCCTATACTAAGCACCTTTCAGTGATATCAGCACTAGATATCTAAATAAATAAATAAATAAATAAATAGAGAGCACGTGACTTGGTTCACACTTCTCCTACAGGATGTGAAGAGAATGAGGTAGGATTCTGTCTCACTGTAAACTATGGGGAAATAATTCGGATATATGGCATTTTTACTTTTAAAATAAGAATTTTGAAAAAAAGTCAAGAATTCCATTCTGAACTCCCATTATTTTTTGTCAGAAAACATAGGCATTCCTCCAAATAATATATTGCTCAACAGAATTTTTTCTGTTTGGGGGGTTTGCACCAAAATAAGACCTTTTCCATCAATTTATATATTTTATCAGTCCTTCAAATTCTGAGGCTGAAAGTGAATATATGGAATTAATAATTTAGCTAAAGATTTATAGCCATGGTAATAACAGAAAAATTAGAATCTTTCTAAAATTTCACTGGACATATTAGTAATGATGCTGAATTTAGAGTCTGGTCAGCATCCCTTACTTAACAGGATTGGGACGGTGGTTATAATTAAGTAATTTTTATTGGTTCTCAGTATTCCAAACTTTGTAAAACATTTGCACTAAAATTAAATATTGGTGTTATCAATGACAAAATGGTTTTTATTTTTTATTCCTGATTATGAAGAATTTTTGATATACTGGAAACCTGGTGATTTACTATTTTACGTTTTTAAAGCCAAAAGTTTGGATCAAGCACTAGATATCAGTGTGGTTTAGAAATGTTTTGGCATCTTTGGACTGTTTTCAGTTATGTGCAACATTTCCTAATATTTTTCTCTAAGCTCTGCTGGCATTAATAAAGGATTTCCTCATATTTTTGACTCTCCTGGCTATACTTCATACTGAAAACTGTATCTGTATGCAGAACTTAAGTTCAGTAAGTGTATAATTGAAGATGACATGGCTCTTACTTGCTATGTCATAATGCCTTTTCTCTCTCAGTACAGCAAACATCATGACTTGGTGTCTTCTTCAGATTTTTGTATTCATTAACTTACTGTTTTAATGAAGGACAGCTAATCACTATGTATGACTGTTGATAAGATTAAAAAGTTGGAGTAATATTTAATATATGGTTGCTTAATGAGAGAGAGAAACTCTGGTCCTTCAAACATATGAAAACCTTATATGCTATTAAAGCTAATCCAGTGTTCTCAAGTTACAGATATAATGAAAAATACAGTATCTCTCAGAGTCACAGTCTATGACTGAACTTAACTTCCTTCGAAAGGATTACTTCTTATGACATTAGTGAGAAAATGGCCATATTGTGTTTGGGCTATTCACTCCAGATTCCAAGAAAGTGCTGAGTAAGGAAACTACCATAACATTGCAGTCGGCAACTGATATGGCCATGTCTCATGAAATTGCACAAGCATAAATCACAACAATGAACCTATGACTGAAATCCGTAAGCGAACTCACAACTGCATGAACTTTGTCAAGTTGGGTTTTGCTGTCAACATTTTCCCATGATCCACCTGCAGACTCATTTAACAGGAAGTGTACATTTGTTACTACTTTTTTATATTTCAGCCTACCGTGACACGATAGCACTGTAGTAATATCAACAATAGTCTTCTTTTTAAAATACAATTGAATTAGATATGTTCATATTTTGTCTTGAAAATTTCATTTTTGTTCTGTCTTTTGCAACAACTAGTGTAGTGTTAAGATTTCTACGGGCTACAAAACTGTGTTGACAAAAGGCTCAAGTCAATTACCATGAGAAGTAAAACAGGAGGCAAAGAAGAAAATTGTGGTTTCCTATAGACAAAGATTGTTCTACTGTAATTCAGCCTTCCAATCTTTGTAGCAAAATTGAAAGATTACAATAGAGCATATATGATTTATGAGGAGTTTTCTTCTTCAACACACCTTAGAAGTAGCATGACAACCATGTTATGTGGTAGTTGTCATAGTAACTATCAGTTTTTTACTAAATAATGTATAATTTGAAAGTTGTTATGGTAACACCTATCTTCTTATTACATTAGTGGAGTAAATAGTTGTGAGGAACTGGCATAACTTAAACACTTGTAAGTTAATGATCCATCAAAGCAGCCTTAACTCCTCTCTGGTTAATGTTTTTGTCTAGTTATGTATATTTAACTCTTTTTTTATTAGATAAAAAATCACACTGCTCATTTTAAGAATATAATATTATAACACGCAGATATTACAAGGTCACTCACCAACTCCAGATCATAATTAGTTTCCTCTCACAGAATATAACTGCAAAACTCTATTCCAAATTCAAATCCATTGCAATTTCATGCTGCTTCAGAGTACTTTGCTTTGTAGCTGTGGGATTCCTAGGATATAATACCAGAATACTTAGCACACAGAATACAATAATAAATACAGCTATTTTGCCTTTTCCTATTACCTTGCATCCTGAGTTTGTTGTAAAGCATTTTACTATCATTTATTAAATAAACCTCAAAAGACTTTATAACAATTCTTGTTAAAAAAAAATCATTACTGTACTTAATCCCCAAAATTTATAGTGCCAGTGTTAACAGTTCACACTGAAGTTGTTTAGAGAGTCCTCCTGTTACTGTCCCAACGTGCATTAATGGCATTTTGAAATCTTCCAGAATCCAATTGTGTAGTGTGGACATTAGAGGCTATTGCAAGTGAAATTATTCAGATGAACACACTGGCATGAATATGGGTCAACACTACAATAGGTCAGAAAATGAAACAGCATGTGAATACATTGAACCAGTGGTGCTTAAACTGATGCAGTCTCATCTGTTCAATTTGAAATGGTTCAGTTCTCTAGTGCGGGCATGGCCTTACTGATGGTGGTGGTTTCTTCTGAGTTTCTTCTTCTTTATCAGTAAAAGAGCACGGCTAATACCAATGTTATAATTTACTCCAAGTTAGGGGAGTTGGGTCCTATTCCCAAGTCTGCTGCAGACTTCATATGACAGGGCCAGCCATTAAACCACTGTATGCTTTAGTTGCCACATCTTTAAATTGGGGATAATAGCAATCTACGTCTAAGCGGTGATATGAAACTAAGTCCATTAATGTTTGTGAAATGTACACAAATAGAAGGCACTATAGAGAATGCAACATAGTATTATGAGCTATCAGCATATACTGCAGATATAGATTAAGCAATGAACAGGAACTGTTACAAAAATATCTTAAATGATACCTATAGGTAGAAACTCAAAAACTAGAGTTCAGTGCACTACAAGAAATGTAACTTTCCCATAGTGTGTTAGCATAGAGTTTCTAAAGATCATAAACGTTTGCTAGATCTTTTGGCATAAACCCCTTAAGTTTTTTTTCTCAATTAGTGTCCTGCCAAACCTTTTTTCCCTTTTACTTTTTAGAGTATAGACATTAAAACTCTTGCCTGTGGGGATTTTTCAAGGGAAACTGACTTTTTCATTAAAAACCAATAGAAAGGGTAAATCTTGGCATCAAATTAAAAGACAATCACTTTTTTTTACTACTAAATTAATTATCTTCAAATGTTTCATTAACAGCAGATTTCTTATCACCAAAGTCAACTTCAGAATTGGAAACTGGACAAGTTTCTCTCTTTATCAAAGGAGAAAACATGTTTATGGCCCTTCCTCCCCCCCCACCTCCCTTTGTCCTTTTAAAAGACTACAGCACCTACAGTGGGATTCACAATGAGTCTTCAAATCTTTTCTTTCTTTTTTTTTAAACTGGAGTTCGAAAATGTAATTCCAAAACAGCAGCTAATTCACCAAGCTGATTTAAACTAAAAATTAATTCCTGTGACGCATTCTGGGATATGCTGCTTCTGTTGCTAAAGAGAGAAACATCTATATAAAATGACCTGTTCTTTGGCCAATTCAGTTCCAGAATTCCACTTATGTGTGCACATCCAGTGCACTGAAGTCACAAAACTTTGCTTATCTCTACCCGTCAGGGTACCACACACACACTTTGGCCCTCATAGTCCCTCCAATGGCTATTTAAGGGTAGCACCACCAAGACCCCCCTCAGTTCCTTCTCACCACTTGCGGCTTGAGTTGGAGTTTTCTTTGCGGTATTTACCTCACAGTTTTGTTGTTATCTCAGAGTTTTCTCTTTTGTTTTGTGTATGTAGTTAGTAGTTATAGTTAATAGTAGTATCCTTAGTCTTAAATCAGTGAGTCTGAAGGTACTGAGGCAGGTCAGAGCAGCACCACACTTAAATAGCCCCAGGAAGGGTATGAAGGCCAGAGGGCACACAAATCGCTCTAATGGGTACTACTAAACCAAGTTCTCTAGCTTTGGTGCTCTGGGCATGCACACACCTGAGTGGAATACATGTCTACACCCACATCTTGTAGAACAATAGTTATACTACAGGTAAGTACCCTGGGGGTTTTTTTGCTTCTGCTTTTTGTTGGGGTAGTGGTGATTTTTTTTACTGTGAATGAAGAGAGGGCTGCTACAGGTTTACTTAAAACTGTAAAGCTCAACATTTTCATTTCTAAGGGGTTTGTGTGAATCATTTCCCCCCTTCGGTTTGCATGTGTGCTCCTTCTGAGTTTTGCATTTTGCTTCATGTTTGCATGGAACAGAAAATGCAATAAGATATTTACCAGGAACCACTGAGTTCTGTCTGATTTCAAGCTGAAACCATTTGAAATCAAGTTTCACATTGTTTCACTGTGAAAACATGAATCAGTCCAGATTCACTCAACACTTGATTCAGGTTCATTAAGAGTATGTCTATACTGCAATTAAAAACCAACAGCTGGCCCATGCCAGCTGACTAGGGCTAAGGGGGAGTTTAATTGAGTTGTAGACATTCGGACTCAGGCTGGAGCCTAGGCTCTGGGACCGTGTGAGAGAGGAGGGTCCCAGAACCTGGGCTTCAGCCCAAGCCTGAATATCTACATTTCATTTGCCCCAGCCCCAGAAGCCTGAGTTAGCTGGCCTGGGCCATCTGCAGGTGTTTAGTTGGAGTGTAGGCATACCCTAAAGAGTATGATTTGTTCTGTGTTTTGGGTGTGTAATGAAACACCAACCTAGGACAGTTTCACCAACCTAGACTGGTTTCAGTTTTCATTATGAAAGTTTCACACAATTCTGATGTTCCTACTTACAAGTGTCCTTTCTAAAAATTTAAGAACTTTCTACGTAACGTATACAATCTAGTTGTAAATGAGTATTTTTCTGCCAGCTCTGACTTGTAGCATGGCTTGACATTAGTTTGGGTAAGCAGATAATTTACCTAGAAGACTAAGGAAAGGCTATCACTGATCACATTAATTTTCTGATTCCACTAGCTACATCGTATCTTGCCTAACATTTCAAAAAGACAATTTGACTCAGCATATCCATACAAGGATATGGTGGCAGATTCAGAGTCCAGGAGGTTGAAGAACTAGATATTACAGAAGGATCCCCATACTATATGCCTCGCAATAAGTCTCAACTCAGAGTTGGAGGACTATCTCCAGTATGGTGGTTTTTTGTTAATAGTAAAATTGAAGGTGAAATTCAGCCCCAAAGGGCCAGCACAAATGCTATGCACCTATTAAGTTATACCTACATTTTTTTTTTTTTTTAGTACTTCACTGAGATTTAAGTTGTCTATAGCCCTCATACTGGCCCTCTACTCAGGGCTGAATTTCATCTTTAGGGATCACCTGGCTGCATGAATTATGCACATTTCAGGCTGCATGGTCAGTAAGGTGGGGGTAGAGTCCTCACCTCATTTGCTGCACAAGGACTGAGGCAAGGGCTCCTCAGGATTTGTGGGCTATAATTATACCTAGCAATTAAAGAATCCATTTACCTTCTGCACATAGAGAAACAGCTTAAACAATCAGCCTTTACTGGGCACATGCTGTTGGCTCTTTTGTAGGTGCTCATATTAAAATCCCTACCTTAGCCCAGACTCACCTTCTGCACTTCCTTCTGAGCTGCCTTTGCTTCTTGTTCTTTCCACTTATATTCTCCCAATTACCTCATTAGCTCAGTGATTACCACCCAGGCTCACAATGCCCCAGCAGAAACTGTATAATGGCCTGCAGCCTTCTTCAGCCTGCAGCAATGTCAGTGATCAGAGTGCTGCTGATAGTGCCCTGGCATAGACATCATTGGCTGATCCGGGGCAGGAGTCAACATTTCGGTAGTAGAAGTGGGGATAGGTATGAAGGGCCTTGAAAGTGAAGACAAGCAACTTGCCTTTAATAATCCAGAGAAGAAGGACGTAGTGGAGGGATGCAAAGGGGAGAGGGGGGTGATATGATCAAAGTGATAGCCTAGGAGAATGATCTTTGCAGCAGCACTCTGAATGGAAATGAGCCTGGCAAGACTGCATTTCTCAAGGTCTGAGAAAAGGATGTTGCAGTAATCAAGACATGAGATGATGAAAGCCTGGACAAAAGTTTTAGCTGTGTGGATGGATAGGAAAGGCCATATCTTAGAGATGTTACATACAAAGAATCTGCAAAGTTTAGACACCATCTGGATGTGAGTCTGTAGAGAGAGGTCCAAGTCAAAGAGAATGCCCAAGTTATGGGGCTGAGTGACAGGCAGGATGGTAGTGGTGTCCACAGTGATCAAGAAAGGAGGTGCAGGGGGGAAGGGCTTCAAGGGCGGGAGGAGATTCAGAGCTCAGATTTAGCCATGTTAAACTTGAGCTGATGGCTAGACATCCATGGGGAAATGTCTGAGAGAGAGGTTAAGATTCTAGTTTGGATAGAAGCAGACAGGTATGAAGAGAAGTAGAGCTGTGAGTTGTCAGCATCAAGATGGTAGTTGAATTTGTGTTAACTCATTACTGTATTAACAATCATAATCTTGACTTTGCTGCCACCATTAAAACTATTGTTTGCTAATACAGCTCAGAGTTGCCACCTATTCCAAGATTAGGAGAAAAATAGTAGTCTCAGATACTGTTGTGTGGTAACAGTTGCTAATGCTGACTTGACAGCTGCTACATTTTATTTTCATGGTATTGATACTGTATTTATACTTCTAAATTTTGACAATTTATGTATTGGTTTTTCCGTTATGTTCATCACCATGGTTACGTAACATTAGTGAATTTAGTCCTCAGTACCCCTCAGCTTTAGGAAACATTATCCCTCATTCACAGATGAGTAGCTGAGGCATTCAGAGGTTGAGTGACTTTCCTACAAAACTGAACAAATTACCTTTTAGACTGATGCTTTTCATGTTTGGTTTCAACCAAGCCTATGTTTTCACTGAAGAATTGAAAACTTTGAAATTGAACCATTTTTACAAAATATTTTGATTGAGTTGAAACTGATTTTTTTAATGAACAATAATTTAGTTCAAATAATTTCAACAAGCGCTTTATATAAGTGAGCCAGGATTGGGGGAGTAGTAGGAAATGTCATAGGTGAGGTCAAGCTACCGAGGAACAGCTCTAGTTCTGCAAAATTCATAGTGCCATTAGACAGAGGCTCCAATTTTGAAGAGCTTAACAATTCTGCATTTTCTTTAGTCATGGAGGCTGTCTCTTCTCCTGAAGAGTGTTAACACCACCCAGGGCTGGGAATTTTTGTAGAATTTATAAGCGCAGCCACTGCAGAGTGTATGAGCTTGTAGGCCTTGATTCCCTAGGGCTCTTTCTGTTCCTATGGAACTTAGTAAATTCTTCAGGCTTCTTCATGCCAGCAAGCCTTTTTGCTCCTGAGGCTCATTCTGCTCCTATTCAGCTTATAAATTACAAAGGGTCTTCAGCCTAAGGGTCTCTCTAGCATAAGCTATGAGAGAGTATCATCCCAGGGAGTATATAAATTCTGAGACTTGGCTCCCTTGTAGAGTTTTCAAACTTTGAAAATAATATTTGTACCTATTTAAATCAATGATAAATTTGGCCCAAAGCATACTAAAGTATTGCAGTTATTGATGATCTATCCTGTTAGTAACTCAGTGTAATAGTATACTTGCTTGTTTATATCTATTGATAATGAATACACATATTCTACAAATCAGACGAGTTGGATCAAACCATTTCTTTTTTCAGTGGACTTTGCAGCTATTCACAGTTACAAATGGTATCCTGGGGTTGCTATAATGAAAAGTGGTCAGATTCAGAGGAAAATGGAACAACAGTAAAGGATAAATTATTGCAGGTATGAGAAGTACGTTTAATTTTCTTGTGATATATCATTACAGCGTCAGCATGAGTATTTCTCACAATAGTTAAAGGCTAATCACCATTGCTGCTAGATATAAATCTCAAACAAGACTATGTGCCAAGTAAATGTGAGTTTGGCTAACTCCTTAAATCTTGAAGAAATAGAAAAAACAGAAATCATGCCGGGTTGCCTTTTTCTATATGTTTTTTGTTGCTAAGTGTTTAAAAAATAAAGTCAATTGCTGGTAGTTGCATACTTTTTACATACAAAAGGCAATGTTTAGCTTTCCTTTATTATCCCTTACTGGGATAATGTTTTCAATCTCTTCACATATAAAAGCAGTAGAAATAGTTTCGCAATTAATAAATTCCAACACCCAATTTATTGTGCAAGAAATGCAAGAAAGTTTTGACATTCATAAATTGTTTCCTACTATAGTCTGAATAGCTAGCTGGGTAGCATCCATTTGATGTTGCAACTTGAAAGGCCAGTGGTCATGTGTTCCAGGTGTTCTGAGTTAATATTTACACATAGTGTGGTGTAAAAAAATATACAGTTAGCTAATAAATAGTTGATTCCTGGCATCAGGAATAAAAAGGAAGGTTTTCTTTTTCAGTCAAAGCTTTGTTTCTGCTTTAGTGTAATATTACTACTGGAAGCTCAAATTTGAAAGACCTACAGACATCAGGGTGCATTATTATGTGTAAGCAGAATGGTGATTTTGCTTAATAAATGGCTTATTTCTGAAGTAAGTAATAGAAAAATTGACATTTCTCTTTTGGGAGACTTGTTTCACATAGTAGTTTGAACTGCCAACTGAGATACAGTTAGGATTTTTTTTCTATATAAATAAATGGTCAAAAGGACTTCATCAGTTGTCATGACTACATGAATTAAACTTTATTTATGGACCTCTTTGATGCTGCTAGTTACAACTATTGCCAAAGAGGTGGGCTCAGAGCAGTGACAAGAATATCATAGTAATGAAGTGTAGGCTTTCAGGTAAGCAAACAAATAACTCAGTGAGGTCTGAATCAAATGGTTTGTTTAAATAAAGTAATAAAATGGAACATTTTTAAATATGCCAGCCAAGCATCACATCTGTATATCAAGGCCAACTGTCCTTGTCAATTGCTAACTTTCACCTACAAAACTCATTTTGGAGCATTGCTTTTAAAACCATGATTTTTATTGATAATGTCTAATTATTAACCTAATAGATATGCATTTTTAAAAATAGCTTCTTTTGTCATCATAGCAATGGAGTAGGTATGTATGAAAGAAAGGGTGAAACAAAAGGAAAACTCCTTTACATAAGAGAGTCCGCTTCTCTGTAGGTGAAATTAACAGCCCCCCTTTTCATCAGGGAGATCAGTCCCAACAATTGCTTAATCCAAATAACCATTGGGGTTACTGTTTGAATTCCTTGGATGGGGAGAGAAGGAAGGATTTGTGCCCCTGAATATCCAGTGGTGCAGAAGCAAACATGGCTCAGTTTTGTTTACTTCATGTTTTGTGCAACAGCGTCACTGACAATGTCAACAAAAGTGAACAGAGCTCTGGCAGTTGTGGGTAACTGCTTGCAGCAGGTTCCAAGGACAGCTGTGTTTCATAGTATCAGAATCTTTCTAAATGAAACAAATTAGAATGTTTGCTGTGTACAAGTAAGTGGAAAAATAAAGAAGCTGGATCATGGAAAAACCTTTCAGAAGACCGTATATACTGGCCTTGTTCCTTTATTTTCTTCTTATGGACCATGACGCTGCTCTTAATGAAGTATTTTACAAAACTAATTTACTGCACTGGAAACTGGATCAGGTCTATCCTCCTACAATTTCATTTCCATTGGCCTTTTCATATTTCTTTCGAACAGTTTCCTCCTTCAGTATTTAACTCAAGCTCTATCATTTCATTGAACAAATAATGTGAATAAAAATAATATAAATCCACTGAAAGATCACTTTGAAGAGCAATCAAATACAGTTTTATAAGTGAGCTACATAAAACTGAAATATAAGGTAGCAGAACAAAATGCTGACATCATGCAGCCTACTAAAAACTTTAAGTATTAATGTAAGAAGAAAAAAAATCTCTAGTGGGGGAGAGCAATATGAACGACTCATTATAGTTTTAGTTCTCAGAATTATTCCTAATGTTGTTAGGTTAACAAAAGCCTTAGACACCTTTTTGTCTAAGCTTAATAAAGTTATCTCCCATGCTGCGGTGGATTACAAGCATTCCTCTTGTGGTTCACTGCAGAATATGTACCAAAAAAAAAACACATTGTTTCCTCTACAGTACACTGAAGGCCGAATTCTGGCACTATGCCCAAAAGTCAGTTCATTCTAAGCAATGGTGCACCCTCAGATATGCTGACAGAATCATCCAATACAAGAGAAGTCTTGCCATGCTAGACAAGATGACTGCCCTCATGGGGACCCAATACACTGCTTTTTTTGTGTCAGAGCTAGACAGTGATAAAGTAACAATAAAAGCTCCCCACTGTTCAAAGGAGAGGCAGATTAGTGAAATAGTGTAAGGTAGCTTATACTGCTGATGCTTATGCTATACCTATTCTGTGAATAAAGTACTTTAGTCCACAAGAATTTCAGTCCAACACCTTTCTGGAGCAAATCCTGTATGTCAGATATGCAAATCACCTCTCTGCTGAGCACACCACTTACCAGTTATTTTATTAATCTTGTGTTGGGAGAAGGAGCAACCTTGTGTTCTGTTCTCTGTTCTTTAATCAGCACTTCAGAATTTCCCATTGATTTAATTAAGCTTCTGTATGCTCAACAGCCTGGCAGCTTGGAACGAGGTATACTTGACCTGGTGATGAGCCAAACTTCATGGCCTTTGAATGTACCTCTGTATTCTCTTTTGAGGTATAAAAACTCTTACTCTACCTGTAAAAATAAATGCAGTCTATACTGTGAGCTAAATTCTATCCTGGAGTAAGCAGGTAAACTCCTACCTATTCCAACACTGAATTTGGCTCCATATGTATGCATTGACTGTTGTGGATAATACTGTATAGAAACATAATAGGCTACCCCATTGGTGCATATTTTGATTAACTTATTACTTATATAAATATGTATTTAGTTTATCCACAGCAGAGATATTGCATGAGCAACAGTAGTGCAGACTTATTTACGTTGTTCTTCTAATTTGCCTCAACACTGAACTGGAGAGAGCACCTCTAGGTCTGGAAGAACTGTTCCATTTCTATGCCAATTCCATCTTCATTCTGTCTGCCAACACTGGGGCCAATTAGTGTCAACTATGATGCGTACACCTGTTCTCTTTAACCTGAATTGAGACCACCAACTCATTTAATGCAGGCCACTAAATAGTGTGATTGGATTGTAATAACTTTCACAAGATACTTATCTAGCAATATTTGAACTGGTGACCAGGAAGTTGGTTTCTGTATTCAATGCCCTGAACCATCCAAGCTCCCATATACAAAGTATTATGCCAAAGGGACTACCCAGAGGACCAACAAAAAAGTGGTCTCTTGAAGGAGATGAGTCAATGAAGGTTGCTACAAAATTCACTTGAAAAACTGAACATAGTCTCATAAAAAATTAAATTATACTTGTCATACCAAAATTATTCCATTGTTTTATAAAATACTGAAAATACAAACACTTTGCTTTTATAGAATAATTGAAATACAAGCTTAATACACCAATTACGCCAGACATAAGTAAAATACAAATTTAATATGTATTAAATTTAACTGCTGTGGTGTTTCAGTATAAAAACTTAAAGCAATTAGCAAAAAAATTTGTAAAGTGCATCATTGCCTGTTCATATGCAGTGTATACTTTCCAGACTTTGCAGTCCAAAGTGGTTCAGCTGTATCTGGGAATCAATTTTGGGTGGTCACTGGTTGCTTCAACAGTACAAGGGCAGACCCTCAGCGATGTTAAACTGGTGTGCTCTATTCCAGTGGTCACCTAATAAAATAATTTAATACTGTAAAATCCCAGGAAAGGGCTTGGGATGGTTGATTGGGTTAGATTGTTGGTGAATAAATGTGAAGGGGCCAATTTAAATAGGTGATGTGTAAGGTGCTGTGAGTTAGACTTCATTAGGCCCTGTCAAACTCCGACTCCATAAATCCACAAGTCTTCTTAAACCCACTCTACTGATGTGTAAAGAAGTCTACACCCTGAATAACTAAAAGAAGGTCTAAGCAAAAGAAGGATAGGGTCTACAGTAATTTACACCTTCTTTCATCTTCTAGAGTGTGACATCAACATAAACTCCCTGTACATCAGCAATGAGGATATAATTAGGTGTGACCAGACTACGTTGCTACCCCATCCTCAAAAAGAGCAAAAGACTATAATTTGGTGCCCGAACTTAACCCGCTTCCTATGGTCTGGCTGAATTGGTATCTTAGAAACAACAACAAAAACTTCAGCTTAAGTTTCTACCTTGAGCTTGGGTTTTCATAGGGTTCCTTCAAGATTCCTCTGGAGCAAACTGACACTCCCATCCTCGTTTATATTTTAGGATTTTGTATTGCTGTCCATCACCATAGTATCAGAGTGCAGATGCTACAGTAATCCTGATAGGAGGTAATTGCACCCAGAATGATTCAGCAGTAATCACTCAGTTTTACCACTCAACAGAAGAGTTCTGAATTTTGTTATAGTAAGTCTAAAGGAGTCTAAGGGTAATAAAAGGGATCTAACTTATACCATCTTACACTTCACCTGAATTTAGCCCATTTTACTATGGGTTTCACTGTATCTAAGTTTAGAAATATTTAGATAAAAGTATATGGAGTACTAAAAGAAAGTATTTTTTTCACCTTATTCTTTTTTTGACTGTAGTACTTCCCTGGCATTGATGGACTATTCACCAGATAATAAGATGAAACAAAACAAAAAACTGGTGTGACTCTTACCTGTGAATTCTACCAGTGAAAACTGGTAACTAAAAATACCTTTGAAAAGGTCAGAGAGATGGGAACTCTCTGTTTTTAATTGATTTTGAATAATTTGTTAGTGTACACTTTTCACCTTAATGGCTAATCCCACATTGAATTCATGTGCCCTGCCAAAATGGATTTCTCATAGACAAAATTAATTTTCCACAAACTTCTTCCCTATTTTTATTCCAATTCAAGGGCTCCAGAAGGTGTGCATAGATTTAATGATTAGATCTATAAATATAAGACTTCAATGTTCAGTTTAACCAATATTGCTGTGTATTGAACATTTTAAAATATTAATATTGGGTGTGACTTGTAGGAGAGTATGATTCATTTTCATGGAACAGATTCTAGGTACAGTATCTGTATTGGTGCTTATTAATTACTTTAACAGAAGTGTTTTGTTCCTTTAGTTCCTCTTGAGGATTAAATACCACATAACATATGTTAGATTTTGGCAATCTTGTGTTTACAGAAGTTTAAAAAATATTTTGAGCAGTTGTGCATGAAATTATTTAATATCCCTCATGAGAGGAAATGCTAACAATGTTAAAACCAAATACAACTGCTTTCTATGAATACTTTTTTCATATCTCGTGAGAAACTACTGAAAGGAATATAAAATTTCCGGACTTACTCAGGCTGTGGAAAAAAAGACAACAATGATACCTGAAAACACACATTTTTAGAGAAAAATGCTGAAGATAATAGAAATTTACATACATTAACCAGGTTACAGTCCCAAATTAGGAGAAAGTAGCTTCCTTTTTTAAAGCAGGTTAACAATTTAATAGTACAGGAATTCAAGTGATAAAGAGAATATATTTGAGAACTATTAAGTTATTTTGCTTACTTTGACATAAATAATAGAGAGATTCGGAACATAGTGAGTAGGTAAATTTCCCTCTGAAAGAGAAGAAAAGAGTCCATGACTGGGGCTGTGCAAACCACTGATTTTTTTTATTTGTTGGACGTTCCAAAAAAAAAAAAAATCAGAGAAAAATTTTGTTTCAGGTCAAACAAAACAAGTGAAGCCTTTGAAGACTGCAAGATAAAATGAAAGTAAAGCCCAAAACAGGAAAAGAGGGAGGCACAGATCAGAGAAAGGGAGAGTCAGAGGCAGTTTTGGCTCTACATCATGTCAATCTGTAATCACTGTCCATCTTGCCAGCCCACACACCAAAATATCTGGTTTCCTGTGCCTAGGTTAATATAATTGTTTTTCTTTCCTGTATAAAGCAGGAATTATAAATCAGTATTTATAACAATACATCACTGGCATAATATTAATAAGGATTGGACACATTTTTAACTTGATTATGGTCTAAAAAGGCCTTGCACTTTCAGAAGTATACAAAGTTCACTGTGAGGAATGCACTCTGATGTATTTATCTCCCAAAATCTTAATGTACCAAAAGGGTGAGAGAAACTTTTTGTGCTTATGTTACACATTCCATCCTGCACAAAGCCATCTTCACTTGTGCACATACATATATGGAACTATCCTTAATTTTGCTAACTGTAAAGAAGTTAGGAGGGAATACTAATTGTAAGAGTTGCCATCAACTTGAGGACTGTAATGGGGTATACTGGCCTTTTAAACCTAAGAGGGGCCAGAAAACCCCCATCCCAGGGATGTTGGTGTGAGCACAGGCTGAGGAACTAGCCAAAACTGGAAGAGAGGTGGTCGTCCCAGGAAGTTAGCAGTAGGATGAAAAGAACTCAGGACACAGTTACTTTAAGGGCCTGGGATCAGAAGCCTTGTAGTGTAGGTGGGGGCAGAGCTCCCTTCTCTCCTGACTAACTGGAAGGATCTCTCCTAAGGAGATATATGTATGCCACCTTCCCTCTCAGAACAGGGTGCACACTGACAGAGAAAGAAAGGTAGAGCAAGAAGTATAAGATTCTGCTGGACAGAATAAAGTCTCTGTAAGTAGCAGGAGCATTAGAGATGCGTGCGAACCCTGGGGATGCTATGGTGGAACTTGTGTTTGGGACACTGAGGAGTATTTTGAATTACTTTTGGCTGCTGACCCAGTTTCAGAGGAGGGCTGATGATTCCCCTAAGAGAGACTGTACGGTGCTCCTAAGAGGCCTAAGGAGAGGATGCAGATGGAGGGCACTGTGGGAACACCTGTGGCCACAAGAGTAAACCGGGTGAATGGTATCCCAGCCACAGGGACCATTTATGTTTCAATTGAATTCTGTAGTACAAAACAATTCCAATTAACATCCAAGGAAGTAGGATCTGATCCTTCAGGGCAACTTCTAAGTGAGGAATGATGAACTATAGAGGGGAAAGGTCTAATGGACCCTCTTTGTTTTGTGGATTTTAAATTAGAATGTATTACATAAATACAAATACTTTACTATTGCAAATGTATGTCTGAATCTAACTAGATATGTGCTAATGCTAACTTTTTACTTTTGTCTACAAAGCTTTAAAAATTTGCTGACAATAAACCAGTCTTTTAAAAATGAGGAAAGATGGGCTTAGAATTAAGGCATAGGACAGGTCGCTGGAGAATTGGGTTTCTATTTCTGGCTATATCACAGTCTTTGTGCTACTTAACCTCTGTGTGCCTCAGTTTCTCTTTGAAAACAAGAATGATAATTAAATACCTAAGAGGTGTTATGAGGATTAATTGAATAAGAACTTTAAGAATTTGAAATCCTTGGATACAGGTTGTTATAGAAATGCAAAGTGTTATCAATACTATTAAGAAAAACATGTTTAAAGTAATTATTTTCATCTAGGTCTTGTTACAGATTTGCTACTATTTTTAAAAAATGGTACAGCAGTTTTAGCTGTGCAATTCCTTAGTAAATCAATGGAAATAGGAAAATATCAAAAATACAGCATTGTATAATTTCCCACTGAACATACTCTAAATCGTTTAATGGCTACAAGAATTGCATTTTTCCTCCTATTGTATTACTAGGCATACAATGGACAGGGTGGTAAAATAAACACGCTAGTTAAATATATTTAGCTTGCAGCATTTTATCTCATTAATGCATACTATACATTTATGCCTTAAGCAAACTTTAGAAAAACCTCAGATGCTACAAGAATGCACCTACATCAAAAAGGAACTAGTTGGGTAGATACATATGCAATATATTTAACATTAAAAATGCAATATATTTTTGAAATCACACTGCACAATAGAAAACACTGACATGACCTAACTGTGGTTGTGAATGATGCCTAATGGGCTAGATTCATTGGCTTCTGATGGAAATTCCACCAAGGAGACGCTTGTGGCAGAGTCAAGTGACTTCCAACTTCCTTTGCTGTGGAATGGGTGGGTGGGAGCAGGGCCGGTGCAAGGAAGTTTTGCGCCCTAGGCGAAACTTCCACCTTGTGCCCCCCCCAGCCCTGCGGCAGCTCCCCGCCCCCCCTCCACCCTGAGGCGCCCCCCGCACGGCAGTTCCCGCCCCTCTGCCCTGAGGCGCCCACCCTGCGGCAGCTCCCCGCCCCAACTCACCTCTGCTCCACCTCCTCCCTGAGCATGCCGCCCCCACTCTAATTCTCCTCCCCTCCCAGGCTTGCGGCGCCAAACAGCTGATTGGCACAGCAAGCCTGGGAGGCGGGAGAAGTGGAGCAGTGACGGCGTGCTCGGGAGGGGGTGTAGCAGAGGTGAGCTGGGGTGGAGAGCCCTGCAGCAGCTCCCCTCCCCCCCACTTTAAGGCACCCCTCCCACAGCAGCTCTCCACCCCACCCTGGCCCGGGGAGCCGTGTGGCAGCTCCCCACACCAGCTCACCTCTGCTCTGCCTCCTCCCCGAGCATGCTGCCCCCACTCTAATTCTCCTCCCCTCCCAGGCTTGCAGGGCCAAACAGCTGATTGGCACTGCAAGCCTGGGAGGCGGGAGAAGTGGAGTGGCCGCTGTGCTGGGAGAGGGAGTCTGAGCCACACATGTCAGCGCGCCGCCGGCAGCCCAGCCCAGGAACGCTGTAAAAAAAAATTGGGGGCACCACTTTTTGGCGCCCCCAAATCTTGGCGCCCTAGGCAACTGCCTAGTTTGCCTTAATGGTAGCACCTGCCCTGGGTGGGAGCTCCAAGAAACCAGTGTAGCACAAAGTGTAAAATTCACCCTTGGTGCACAGACCTGCACACCACTTACATCTCATTTAAATCTTCAAACTAGAACAATGGTTTTCAAACTGAGGTACACGTACCTCTAGGGGGATATGCAAGACATATCCTGTAATGGCGGGCTTATCCCTTACAGACCTTTCCCCCCTCCCTCTGTTTTCATAGATGTATTATGACCCTATCTCAGATGTGGGTACGCGGTAGACTGCATTATTTGGAAAGGGGTACACAGCCTAAAAAGTTTGAAAACCACTGAACTAGAGATTCACAGGATTTTTGCCGGCTCTTTGTAGAGGAGCAAATTTTACTCCCAAACCTCTTCTATTCAGTCAGTAGGAGTTTGCCCGAGTAAGCATTGTCCTTTATTACCTTATAGCGTAGTAACAAGGCATCTCACAGCTGCCGTGCATGCCTTTATTCAGTGGAATCATACAGCTGAGGCTGTTGGATTCCCTGTGGAGGAGCTTGGATGAGGTTATGTTCCAGTTTAGGTCTCTTGGCCGTTTTCTTTGGCCTTCAAAGAGAAAACATTTTCTAGACAAACACACACCTGGTGGTAAAACAATAGATGCTAATAAATAAATTAATAAAGAAGATGGAATGGAACCGTCATATACAAGGTTTCCAGGAAAACAATTAGCTGTGAGTTACTTCAAGCCAGAAGATACATTTTTTTCTTTATACCTACAGTGCATGCAGAGCAGCAAACCTTAACAACTTTCTCCTCCAGTCACAGTAGGAATTTAAAAACAAACAGAAAATATATATAGTTTTAAATTTTAAAATGTTGGTGTAGTGGGAAGGAAAGTTGTAAGTTTGTGGAAATATGTTTTTCTTAAACACATGGAGATTTTGCATTTTGGGAAAAATGAAGTAAGCAAAAAACAGCCCTTTGTTTACACTGTTAAGGAGAATCTAAGTGTTTATTTTAATTAGATAGAAGTACCACACAGATTAATACTGTGGAAGTAATAAAGATATGAGCATAATATTATGTGCCATGTTAAAAAAATTAAGAGTATATTCAGCATAGTCTAACCACAGCAGAAAGCCAAATCCTGTTTATTTCACTCATGGCAGTAATCGCAGTGAATTCACTTCAGGAATTGAGCAACATTTGACCAGAAAGTTGAATTAGTGGCACAAATCCTGCATACGGTGCATCTTGGTGCAAGCAACATTCTGAGAAACATTTAAAACTGCATTAGAAAATATGATTGTACTGATCTTATTATTTTCTGTAGGTGCCTCCATCTACCCACCTGCTAGCTGAGATGTTATTCCAGAATTGAATTATGTTAAAACCCCAGGGTTTGGGTGTTATTAACAATATTTGCCCACATTTTCCTTTTTTTCTTCCTTTGATTTTTACTTTATTTTATTGATACATATTCACATAGAATAGATAAAACTAGAAGAAAATACATAAAAAGGTACAGGAAGACTACAGGCAAGTCCTCAGTTATAGACAGATGATGAGTGGGTGGGTTTTGTTCATGATCCATCTGTAAATAGTTTTAAATATAACACCCTACAAATATTCGTTGGAGTGGATGGATTCAGGTCTGAAGATTAGGTTTAAAATACTTAGGCCAGATCCTCAGTTGGAGTAATGGAGCTATGTCAATTTACAACAATTGAAAATCTGCTCCTTAGAACCACAGATTGAAATATCAGCAGATTCGACTTTCTGTAAGGATTGCACTGGTGTCTTTCGCCAACAAACAGTAAGAAGAAAGCATACAGAGGACTAATTCCCTGATCCAGTAAAATGCTTAAACATGTACTTAAAGTAAATGGACTACTCATGTGCTTATGAAACAAGAATTTGGTTCAATATAGAGGACATTTTTAAAGTAAAAAATTGAATCTTTAACATGAATTGGCTGGAAACACCTTGGAACATAATTCCAGTGACATATGCTTTTTTGTTTCATTACCCTTTATTTTGACATCACATAACATGTAGGAGAGGAAATTCAAATTAAGATAATAATGAGCAGCATTAAAAAAAGAAACCAGTTAAGAGACACAAAGATCCTTCTGCTTTACATTTTAGGAATCATAGGTAGCAAATGAAAATCAAATAGTGATATAATAAATGTGTGTAGAGAAAATCCAAATGTAACCATTCTCAGAAGGTAACGTCTAGTGTTGGTATTTGGATTGATATACAGGGAGTTGTTGAGTTATTTGCTAAGAATAAGAGTCACTGAAGGTGAACCTCTTTTTAAATATACTATGCTATATTAGATAAGATTCTATTCCGAGTGTGGCACATGTCCATTTAACAGCAACAGCAAAGCTATTTAAAACTAAGCTATTCAAACTGAATAATGAACAAATCTTTACTTGCATCATCTTCCTTTCAACCTCAAACACATCTTGGATGGTAAATAGAAACATACATACATGGAGTGCAGCACGATAAGGAAAATATTTTGCTTTGGGTTTTGGAAGGTTTATGTCTGCTTTCCATATTGTGATCCATAGAACTCTTCCTTGTGGTCCATAGGCAAGTGGGCAGCCACACGGTGCAGTCAATCCCAGTCCCCTATGTGCAAGTATGGCCAGGATGTCTCAAACATAAAGCTGGAACTGCCTGCTGAAACTGCTCTTTAAAGTGAATTAATTCCTACTTTTCCCCCTAACTCATGGAAAGAGGAGGGTGAAGGTGACAGCCCCCTACCAGCAGACTGGGAGACAGAATAGCTACCACTGCTGACTGGAACCCAATGCCCTGGAATCTTGGGCTTGACAAGGACCAGCTGTTACCCATAGTAGGAAAATGAGAACTGAGGGATCCTTAATGGGAATCAGAAAAGTCACACTAAAGGAAGACAATTGTATCAGAAAAAGAAGTGGAGAGAAACCAGGATGTTGGGACTCCTGCCTGGAGGAGTGGGAAGAGACAAAGAAAAAGACAAAGATATGCCAGGACTGCTGCCCTCTGAGGAGACTGGGTAAAAAGGATGAAGCCGGAGTGAGAACTTGGAAGGGGCTTCCATGAGACCAGGGCTTCTGAAGGACAAAGACTAGAGTAGAAATGTGCTTCAAGGGGAAGGGTTGTGATTGCAAGTGTATGTAGGGAGGAGAATGAGATTCAGTGTGGGAGAACTGGTTTTGACTGGGGAAAATAAATTGATCTTGTGCACGTGTATGTGGAGATTAATTTTGATTTGCCTGGGGGTGAGGGAAACTGATTTGTGAAAACTTGATTGTGGGTTGAATTAATTTTAAGGGTATTGGCAGTAAGTAGTTTTGAGTTACAGAGGGAGGGGATTGATAACAGATGTCTAGGGCCCTACCAAATTCATGGTCCATTTTGGTTAATTTCACGGTCATGGTATTTTAAAAATCATACATTTCATGATTTCAGCTATTTAAATCTGAAATTTCACAGTGTTGTAATTGTAGGGGTCCTGACCCCAAAATGGAGTTGTGGTGGGGTCGCAAGGTTATTGTAGGGGGGAGTGTTGCGATACTGCCACCCTTACTTCTGTGCTGCTGCTGGCAGCAGTGCTGCCTTCAGAGCTGGGCTGCTGGAAAGTGACGGCTGCTGGCCAGGAGCCCAGCTCTGAAGGCAGAGCCACCGCCAGCAGAAGTAAGAATGGCATTGTATGGTATTGCCACCCTTACTTCTGTACTGCTGCCTGGAGATCTGGGCCCTACATCAGCAGTTGCCACTCTCTGACTGCTCAGCTCTGAAGGCAGCAGTGCAGAAGTAAGGGTGGCATGGTATGGTATCGCCACCCTTACTTCTGTGCTGCTGCTGGCGGGGCGCTGCCTTCAGAACAGGGCATCTGGCCAACACCCACCACTCTCCGGCCACCCAGCTCTGAAGGCCTCCTTGACTACTATCTTTCCTATTGAAAATCAAATATAGTCTTCTTTTCCTGCTGTTCTGTCTTACCCTGACTACATGTCATCCATCTTCTCTTATTGCTTCCCACCTTGCAGCCCATACTCTGCCTGCTCTTCTTGCCTCCTTATTCCTTTGTTGCTTGCCTCCACACTCATGCCAAAAATGGTTCAAAGCTTGCAAGATCTTCTTGAATGGCACATCTCTTATATGATTTCAATTATCTTGGGCCAAAGTCTCCTAGGAATAGCTGCTCTAATGAGATTTCAGTTTCATTCAAACAGCAGCAAGCAAATATGGGTCACTTCTAGCTACACATTTGACCTGATCCTTCTCTTATCCAGACCTTCCCAAAAGTTGAATGGGTGCAGATTTGGGTTTTGGCCTCACTCTAGCTGAACTATATAAACTATATTAGAGCTTGTTCACTAGTTTACAACAAAAGAGTGGGTGTCAAAACTCCTGTACCAAATCTCTAGCGCAGACTGATTAATTTTTGTGAGCTATGGGAGACTGAAAAATTAAATGAAAAATTGCTGTCTGTGCTGTTGCAGGCAGAAAATTACCGTATATACTCGATCATAAGCCGCTTCGTTTATAAGCCGACCCCTGCGAGATGGATAACTAAAAGTGGAAAATGTGTATGACCCATTCATAAGCCAACCCTATAATTCAGGGGTCAGCAAACTTTGGCTCTCGGGCCATCAGAATAAGCCGTTGGCGGGCCGAGATGGTTTGCTTACCTTGAGCATCCACAGGCACGGAGGTAAACCTAAGTAAACAGAGTGTCCCGGCATGCCAGCTGCTTACCCTGACAGCCTGGGACAGCAACTGGTGGGGAAATTTTTTGTGGAGGAGAAGCTGGGAGTCAGAGGAGTAACCCCTGTGACCACCCCCCATGTGACCCCACCCCCAGCCCAGGACCCCCACACGCTCCCCAGCCCATCCCTTCCCACCTTATCTGAGGAGGGCCAGGGGAGGATGTCTCTGGCCTGGCTGGAGCTGCTCCCAAAGGCCGAGCAGCGTAGCCGCAGCCTGCTCCAGCAGGCCAGACCGGGCAGCGCAGCCGCAGCATGTTCCAGCAGGCTGGGCCGGGCAGTGCAGCCACCGCCTGCTCTGGGGGGCGGGGCCAAGTGGCAGGGCTGCAGCCTGCCAGCCCCGGAGCTGCAGCTGCTTCGGAGGCTGGGGGGAGAGCAGCATGGCCAGAAACAGAGACACTCTGGCTCTGCCTCTTCCCTTCTGGCTCTGCTGGCTGTGCTGCCTCTCCTTGCTCCCTCTGTTGGGGGGAGGGGCTGTGTCCCACCTCTCCCTCTCTATACCCATTCATAAGCCGACCCCCTTCTCTGGTGCTTCCCTTTTTTACTAAAAAAAATTGGCTTATGAATGAGTATGTACAGTAATTAGTTGATTGTACAAATCTGTACTAATATGAACTTGGTGCCTTTCTTCTAGCTTAAAATCATATGTGATATGTTCACAGCTTATTATAGCAGTCTTCTTCAAAAAGACAGTAATGGAAGGAACACATTATATCGGAATAGATTTGAAAGAAACAATACAATATTGAAGTCATTGGTATGACTAACATTCCCTTGGGGTTGAGGAGTTGTCTCTATTTCTGTCTTGAACTGTTTTACTCTTAGTTGTGTATTCATGTCTCCATACATGCACATTAGCAAACACCTTTTACCTGGGAATGTCATAGCTAAGCCCCTGCTAACACCACCTGTTCTTCTACACAAAGTGAGAACATTGGCAGTGGTGATGATCAAAGCTTTGATTCAAGGATGGCTGTCAGCAAATAGTATTCAGCACAATGTAGCATAGTAGAGAGATGGGATATTGGGTCAAAGCCATCAAGGAAATCCCTTATTTTATGAAAAGTGCATGGGGACTTTTCTATCCATGTAGGGCAGGCAAGGCTTCAGATTTTTACATACGCACACAGAAAAACAAATAGTAATCAAATTACTTACCAAGAAAGTAGGTAGTACTGAATTGGCCATGATGGGATTTGAACCCATCATAAAAGTGAATCTTGGTATTTTATACCAGACGCTGAAACCACTAAAACATTCCAATAGGAATGCAGTGTTGTGGTAAAATTGTGGACGTCTCCTCTGGATTTTAAACTGCCTAGCTCTTTTCACAACTGGCATGATGGTTCTTTATATCATGTCAGTTTAGATATTGTATGGCTTTCCCTCCAAACTCCATTGATTCAATGCTTAACATTCCTTTCTCACTTCTGTAGTCTGCTCCCAAAAGGCATAAAAGAGAAGAGGTCTTTCACATTCACAAAGACAGTTCCACACAGGAAAATGGCGTTGTCTGATTTAGTTTTCTCTCAAGCAAGCATCTCGCAATTTCATCAACATGGAGTTTTCAGAGGGCTAGAGTTAAGATGCAAAAGGCCATACTTAAAATATGCTTCACAGTGGATCAGTTTTCAGATTTTGCTTTTCAGTTAAAAATATTAAAAATCAGAGCTGGCAGCAGCAGAACAATGGCCAGTATAGCTGATTGCACCTAAAAGAGCTGTCTTGAAATACAACATGGGCCTTTGTTTCTAATTGACTGAAATAACATGAGGAAGAGTAGTTTTAATATAGTCTCTAGAGAGGACTTAGATTTTGGTAAGATAGGAAGAAAGAAAACTGAATATATTTCATGTGCTGTAGAGATATGCTGAACAGTTTGGTAAAAAGAATTACAAATAGATATTAGCCCATGAGTAAGTTAGTTATTTTTAGATACACACATATGCACAAATATATATAACATATATTAAAATATATTGTCCGCACTTGAATCATGTTTCTTGTGTTTTAATTGTGGTAAGCACATCTCATTCCCCATATATTTGGTGCCCTTCATGACTGTACACTCACTACCCTTCAGATACAGGCTTGCAGGTTTTCATGTTCAACTATTTAAATCTCCCTAAGGCTATTGGTAAAAGACAAGTAAATATTATATATACCAGATGCACAAATGCACCTTTGATTTACTGCATTATCAGCAAGTGAACATTCATCACACACCTCATGTTTTCATTTGTCCCGTGGCTTGCTGGCAATGTGCTTAGAAGCAGTGTGTGAGACTGACTCCCAAGTATAAAGCTAGCCTTTTATATCTTTGTTTTCTACTGTGAGCTTTTCAAGATTTTTCTTCTTGCTCTTTACAGCACTTTTTTCTGTTATAACCATTTCACTAATGCATATATGCCTTTTTTCCAATCAAATTGAATGTAATAGCAATTTTAAAACCGTAGACAATGGGCCTGGAACCTTTATGGTGTGATGGTCTGAGCGCTGTATTTTGGGGATTCAACTTTCCAGCAGTATAGTATGCAAGTAGAATAATAGCCTGGTCTTGCGCTCATTGAAGTCATTAGGAGTTTTGACATCAAAGTGGCAAATAGGATCCAATCTCATTTTATAATCCTTTACTTAAAAAAATAAACCTGTACTGAATAAAACAGTCGTCCAGAATTACCCTTAAATGAAAAAAAGGCTAAAAATGAAAACAACAAATTTGACAAATTATAGCCAAATAATTAAATGTGTATAGAATGAACTGAGATAAACAAGTGAAAGGCATCTTTGATGCCTGCTATGTGAAACTGGTTACACAGTGGTTTGCATGGACTGTAGAAGCAAAACCCTAGCAATAATTTCTTCCACAGAAAGGTCATTTTGAGTTCTTGCTAACAAGTTGTTGACTCCAAATTTTTAGGTTTGGATTTATTTTTACATCTTTAAGAAAGACGAAGCACTGATTTATTTAACATTTCTGTTGACATTCCAAACTAAAGGAAGGTCAGGTTAGTCAAGGCTGAAAATAATGAAAAGAAAAAAAAAAACTTGCGAAAGTTTGATATGCTGCCAACCATTGTGCCTGTTTATATTTGACAATATTCACTGGCACCTGAAAGGTTTTTTTTTTCATAAAGATTTGTTTTCATGTTTAGAACAGAATATAGGATACTCTGTTAGGAAATACTGATCTTAGTTTCCTGAACTAGTTGCGGATGAAAGATGATGGTATCCTTTAATTTTGGCAGCAGGAACATGTTTGTGACCTTATGTCACTTTCACTGCTAGTGGCCATAGAACATACCAGGGTGTTTCCTATGTGTAAGATGTATCACATGGTGTTTCCATGCAGACAATTATGTGTGTATGTTAAATCCCAGAATGACACTTCTGACTTACATCTCTATGGTCATATCTGTAGAACAGAGGTGGGCAAACTACAGCCCGCGGGCCACATCCGGCCCACAGGACCCTCCTGCTCCGCTCCTGAGCCCCTGGCCCGGGAGGCTAGGCCTGGGCCCTTCCCCGCTGTCCCCCCTCCCCCGCAGTCTCAGCTCACTCAGTCCGCCGCTGGCGCAATGCTTTAGGCAGCGGGGCTAGGAGCTCCTGCGGCAGCGCAGCTGCAGAGCCCCGGCCTGACCCGATGCTCTGAGCTGTGTGGTGGCAGTGGCGGCAATGTGGCCCAGCTCCAGATGGGTGGCGCGGTTGTAGTGCCACCAGCCACCGGTGCTCCAGGCAGCGCAGTAAGGAGGCAGGGAGCAGGGGAAGGTTGGATAGAAGGCAGGGGAGTTCGGGATGGTGGTCAGGGGGTGGGGGTGTGAATGGGAGAAGGGGGGTTCTGGGAGGACAGTCAGGAAGGAGGGGGGTTGGATGGGGTGGCAGGGGGCAGGCAGCGGTTCCGGAGGCAGTCAGGGGACAGGGAGAAAGGGTGGTTAGATGGGGCAGCGGTCCCGGGGGGGCCATCAGGAATGAGAGGAGGGGTTGGATGGGGCGGCTGGGGGGCAGTCAGGGGTGGGGTCCGGGGATGGTCAGGGGACAGGGAGCGGGGTGTGTGGATGGGGTAGGGGTCCCGGGGGGGGGGGCCCGTCAGGGAATGGGGGGGTTGGATGGGGCAGGAGTCCCAGGGGAGGCAGATAGGAGGTGGGGGCCGGGCCACGACCCCCACCCCTAACCAGCCCTCCATACAATTTTTGAAACCCGATGCGGCCCTCAGGCCAAAAAGTTTGCTTGCCCCTGCTGTAGAACCTTTCATGAGCAGCAAATACACTTTTCTTAAACATCAAAACAAAGCTAGGAAGCTTTTGATTTAGGTCCTGTTGTATCTGAACCCTCACATTTCTTGTTTAGACTAAGGACTAGAAATGAGTCTAATTTAGCACTAACTACTTGAGAGATTAACTTTTCTTTTGTCTTTATGTCCTCCCACAAGTTACATTCCACTAGTACTATGAAGCTGTCAATCAAGGAGGGGAAGTTCATGTGTGCAGGAGATAGAATTTCTCACCTTTTACTATGGTACTCCTGCAAAAGCTACAAATTTCCACAGACTTCAGTACTTTCATAGCTAAATTCAAATCTCACTTCAACTTCCCTCCCTCAGTAACTTCTTCACAGGCTCAGTTACTCACTCTGTCTCTGTCACACACACAGTCATTTAAATATATCAAGCAAAAAAAAGATAAAAATAATTAAGCTATTCTGAAAACTAGGAAGGAATAAAAAGAAAAATTATTTATTTTTAAAAGATATTTTGAAGATGCTCAGATATGTTGTAGATCACTCAAATACCTAGATAGATAGATCTACATTTATTTAATTATATTTAAATGAATCAATATCAAATATATCTATTATAGGGTGATTTCGTTAATCTGTTTTTATTTTTGAGTTCATCTGTTGTTGTTGTCATTACTTCCTTGAGCAGTATTGATGACTATGGAATTTCATAATATCTTTCAGAGATATCTTGCTGCTATTGCTTATTTCCAGAACTTTTTCTTTTGTTCTGATGAGTCACTTTTTTGATGAGTCACTTCAATATTTGCTATTCATGTATAATGGGGCAAAATAGTGAGATAGAAGTGTAGGAAAGGTGCAGTATTTGAAAAGCCAAATAAAAAGTGCAATTTTCTTCAGCCTCAATATAATTAAAACTTACACCTATTTAACTTTAGGTACATGAGTAGCCCTATAGAAATACTCACATGCTTAAAGTTAAGCATGTGTGTAATCATTTGTAGGATCAGGTCTTTAAATGTTTTCTTTACCACAGAGTAGTAATCTTGGAAGACAATGTTGATTGTATAGACAGTAGTTCCACTCTGCTACCACAGTTTAAAAAAGATTGAGGAAAATATGTCTACAGTGGTTTGGCAAAATATCAGTGATCACAGATATTTTTATACGAGAGTAGTATGCTATTGACCAAAGGAAAGGAAACTCTCTGTGGTACAATACGATTGTATTATTTGGTTCAGGGATTGTATTCTCTCAGTTTTGCAGGATTATTTTTCATTACACTAGAGAATATCTAATTGATATTGTGAACTAGAAAAGGTAAATCTAGAGATTTCAAACTTTTGAATTTTTCTTATCATTTAGAACTATGGTGATAATGTTACAAAAGGTAACTAGGTGGACTGGATGGTTGAGATTTAGATGTGTAACCCATTATCTATCTTGCTCACCCTACTCTAAAACTAAATAGTACTACTTGTGTGGGAGGAGATTTTCCCTGCCCCTCCACCTGCCAATGCCTCTTCTAAACCCTAATCCCTCTAAAACCATTCCATGTGAGCCCCTTTCCCCAAGGAAATGTATCTTGGTTTTTCACTTAAGAAACTGGTTACCCTATGTCATAGGGTGCTCTGCTCACCTCTAGGATGGCACCTCCTCTGGCTGTTCTGGGGATTATTTTTCCATGACTGACACCCCTTCCTGCAGTTGCATGCTTTTTGTGGATCTCCAGAAGCTGCTGTGTTTCCAGGTCACTCAGAATTTCCTCCTTCTGGGGTAGTCTTTCTAAGACTCTTTCCACCCGTAATGTCAGGTCGTCTTCCAGTTCACTGCCCCTATCTGGGCTCCACTTCCCCAGGGACAGGTAGGGGAACCCAGGCCCACCCTCTACTCAAAATTCCAGCCCAGATGCTCTACAACATGCAATCAGGGTCTGTTCAGTCCCCAACCTTGATGCTTATTCCATGGGCTGCTTCCTACTCTGCATCCCACAGGCTCTCTTCAGCCAAACATTTTGATTTCTCTTCAAATAATATAAAATGAATAAATGTTTTGATTTAGAGTGAAAAGAAACTTTTCAAGCAACCTAAAATGATTATTTTTTCTGAATTTTTTTATTTCATGAAAATTTTGATTTTTTGTTTTGTTTTGTTTTGTTTAGAATGGGAAAAAATCAAATTTGCAGATTCTCCCACAAAATGAAAAATCCAGTCCCCACTCAGCTCTACTGATATCATCACAAATCCTCAGGGTTTATTTTTGACTAAACACAATGAGACTCCTGCTATGAAGCCAACTAATGGCTAGTTCAAGTGTCAGTTGGGGATAGTTGTCATTTATATAGTAGGAAATTTTGATTGTATATTTATCCATCTCCCCCGATCTTTTGTTTGTTTCTTGCCTTTCTATATTGTAAATTCTTTGCCTCAGGGACTGTGTGTTACTACCAGTCCTCCAGTTATTCCATGGCTAGGTAATTTGCCATGGAATCCACTCCTTGAATTGTGTTCTGGAGTCTGAGATTTCATTTATATATTTAAAAAAAGGTTCTTGCTCTTATGATTCCAAAGAAAACCATGAAAATATGCACCCAAGTGTAAAGGAATTCAGTGTTGTATTCCTGAGTCTGCAGATAGCAACTGTCCACAAGCCAGTTGCCAAAACCTCCAGCTTTACCCTGATAAGGTCTAGAATGCAATTAGGCATTGTCAGTGCAGAACTCTGCCAAATGAAAATGTGGGGACAGAATGGAACACTGTGGGTGCTACAACAATACAAATTATATATAAAAACAACAATAGTACATTATGCAAAATCTAAGTTTGAATCTTTAAGTCCTGTCCTAATGAAGCTGGAGTTCAAGGGGGCCATTAGGTTTCCAGATGTTTGCAGAGTTTTGTATGTGTTCTGCAAGTATATAGCATTTTGTAAACATTAGCTACTAAAGTTTCATTCACTGGTATATAAAGTTATGTCTAAATCCATGTTTATATAGTCTGACCAATGCACACATCTATTTAAAAGGATCACCTATCTTTGCTGTAAGTGCTGCTTGACCATTCTTAAATACACAGTCTTGAAATAGATCACTCCTGTATCTCCTCTTCAGCCATTGGCCAGTATATCCACATCAACCAGCACTAACCCAGCAGCTAAAAACATACTTAAGACCTATGAGCTCTCTCACCAGAGCCATCACATTCTCTCCCACCAGGAAAAACAATGGGCCTAAATAAATGTGGGCTGATTTGCAGAGGTGCTGAAGACCTGCAGCTCCCACTGAAGTCAATGAAAGCTGCAAATACGGAGCACCTCTGAATTTAGTCACTAAATTTGAAAACGTTGGTCCATGCGAATTGACAAATACCACAGAAGTCAGTGTAAGAGCTGGGATTAATCCCTTGCTCTGTCCATTTTTTAGTCCAGTATACCATGCTGCCTCTCACGCTATTGAGCAGCCCCTGCTGTAGCCAAATGTCATACTGGTTGCTCAGCAGGGGAGCTGTTTTTGCTGCTATCCAGCTGATGGCTACTGGAGAGCTTGCAGCACCTGTAGTGCTATTAGTGCAGCCCGAGCAGCACTGAACAGCTGGGAATTACCCTGGGATCTTCCCAGAAATCAAGGGATCGATGGCTATGGTTTTTCTTGACTCCAAAGTCTGGCTTTAAGTGGTACGTAACTTGTGAATACTCTGTGATCTTTGGGAAAAATCAGTCACAAGCTTTCCTACCTACAGATTGAAAGTTTCAGTCTATAAAATGATACAAATCAAAGAAAAAAAATAAAAACAGATTTTCCAAGCAAAGGGACTTGCAGGCCTGCAGAGGCCAGAGGTTGTGTTCCTCTCATTCTTAGTGGACCTGTTCCCGTTCAAAAAAGCAACCGGGCAATCAGCATTAGTTAGAACTGTGTTAGCAGAGTGGGGATGGACTGAATGGAAGGATCATGGAGATTCAGACCTAGTAAGGGAGTCTGCAAACAGAGGATGTGGAACGTTGACAGGGTAGTTTGGAACTGCAGCTGAATCGACTATGCCTGTTTGCTGGATAAAGACAGAGGTTTTCATCTCCAGGGACATGACAGTTTTTCATAACAACTAAATTCACTTTAAATTTAAAAGTTTTAAATTGTTCAAAAAGAAAGAATGACAGCTTCAAACAAAACTGGTATCAAATAACACTGAGGCAAAACATTGTTCAAATATAAAATCAACATAACTTTTTATTTTGGTGAGCGTTTAATGTTAGATAAGGTGTATCAATGTTTCAAACATGCTGGAATAGGATTTTTCTGGAAAAGAAAGAATTTAGTTAGAAACAAAATGTAATGTGGAAAGATATGCAAAAAATGTGTATCTTCTAAGAAGAGCAATATATTTGTTTGGAGTTGATTTGTTTTGCGGGCGGGGTTAACAATTTCACACTGACTTAAATTGAGCAGTTTGGGCATTTAAACAACGTTCATAACCATCTGATTCCTTAATAATAGTTTTAGAAGGTTTGAATAGTTATTTTAGATGTTGGATCTAGAAACATGCCTATCTGCCTCCCTCCCTCTATTTCTCTCTCTCTCTAAACATATCCCCAGTTTCCCAGCAGGTTCAAACACAGATGGCAGCCTTATTGCGACAGAAGCAAAAATGCTACATTAATGTTTAAAGGGATTAAAAATCCTCTTGGCATCAGTGGCATATGTTACCAGTTAATTGTAGCACTGGAAGCTTCCCTGCTGTTTTAAAACATGGACTCATTTTACATGCTTTCTGCAGAGCAGTATGAAATGTCAAATTTGTTGGTATAAGTTTTGAATCCAGTCAGACAAAAATGAGTCATAAAGATAATGTTGTGCTATCTAACACAGCTTTTGAATCCAAATAATGTTTTACTGCTATTCCAACTATGGTGGAAAACTGGCTTGCTGCTCTAACACTGCAGTTGAGTGCATGTTTCATGCTTATAGCAGAGGGTACTCACATTTGGCAGATGATTTTAGCTTTTCACCTGCATTATTTCAGATTGTCATTTTGGCTGAAACACCTTGCTTGTTGTTTAAATTATTTTCAAGATGCAACACTAGCATTTCTGGTTTCTTCAATCAGTTGGCTATAGAATGGCAAAACCCACCATGTGATAGCTTGCTAGCAATGAACATTTTGGTTGTGGTGAGGACATTTTTTAACTGCCATGGTCAGGTGATTAGCATACTGCTGAGTAACATAATTCTTACCATGTCCCTATTCACAGATTAGCAATTCTCAGTAATGAGTTGTAGACCATATGCAGCTATCCTGTGTTATATTTCAAGTGAAAAGAATAAGAAGTTTGAAATGCTGAAAAATTGTCATTGCTTTAAGTAAAACAAAAAATCCTACAGTTGGACTTTCTCCAGTTCTCTTCAAATCAGGTAACACCTGTCACATTAGATATACATTATTGTAAACAAAGGATTCAACCCCCTAACTTTAGCTTTCAAACCTCCAATACCATTAAAAGCACATTTTTTTACCATAGGGCTGGTATGAAAATGATGTCAATACAACGAAGGGTATCATTTCAACCTTTTCTACATTTTTGATGACAAGTAGAGCTACAGATGTTTCTGTAACCTTATAATCCTGGAAAATAACAATGGCTTGAATAAATTTTCTTAGTATGCACTCAAATTTTGAAAGGAATTTTACTGTAGTAAGTCAGAGAGGCAAAACTAAAAGAAGAAAAGATAAACAAAGCCTAATCTCATATTGGCTATAATCATTTTTATTTGTCCATTACCATATGTGTACATTTTGTTTTACAGATAAGTAAAATACATTGTTTCTGCCCCCAAGGAGTTTACAGTCTAGGTTAGATATCACATGGAGAGAGGGCATGAGGCAAGGGGGATGAAATTGGCACCTTTGTTGGTAATCTCAGCAGGAAGGCCAAGGCTAGAATAGGCACAAGGAGTAAATTAACCTAGTTTGCCTAAAAGTGGTCCCTCTAGCTCAAGGTCAAAGCACACAATGACAGAGAAGAGTGCACAACTGCTGCTCCTAAATACTTGTGCAGAGGGCTTCAATCTGCAGGGCTACCAGTGTGGCATCCTTGACAGGCACTGATGTCAATGTTTTGACAAATCTGTGCTGGTGCAAGTGGCCAGTGTGCTCAAAAAGGAGCACATTGCATGTTTGGGCACTTGGAAGATTTTTCAGAACAGGAGCTCAGTCATTCCCCTGTGTCCAGAGAACTTTGGGTGCTAAGAACTCATAGACTTTAAAGCCAGAAGGCCCCATCATAATCATCTCCTGCACATCACATGTCCTCACCCAACCTCTCCTGCAGTATGCCCATAACCTCTGGTTGAGTTACTGACGTCCTCAAATAATGATTTAAAGACTTCAAGTTACAGAGACTTCACCACTTATCTAGTTCCAGCCAGCAAGTGACCCATGCTCCATGCTGCAGAAGGTGAAAACTCACCACAGTGTTTGCCAATCTGACCTGGGGGGAAATAAACCCTGAGAATGTGGGTGAGACCCACCAGCTATAAAACTGGGAAATAATTCTCTGTAGTAACTCAGAGCCCTCCCCATTGAGTGTCCCATTTCTGGTCATTGGAGATATTTGCTAATAACAGTCACAGATGGGCCATATGCCATTGCAGGCAACCTCATCATATCATCCTCTCCATAAACTTATCAAGCTCAGTCTTGAAACAAGAAGTTTTGGCAGGAACATGGTTAAAGAGATGGGTCTGAATTAGCACAGCAGAATTTCATAAAAGCTTAGGGCAAGAAGTGAAACATCTTACATACTTTTGGATCTCAAACCCAATCTGTTGGCAATAGGCAAAGGCTAAGTATAGGTGCCCGGCGCCCCAAGTGACTGTGATGGTTTAGATGGAGAGTGATTGATGACATTAGCCAGTGGCAACTGGCAAGAGATTGGAATATTTGATACAAGTAATCTGAGTGATATTTTGGAGATAAAGGTAAAATCTGTGAAAATGACTGCATATACTGTTCTCTGCTGAATTACTGTGAAAACCTAAAATCTAGCATAAATCCTGGTGATTATTGCCCGTAGGGAGCATGAATTCTTGGATGCAAATGAAGATATTGCTAAGAAGGAGTGCAAAAGAATAGCACAAGCATGTAGGAACAAAATCAGAAAGGATAAGGTACAAAATGACTTACACTTAGCAAGGGACATAAATGGAAATAAAAAAGAGGTTCTTTAAATACATTCAAAGCAAAAGAGAGACAAAGGAAAGTGTAGGTCCTCTACTTACAAGGGAAGGAGAGCTAATAACTGATGACATCAAGAAAGCCGAGGTGTTTAATGCCTATTTGCTTGTCTTCACTGAAAAGGTTAATGATGACCAGATACACAACACTATTAAATTAACAACAAGGGGGAAGGAATGCAAGCCAAAATAGGGAAGGAACAGTTAAAGAATATTTTGTTCTCCATGTCCTCTGAAGGGAATATAAGAAGTAATGGCTTATTCTGCAGGAAAGAAGATTTAGGTTAGCTATTTCTAACCATAAGGGTAGTTAAGATCTAGAATAGATATCCAGGCGAAGTTGTGAAATCCCCATGTTCAAGTGTTTTTAAAAACATGTTGGACATACACTTCTTAGGGATGGTCTAAGTTTACTTGGTCCTGCCACAGCATAAGCGGCTGAACTTGAGGACTTCTTCAGGACCCTTCCAGCCCTAAATTTCTATTATTCTGTTCCTGAATGAGGTAAAGTGCAGGTTAGTGTGTTGGAAGGCATTAGATGATGTATAGGTAGAGACAACTACTTGTTGAAAGATTTGCAGGACTGAAAAACACTGGCGGTGTGTGGGACATATGAATGCAGCCAATTATTGACACATCTTTGCTACATTAAAGCAAGATGTAGGAGCAGCATGTTTGTTTCTATCAACTACCATCAGTTAGATTTTTCACCTGTAGATGGCAGGATAGCAAAATACTCAGATTAAACAGAAGTGATGAATCCTTGACTTCACTATATGTCAGATAAAGACATGGAGATATGTTCCATTGTTTGTCTATTTTGGAAGTGGTGGCTTACCAAATTTAATTGATGTCATGATTGTTTATGGCAGCAAGGAATCTGTTAGTTTGTTCTTTTCCTTCCTATCTGTCAGTGTCATTTTGCTCCAGATCATAAAATTCAGCCATGCCTACTTAAGATTTTGTATTATGATAAACTAGTACCCTGAAAAATCTGAGTCACCATATTCTGGAGATGCTGTAGTTATCCTTTTTATCACTAATTTTACCAAAAGACCATTTGTCCTCAACACACAATTCTTGTGCATCCCACTTCCATTTGGCTATTCAAACATTCTTGCTTTTTCCTCCTGCTGCTTTTCCCAGCCTAATTTGATTATAGCAGAGACTTAAAATATACATAGTGAGGAATCTGGCTTAAGGCCTCCAACTATGAGCAACAGCAGTAGTTTGCTAACATAAGAAATATACAAAAATCCCTGCTGTTCTTTTATGGATTTGTGACATGTTTGCCTCGTTGTTACTAAATACACATACTATTTGAGATGCTGCATGTTGCTAGAGGAGTATAGAATCAGGAGGTCATCTAGTCCAACCCCCTGCTCAAAGCAGGACCAATCCCCAACTAAATCATCCCAGCCAGGGCTTTGTCAAGACTGACCTTAAAAACCTCTAAGGAAGGAGATTCCACCACCTCACTAGGTAACCCATTCCAGTGCTTCACCACCTAGTGAAAAAGTTTTTCCTAATATCCAACCTAAACTTCCTGCATTACTCCTTGTTCTGTCATCTGCCACCACTGAGAACAGCTGAGCTCCATCCTCTTTGGAACCCCTTTTCAGGTAGTTGAAAGCAGCTGTCAAATCCCCCCCTCACTCTTCTCTTCTGCAGACTAAATAATCCCAGTTCCCTCAGCCTCTCCTCATGTGCTCCAGCCCCCTAAGCATTTTTGTTGCCCTCCGCTGGACCCTTTCCAATTTTTCCACATCTTTCTTGTAGTGTGGAGCCCAAAATTGGACACAGTACTCCAGATGAGGCCTCACCAATGCCGAATAGAGGGGAATGATCATGTCCCTCGATCTGCTGGCAATGCTCCTACTTCTACAGCCCAAAATGTCGTTAGCCTTCTTGGCAACAAGGGCACACTGTTGACTCATATCCAGCTTCTCGTCCAGGGGTGGTTCCAGGCACCACAGCAGCAAGCGCGTGCCTGGGGCGGCAAGCCACAGGGGGCAGCCTGCCAGTCCCTGTGAGGGCAGCAGTCAGGCTGCCTTTGGCGGCATGCCTGTGGGAGGTCTGCCGGTCCCGCGGATTCGGCGGCAATTCGGCGGCAGGTACGCCGAAGACGTGGGACTGGCAGATCTCCCGCAGAAACGCCGCCGAATTGGCGTGACCAGCGGACCGCCCACAGGTGTGCCGCCGAAAGCCACCTGACTGCCGTGCTTGGGGCGGCAAAACACATAGATCCGCCCCTGTTCTCGTCCACTGTGACTCCTAGGTCCTTTTCTGCAAAACTGCTGCCTAAGCACTCGGTTCCTAGTCTGTAGCAGTGCATGGGATTCTGCTGTCCTAAGTGCAGGACTCTGCACTTGTCCTTGGTGAACCTCATCAGATTTCTTTTGGCCCAATCCTCATATATCTTTTCCAAGTGCAAAAGACTCTTTATTGGAGAAAAATAGCAATTATTAAAGCACCTATAAAGCATATATTTGAGTGCTATTTAATCTGAACTAGTAAAGATGGGCAGGAGTTAGAATACCAGAAATTACTAGAAAATTCAACCTAATTCAGAACTCCTAAACTGCTGGTAGGAAGACAGTACTTTTGGGAATGATGAAACAGTGTATACCAGAGGTGGCCAACTTGAGCCTGAGAAGGAGCCAGAATTTACTAATGTACATTGCCAAAGAGCCACAGTAATACGTCATCAGTCCCCCCAGATGCCTCCCACCCACCGGCAGCCCTAGTGATCAGCGCCTCCCCCTTCCTCCCCACACCTCCCGATCAGCAGTTTCGTGGCATGCAGGAGACTTGGAGGGGGATGGGGAGGAGCGAGGGCATATAAGGCTCAGGGGAGGGCTCGGGAAGGGGTGGAGTGGGGGCAGGGCCTGTGGCAAAGCCAGGGGTTGAGCAGTGAGCACCTCCTGGCACATTGGAAAGTTGGCACCTGTAGCTCCAGCCCCGGAGTTGGTGCCTATACAAGGAGCCGCATATTAACTTCTGAAGAGCTGAATGTGGCTCCAGAGCCACAGGTTGGCCACCCCTGGTGTATACAGTGATGACAACTCTTTTGGCTTTAAGTTCTCCCACCAACAACATCGCTGCCATACACAGTTTTGAAAAGTCATATTTTTCCAACCACATTTGTTTCAATATTCAATCCAGTGATCAAACATTCTGGCTTGACCAGGTGTATCACAGCAGACTTACTTTTAAAGAACAGTGTTGTTGCTGGAGTTTAACGTTTATGAATGCAACACACACAGCTAAAGTAACTACCTCATACTAGGAGTCTCGATTAATCG